>NC_142203.1:60736663-61055690 GCF_049639895.1 Pseudopodoces humilis | reverse complement strand
CTGGGTGTCCCCCCCGCCCCCCGCCCCACAGCTGGGAACTGCTGGCTCCGGCAGGCGCGGAACGGGCGCTGCCAGGTCCTCTACAAAACCGACCTCAGCAAGGAGGAGTGCTGCAAGAGCGGCCGCCTGACCACGTCGTGGACGGCGGAGGACGTCAACGACAACACGCTTTTTAAGTGGATGATTTTTAATGGGGGAGCCCCAAACTGCATCCCGTGCAAAGGTGAGGGGGTGCTGGCGAGCTGCTCCTTGCCGAGGAGCGGCTCCGGCAGGGGTTGGTCTGGGGGAGGAGGAGCGGGGAGGGAGCTGGAGGGGGGCAGAGCTGTCCTCTCGCTTCCTTCCTCGTCGGGGTTTTGAGAGGCGTCTCGTACCAGCCCCGGGATCGCGGAGGGTTCCCCCATTTCTGCCCGCTGCCTGGTACATCACGAGGAGGAGGGGAGAGACGCTCTCTCTCCCTGCCCTACTGGCGGAGGGAATTTACCTCGAGCGGTGTGTCCTGGAACGGGAGGGAACGGTGTTTTTGCTCTGTGCTCTGGGTTCACGGTATCTTTTTTTCTTTAAGCAGTTTTGACACCAGGTCTGTTCCGCACACTTGGTACTAAAGTGGTGAATCTTTCCTTCCATCAGAAACATGCGAGAATGTGGACTGTGGACCCGGGAAGAAATGTAAAATGAACAAGAAGAACAAACCTCGGTGTGTTTGTGCTCCGGATTGCTCTAATATCACTTGGAAGGGGCCCGTGTGTGGCTTAGATGGGAAAACCTACAGGAACGAGTGCGCCCTTCTCAAAGCCAGATGTAAAGAACAGCCCGAACTTGAAGTCCAGTATCAGGGCAAATGCAAAAGTAGGTTTGCAAATTTAATCTGATGTCCCTTAAGTGCCAAAGTGTGTCTGTCTGAGAGTAGGGAGATGTTGGATGTACTTCCTCACAGGAACCAGGTCGGGAGAGAGTAACTAGACCGTACTCAACAGACAATGATGTAGCTGAACTGAGAGCTCCCCATAGTCTGGCAGCATGTGTGTTCGAACACACAGCTACCCTGAGATGGGAAGGCATCCTCCAGCAGTCCTTAAACGAGAGGAGCTGCTGAAGGCTTTTATCTGATCATTTGTTCTTGTTGTCACCAGTATGCTCCTCACTGGGATCCTGGTGTCTTCTACTAACCATTCTGTTTCTGTCTGTGTTTCAGAGACCTGCAGGGATGTCTTATGCCCAGGCAGCTCCACATGTGTGGTTGACCAAACCAACAACGCCTACTGCGTGACATGTAACCGAATTTGTCCAGAGCCTACCTCCCCTGAACAGTATCTCTGCGGGAATGATGGCATAACTTACGCCAGTGCCTGCCACCTGAGGAAAGCTACCTGCCTCCTGGGAAGATCCATTGGATTAGCCTACGAGGGAAAATGCGTCAGTAAGTATCTTTGGAGGAGACAGTGTCGGGGGAGCTTCTTCAGTGGTCTGTTTCAGAGTAGCCAGTATGTGTAACCAGACAGATGTAGATAGTGCTGGGGAGGAAGAGAGACTTCAGCAGCTTGGGTTAGTGCTCCCCTCCCAGAAGAGGAGAGCCAGGGTGAACTTAGTCCTGGAAAAGATTGCAGTAGGGATGAGGGAAAAGAGGTCCTGATCCTGCTATGGCTGTGGGTGCTGACACTAGTATGCAACAGAGAAGTAGCCTCCCTGAAACAGATGATGAGACGGATACAATGTAATAAGGTCACTGTATTCAGTGGGTCTGTGTTCCTGGAAACAATTGTCTTCAAGTGGTCTTGGCAAAGATTATGTTAACTTAATTGAAAACATCTGATCACTTTTTCCTCTTTAGAAATAATTGTGGGGTTTGGAGACAGTGGGTGGGTGAAGATAGGCAAATAATTTCTGTGCAGCTTGACATTCTGTGTTGTGAGTGATTCCAGAAAGGACTGATAGTGCAGTATATTACAATAAAGCACCTGCAGGGCAGCCTCTGCTCCCCAGAGGTGCTGGGGGAATTTGGGGGAGTCTCAGGTTGCTTTTAGTTGGCATAGGTTGAGGTGAATTCCCTTTCAAATCTTGTAGACAACTGCTCTCTGTGGGTCAGTTTAAAAATAATAGATTTAGAAATGCTGGACCTGTTGACAAATCCTGCATTTACCACTAATTTGGGGAGCCAAATTTCCACTGACATGAAATGGAGCAGGAAAGTCATGTGCAATAGGCAAATGTAATTCTGTATTCCCAGGGCCAAGCTTTGCTGGCACAGCTGTCTTTCCTCCCCCACATATAGAGAGGCACTGTTGTCCAAAGGAATACTTGCTTGAGCAAAATCAGCAAGTATCATCACATCGACTACATCTGAGCTTCCTTTCTTCACAGTTCACAGGGGAAAGGGAGGTTTTGGGGGTTGCTTGTCTTTTGCTTTGCTGTTTGCTTTGTCTTTTCACTTACCTCTAGTATTCTGTGTGTATTTTTAGAAGCCAAATCCTGTGAAGATATTCAATGCAGTGCTGGGAAGAAATGCTTGTGGGATTTTAAGGTTGGCAGAGGTCGGTGTGCCCTCTGTGATGAGCTATGCCCTGAAAGCAAGTCAGAAGAAGCAGTGTGTGCCAGCGATAACACAACTTACCCAAGCGAGTGTGCCATGAAAGAGGCAGCTTGCTCCATGGGTGTGCTTCTAGAAGTTAAGCACTCTGGATCTTGCAACTGTAAGTGAGATTTTTAACCCTGCAGACACTTAAGGCTTCTGAAGGCGATACCTAGGTAATGAAGACTTACACCTTTAAACATAAGAAAGCTTGATTTATTGATTCAAGGTACAGTAGAATATAAGTATCTATCTTTCACGCACACACTTTGGTTGCTGATAAAATGCAATAGATCTCCAACAACGAGCTGGCCTTCAAGTTGGAGTTTTTGGGGATGATCCAAGGACAAGCCGTTCTATCAGAAAGGGGTTGCCCGAGGAGTGTAATTCTATTGACTTTTTTTGTACTTTATCTGCTCTCGTGTGCTTTGCTGATTGCTTTATTAACACCTGGATAAACTCTTAACTCGGTCCAAAAGAACAAGCTAAAAGGTAGCACATGGCACCTGGTTTAGCACAGTTGCCTCTACTAACTCTGAATGAAGGACACAAAGCAATTAAACTAAAACACCAGAGCGCTTTTTATTTGATTTCAGGAATCTGCCAATAAAACCTGAGCCATTGATTCTTCAGAACTTTCTGCAGTTATGACTTCATAGATTATGTGTAAAAAACCTTATTGCATAACAGCAGATGCCAAAGAGCATCTCACTACAAATCGCATAAAATGCAACGCTGTATTATGGCTGTTCAGAGGGCTTTCAAAATCATGCACTGAGCTGCTTCTGCGCTGTTGTTGTCCTTATTTAAACAACAGCTCCCCTGTATTCCCCCATCTAGCAATTAATGAAGACCCAGAGGATGAAGAGGAAGATGAAGACCAGGACTACAGCTTTCCTATATCTTCCATTCTAGAGTGGTAAAACCTCCATCACTATTGGAACAGCCATTGGGCACAAAATCAATGTCCGTACTGTAAATAAGTGTATGCTTATTTATTTTGGGGAGAAAAAAAAAAAGTATACATATAGTTGAGTCTCGTAGACATTTATTTATACTGTGTCATGTTTTATAATTTATACATAAAATGTCTGGTTGACCGTACACCTTGTTTTTTGAAGAAATTTATTCGTTACGGGAAGAGCAGTGTTATTTATTGTGAGGTCTCTTGCTTGTAAAGTAAAGCTTTCCTTTTTTCTTGTAAGCTATAAAAGTCCATTCCTTAGAGCCTACCCACACAATCTCATCTCTTAATTTCACTGATGTTAACTCTTTTCCACTTTGACAAAGTTGCATGTCAGTTTCTGTTATGTTTATTTATTGGATTTTCTTTTTGCCGGTTCTGTACATAAAAGATCCCTGTGTTTTTGTTTACAAGGAATCTTGACTGACCAAAAGGCATTGTAACTGACTTACGTATACTTTCAAGGTGCAGTGAGGCAATCTTTAAGGAAACCTCTTACACTTCATTTTCTCTACTTTTGATCACATTGTGTACTGAAATGACCTCAGTGTATTGAGAGTTTATACTGTACTATACAAATTTTGAGCCCAAAGAAATTGGATTGTGAAGTTCGATAACAGCTACAGGCCTAACTGTAATAAGAATAAAGCTTCGATTTTATTTTATTGTTTTATTTTTTTGTAACATGCGTAAGTGTTTTATCAGGTGTTTCCTTTAAGATGGTCTTGCAGTACCGCTTTTGAAGTTTTCTTTCCCAATCGGTGTGTTGCTAAAAGTTATATCAAAGCTTTATCAGTTCAAGTTTCTTGCTTTTCATAATACTTTTTTTCTGATGCAATTTTATATTTTCAAACATGGCGAGTTAAATATAAATTCATTTAAATATATAGTTTTGTACTTTTCTACCATGTAAATGTGCAATGTATATAAAAGTTATAATGTGTATTTGTAAATAAATGATGAGTGAAAAAAAAAAAATAAAAAGTGGAATTTTCCCTAGAGGCAGTCCTCAGTCTTTCATTCTGAATGGTTTTGGTCCTCTGGATTCTTTTGCACCATGCAACACTACTTAAGGCCAAAGCTCCCAGCTCATCTTGACATTAGAAACCCTCTTTTCAGATACAGACTCCAGTTTGTAATGTCTCCAGTTCATTATTGTTTAAGTCTAAGTACAATGATAGAGGAGATTTGTCATTTTTGTTCCACTCTCAATCCTCTCAAAAAGAAGTCTGTAATTTCATAGAGTCATGAAATGTTCTGGGTTAGAACAGACCTTAAGATTGTCTAGTTTCAACTCCTTCAAGGAGTTCAACTCCTTCAACTACTTCAAGGCAGGGATGTCTTCCACTAGACCATACTGCACAATGCCCTGTCCAACCTTGCCTGAACACTTCCAGGGCTTCTCTGGGCAAGTCTTCCAGTATTCCACCACCCTCATAGTAAAGAATTTCTTCCTAATATCTAACAGAAATCTCCCTCTTTCTGTGTGTACCCATTCCTCCTTGCCCTGTCACTCCAGTTCCTGTCAGAGAATCCCTCTCCAGCTTCCCTGTGGGCCCTTCAGATACCAGAAGGTGTCTGTGAGGTCCCCACACAGCCTTCTCTTCTCCAGGCTGAACAGCCCCCTCTTTTTCAGCCTGCTTTCATAGGACACATGCTCCAGTCATCTTATGTGGAGGGTCCTCATGATCCTCCACTGGACTTGCTCCAGCAGTTCCACATCCCTCTTTTGTTGAGGACCCCAGAGCTGGATGCAGTGCTTCAGGTGGGGTCTCAGCTGAGCAGAGGAGCAGAATCCCCTCCCTCAGTCTGCTGGTCAATGCTGCTTTGGATGCAGCCCAGGATTTCTTTGGCTTTCTGGGCTGTGATCACTCACTGTGGGCTGGTGAGTTTTTCACCAGCCACCACCCCCAAGCCTTCCCCATTGGGCTGCTCTTAATCACTTCTCTGCCCAGCCTGTGGGTGTGGCTGGGATTGCAATGACCCAGCTGTAGGATGCTGTCTCTTTGGCCTTGCTGAACTCCCTGAGGTTTGCATGGTCCCACCTCTCAAGCCAGTCCAGGTCCCTGGGGATGCCATCCCTTCCCTCTGCTGTCCCACACTTTTTTAGGTATCTTTTATTTTCATATTTCTAGGAGAATTTGAATATGCATTTGGATTTTTGCTATGCTTCAGATCCCTTTAGATGACCAATAGAAAAAAAGCAAAACAAGATCTACGTGCTCAAATTCAAGATGTGTAATAAATAGCAAAGAAAAAAAAAAAAGAAATACAACAATCAAAGATCACACTATCACTTGGAAATTATTTTTCTCCCAAAAGGAAGTTTAATTCAGAAGTTCCTTTTGATCAATCTATATTAAGACTGGACACTATTTGAGGGTGGCTACTAATACAGTTGAGAAAAGGTATCTGCATAAGCATAGCAGAAACCAAAATCCCATTCAGTGCTACCTGGTCATGCTGTTATCACAAATAAGGCCCTACTAACAAAAAGTTCTCTACCATATTACATAATGCATAAAAATGTACTTATGTATCTTATTCAATGATACTTTAAGTACTTTTCTGAACTAAGGTCTGAGTGAAGTTGATTTGAATTTGAAGGATTTCCTGCTATACTCTTCTGTATATTTCCTACTCTATATAAAATTCTAATTTGTTATTGATTGTTTAGCATTATCCAAAACAAACATAATTTATTCATTTCTGAATATATAAAAACTACAGGCATGCATTTATAATATTGTATTCACATTAATAACAAAAATATTTGCTCTTCTGTTACCTCATGTTACCTCCTGTTACCTCATTTAGACAAACATTCTCTTTGGAAGGAAGTAAATGGTGAGTAGAGCAAAGGGAGCAGGATTTTGGTCTCCTGAGGGAATAGAACCCAGAATAAAAGAGAACAGGAGCCAGGAGAACAAAGATATGGAAAAAGAACCTATTGGAAAGCCTCTCAAGGAACTAATAAATACATGTCAATGATAGAGAAACAATCTGTTTAATATACATAGTGACTATGAAAGAAGATTTTTCTTATATTCAGTTAGGTGCCAGCTACTTCATTTCCAAGAAAACAACAACATTAAAATACTGGTTTTAATTGTAAATATATTTACATATCTTATAGAGAGACTGTAGCAGAGCAGGATTTCTGGGTTCTAGTTTTATGTCCTGCTGCTCGTTCACAAAATAACTTTGAGAATACCACCAGTGCACAAATTCAAAACAGAAACAAAAATTCCAAGAAGTTGTATTTCCACAAGTTCGTGTATGTATGTAAACGTACGTAAATGGCTACAAAAATCTATGTCAGGTTTTTGCTGATAAAATTACTGAAAAGTTCTGAAACTTCATCTCTCTTTGCTACTGCTATTTCTATACAGCTGAAAATCTTGAAACCTACCTTGCACCAAAGTCTGAATGTGATGTAAAGGTGTGGCATTTCCTGAGAGGCTTCGTGAAATAAGCATCTTCTGAGCATGCCCACCATAGACCAGCCTTGTCATGAATCACAACAGCCCCAGAGACTTTCTCCCAGAAACACATCCAGAGGTTGTGGAAGCACAACAGCCAACGTTTTACCTAGTATCATACTTGTAGATAAGTCTCTTGTTCTTGAATTGGGGGATGCAGGTTCACTACCAGTCTCTTTCTGAGGAGATCTTTCCCACATCTCCCAAGAGTACACCCAGAACTTACTCAAGGTGAAGCTCAAGCTGGAGGACTGTCTGTTGTGCCTGCTGAAGCCATACTTCTGTATTGGACAGGAAGCAGAATTCATTGAGAGAGGATAATTTGCAACCCTAATAGGTGTTCCTTTTGAAGGGGAAGTCCTGGGTTATTGCCGCAGGGGCTGCCTACACATTTTGCATTTGTAATTGAGCAACATGCATAAATAGTGCTTGAAGCAGGAGCCAGAATCCAGGTTGCTTCCCTTCCTCCTTCCCCCAGCAGGTAAGTTCCTCCATCCTTGAGCTATGAAATCATGTTTAACTCTCTGCTTAAAGATTACAAATCTCAAATCAAGATCACAAACCTCAAATCTTTTTCTACATTGAGTCATAGTTACAACAGGAGTGAGAGGCTTTACTTTTTTCTTCCTCTCTTCAAGGCTTGTACATGAGGAGCCTTTTGGGAAGTGGAAATATGATTTTTATTCCGTCAGTCTAAAGAAGGGGGGGCTGTGTGCATGCATACATATGTGTGTGTTTGTTTTGTTATGCTTTGTTTTGCTTCTTCTCTTAATGTACAGGTTACCCTGGCTGTTGTTTAAATGAAGAAAGAAAGATGTCTGGATGTTTAAGTACAGAAAGGTATAAGAAGATCTGAAGCCATGTGGACAAGCTCCTAAAACCAGAAGAGAAATAAATCTTCAGAAACATTTTTCTCTTCAGTGTTTTGTATTGTCTGGCATACATATTCCCCTTGCTGTAAATCATATTTCTGAAACTCCTGGATCGCCATGGAGTATACTTTTATACTGAATCCCAGGTCTGTGAACTCCATTCACAAATGCAGGCAAAGTTACTTGGAGCACAGTGCATGTGTTTGAAAACAGAGCCCCACATTCTGATACTGAAGTAAAATCACCTTAATTCTAAGAGACTCATCT
Organism: Pseudopodoces humilis; assembly: GCF_049639895.1. Classification (NCBI taxonomy): domain Eukaryota; kingdom Metazoa; phylum Chordata; class Aves; order Passeriformes; family Paridae; genus Pseudopodoces; species Pseudopodoces humilis. The sequence goes on along the minus strand of NC_142203.1, from coordinate 61,047,539 downwards.
TGAGGTATTTGAACAATAAGAATATTGTGTCTAAAGCCCTGGTTCCCAAATGTATTTGTCTGTGGAACACAGGCAAAAGAGTACACTCAGTTTTGGTCACACTCAAATGCATTTCTGATAGCTGCATTCTTCTGACAGACTTAAGAACAGTATTACAGACCTCTTTTGCATCTTTACCTCTTTGCTTGCCTCCTCCCTGCAATACACATCAAATAAGGTTTTATTCCAAGCCCCTCTACAAATTTTAAAAAAGCTGCTATTTATTTCATTTTCTTTTTCCTGGTCTTTCTTTCTTTCTTTCCTTTTTTTTTTTTTTTTTCCTTCTATGAAAAGGTTTCCTTCTTTCCCTCCAAATGTGAATCAGGTGAAATTAAGTTTCACTATGCCATGCTGTTCCCTAGGCAGTGACATTTTCCTACATGATGAACCACCAGAACAGAAACACCTGTATCTTATCCCTTTGAAGAGCTAGGATTCCATGCTTTCTGGTGAAGCATAGAATTTGTATACAGACCAAGGCATTCACAAGGTATCAGATGTGAAATTCGTAACTCCCTGAAGATAAAACAATTACATTTTTTGTTTGATATTTCTGTAATTCCAAGGCCTGTCTGACCCTCCATAGCAGCATGAGTTTTGCAGATAGTATATGAAAAATAACTTGCCAAATTAACTCTTTAATATTTGCTTACTTTTTCTTTGTCCTGATAGACATAAATACACAATAGAAATTAGTGGCTGGATTTTGGTCATAATCACTTGGAATCATGTATATACCTCACATTCATTCATGCGAATATTTCTAAACAGTCTGGCCAATGAAATTATCACACTGTGGAGAAAAAACAAGAGGTGCAAGCCATAGTGTTTGGCTCAGAGACTAATTTGGTTAAACCTACAGGTTTGGCTCATTTTCTGTCATTTATAACTACAGTCTTTTAATCTCCTAATTTTTAAATGGACTTGGTCCACTTCACTATGGGACCGAATAATGCTAATGTGTCAGGAAACTGAGAAGGAAATATGGACTTTGATAACAGCTAATCAGATCTCCTAGGTGCTACAGGATAATGAGTCTACCAAGGTGCTGAAGTACAGGTTTGAATGCATAAAGGTTCCTGAACTTTCATCAGTGCCACTCAGTAATAGCATCTGAACCTCCCACTGTACCAGTGAGTTCTACAGATACTCAGAACTTCTCAAAATGAAACCACATCATGCACATTCCAGACCCAAATTTTACCCATCTGTTTTGAAAGATTTTTGAACTATTAAAAATAGAAATTTAATATTTCAAAACTTTGAGCAATTTAAAAATATTAATTAAATGGTAAATTTAATAGCATTTTAGAAATCTGCAGAAAATGCAGTATTTTTTTAAAAAATCATTATTACTCAGTGTATCATGGTTATACGCAGAAAGTTTTACATAAGAATGGTTTTAATAAATTTTCCAAGATCCCTTAGAAATTTGAAATATTCATACTCAGATAACAGTGTTCTTATAATCTTCTGCTGAGCTTCGTGTCATGTACTTGTCATTTTAATTTCAAATTACCTTCACATTTTAAGAGGCATTTGGAACTACATGGCTGAGGTTGGTGGGTGGCCACCAAAGATACTAAAATGTGCTTCCATCTCATCTCTGAATTAGAAGCATTGCTTAAAAAAGGTCACAGGGCAAAACACATAGATAAGAGAGATAGGAAATTATGCAAGTCATTGGATAATGGAGACAGAGGTTGCACAGATTAGCTCTGCAGTGTCTCAAGGGCTGGGGCACTGGCCCTGCTAGGGGAGACTGAGCAATGGAGCTGCTTCTGCCTGGAGAAAGGAAGCACCTCACATCAGCCTTTTCCACCTGCAATCAGGTCATTGTGTGGACAGAGCCAGGTTTTCTGTAGCAGCACGTGTAGCAGGACAAGGTGTGCATAACCTGAAACAAGAGAAGTTCACACAAGGTTTTTTCCACATTAGTATAATCCAGAAGACGATCTCCTGACAACCCTTCCAAGTTGCATTATCCTGTGATACTATGAAAAGGCATGCTCACCTACATCCAAGTCATCCAGACTCCAAAATCTGAAAGGAATATCCAGTTAAAAAGAAATCATTCCCTCAAGAAACCTTGAAGGAGCAACTATTTCACCACTGATCTAGGATGCAACTGTCAGTAGGAATATAGAATGTTCCTCCTCTGATACATCTTTCTGTTATATGATCTTTAAGTGATCCTAACATTTCCCATAAATGCTATTTTCCTACAGAGTTTAGTGAGTTTACTCTTCAAGGAAAGTGGCACCTATCCCTAGAATGTTTACTCTGTGCTGCATAGAATGTGTGGTAGATAAAATGCAAGAAATGCATAAAATGTCTATGTTTTTAAATGAAAACAAACAAATAAAAGAGAGAAACAGTTAAAATGCATTTTAAAACTATGCTATTGTTCAGATTTGCAATTTTCTTTTTTTCACTAATGACAATAATTCTCAGAGACAATAACTAGTACCAGCTAGATTGGTCAAGACAGCAAGGAAAGCCAAAAGAAACCAAGCCAAAGACAAGACACTTGGAAATATAATAGATAATGCCCACTGGAGCTAGTAAATAAGTCTCTTCAGGGATGTTTTCCATAATTTTTTCCCACCTACAATGGTTTAGTCAGATCAATTCAAATCCTTGTTTCAAATGGTGACTCCACCCAAATTGCAAAAAGCCTAAAATGCTTGACATTAAAGATACACAAATAATGAGTATTTCCACATTTGGACTTCAACCTTAAAGAAACTAATTTTCATTCTTATGAGAAAGAAAAAAGGGATGGAGCCCCTTGCTATAAATATGCAGAGACGGAGTTCCAAATGTGCACAGTGCACAAACTCCAGAGTTTGTGCACTTCTCAGCCCAGCATGCCTGGAAGCTGTGACCATTTATTAATCTCACCAGCACTCTACATTTACAGGCTCTGATGGAACTTCAATCTTAATTGAAAGGCACTTGCCACTGTCAGCGAGGTCGCAAGGAGCACCACATGAGCTGATGGGGCAAAATCCAGCCACAGCCCACAACAGAGGCCCAAACAAAATCCTTATTTCCTATCTGGAGAAAAAAAAGCCAAAAGTGTCTAGCCACAGCCTGTGTGCAGCAAGGGTAGTCCAATATAGAGTTGAGAATACGTAGTGCGCTTCACAGATACACTGAAAGTTAGCAGAGAGCTCTTCACCTCAAACGGCAAAAAAATACATGGTGAGGCTTCAGAACATTTGAGAGTTAACCTTACTGCTTCCACTCACCAGCACCAAGTTTTCCTTAGTAATGAACTAGTCAGGATCTAGATAACTCTTTCCTGAAAAAAAAAACCAAAAACAGTGAGTGATATTCCCTTTATTAGATTTGTTTTTCTTTCTCTGGTGTTGGGTTTTTTTGTTTGTATGTATGTTTGCTTGTTTTGGTGGGGGTGTTTGTTTTTATTCTTTTTCAAACAAGACATAGCAAATATAAAATTGAGAGAAATGTAAAAGTAACAGGAAAGTGTCATGGCAAGGTAAGTAATAATTTAAAAAACAGAGAATGGCAGAGTAAATCTACAAGGAAAAAGACCACAAGAACAAAAAGAAATAAAACTGTGCTAAAAGTTGAATGTGAAGTACTACACACCAGAAGGTCAGTTGCATCAGACCCTCAGATGCCTGAGCAACGCTATGAACGCTGAAGTGCCATCTACTGGTATAGCTTGTGCTAACCACGTTGCTTGGAGTCCACCATGGGATTCCACATGGAATGGGAGATCCATGCTTTTCTCTGCTACTGACTTTTTGGTGACTGTGGGTAATGGACTTTGTGTTATAATCTCTCCACTGTAAAAGGCAGATATTGAAATTTCAAATAACCTGTGTGCTTTCACAACCAGTGCAAAGGTCTTTGAAATGTAATGGTAGAATGTTCTGGAAGGCAAGTAGAAATTTTGCATGTCCATATCCAAACTCGGCACTTCTGGACAAGACACTAAAAAATTGAATGTGTGGCTCATAGGAAATGGAGAACAGAAGACAGATGAGGACAAAGAAAACAGAAGAAGGTAAAGACCAGTAGGAGTTAAGGAGGAGAATCAATAGAATACACTGTAAGTGATTAATTGCTAAGGACAAAACAATTTACACTGCAATTTTACCAGATGTGTATATGTTGCTCCAACTGTGGCAACAGTAGACTCTCCAGATCTTGTTTCTGACACACAATAACTGTGAACCCTATTATGTGCAAATAATAAATCTAAGCAGCACCTAAAACATATGAATGAGCAAGGAAAAGGAGGTCATATTTTCAGAAGTGTTAGCACGTATTTGTCAACACTAAACTTAGCTAAATAGCACAAAGGAAGAGTACAAGACAATGGTAACACAGGCACAAAGCAGTATGTGAGCTCACAAGTAGATACATGGTTTTGAAACCCCATGTTTAATAGGTAAGGCCCCTAGGGATGGCAGAGAGGCAGGGGCTTGGGCAGACTGGATGGGCTTGTTTTGCTGATGTATTTACTGGCTGGTATGTTAATTTTTTCAATGTGTTATAGAGCAGTTCCCAAGTTAGGGTCATGACCCCACTTGGGGCCCACAAGCCTGGAAGTGAAAATGAAAGTGGGGTTGTGACCCTGGAAGTAGGGCTGCTAAGGGAAAACTTTGGGAAGCACTGATCTTGGGCTACTAGGTGAGACCCCTATGTGGACGGTATGTTTAATCACTGCTAAGGGACAAAGTTTTTACCAGTGCCTATATTTCTCAGAGTTAAGTCTCATTTCTGACAGATTTATTGCCAGATTCAAGTAAATGTTTCAGGTACAGGAAGAAAGATTTGAGAATTAAATTCAGAATTTTGAGTATTGTATCTTGAAATTATAAGGCACATAATGCAGTGAAGACACATCCACCAATTTTTTAAAAATATCCATTAGTAGCTACAATATACAGATGAGAGCACTTCCCTCACAATCCTTGTCCAGAAGAAATCACTCCCACTTTTGTCATTTTTTCAGAATGCACCAGGTCATCATTGTGGCATGGAGCAAATTATTTGGGTTTTGTTGAACTCTGCTTTGTTACTGTGGAAAATGGGGGTTGTCCCTCACCACTTATATAATCTTTGGGCAAGGAACAAGTATGATAGCTAAGAAAAGAGTTATTATGTTGAGAAAAATATTCAATAGAAAGGGATAACCACTCTGAAGTCTGACATTCATTAGAAGAAGTGGCACAGATACCTTCTTCAAGAACAGATCGTAAGATTGAATCCAGCCCAAACTGGTGAAGGTTTGAAGGTCTAGTTGCCAGACACATTAATCTAGTGCCACTTCACGCACTGCAGAATATCCTTGTTGGTCTTCAGCTGCTGTACCCAAATGAGACAGTATTTCCACAGCTCCAGTGTAATTTCTGACACCCCACAAGGGAGCTTTGATACACCAATGAGTTTTAAATAGAAAAAGATCCCAATGTGTGGGCAAGTGAATTGAGCCCTTAGGCTCTTAAGTCATATAAGTACTTTTGAAGAGTCATGGAAAGTAGACATAAAGAGTTGCACCTCCTTATTTCTCATGCTCTATGCACATTTATTTCAATCTAAAATTATACTCTGCCAAGACTGCAGCTTTCACTGTGGACCTGGACAATATTTCTGACTTTCACCTAAAGAAATATTTTGGTGTCAGTAACAAAACCATTGTGATATGCAGCATGCCATTTCAATAAGTAAAGAGGCATTAAGAGCTGATTTTTGGCAGCAACATGTCTTTGATTCTCATTTTTTAGTAACTTGCATTGATTTATACCAGGATTAATTATTGATACATATATTTCATCCATATTTTTTATGTCACAAGCAGGGAAAAGAGCATGGCTGTAAGTAATCCATAGAATGGTTTATGAAGCACAAATTCCTCAGAGAGTGTCAGATATCCACCTGGTGTCCCTGAGTGCTGGATTTCACATTTAAATCTCTGAATTAACAGATGTGTACAGTCACACACAGGCAGTAAGCCCCTTCTTGATACTACATCTGAGGAGGCTCATGAACACTGTTTATTTTAACAAAATGGTGGTGTATCTTGTGCTTGTGAAACTTATTCCAAATCTACACATCTTGGAATGTTAATAACCAGTATTGGCACAGAGCTCAACTCCCAAGCTTTAGTTCACAAAGCACATCTTAAGAAGTATACTTATTGAAATCAATTTCCAAAGAGAAAACAGCTACAGTTTTTAGTAGAAGTCTCCAAATCCAAAAATTATGCTCTCCTAATGTATGCAACTCCATTTAACATTATGTTTTTTTAATTTTTGCCTGAACATTTTGGCAACTGAGATCCAAACATTTAGAATTAACTGAGAAAAATAAAATTTATAGAAGCCATTATAATAAAAACTAAAAATGGTAGGTTTCAAAAAGAAGGAACTTCATTTGAAGCTTACCATATTTTAAAAAACCGCACATCTCAGATCCTTCCATTTCCTCTGTTAGACAAAGTGGGGATTGTATAACAATTTTCAAGCTTTTTCTCCACACTATAAATACTAGAAGTATAGGCTTCTATGAAGCAATCATATTATGCAAGAACTTGGGGATTTTAAGAAACAAAACAAAAACAAACATTGAAAAACATGATAAAGTTGTTAAGAGTCATCAAGGGTGCTGCCAAGCAGAGAGGACTTTATTTATTCATAACTGTTCTGTCCAATGAAACTCAAGTTTTATCTGCATTTAAGAACACCTCTTTTAATTAGTCCCACATAGGGCAAATCATTCTTCTCATCTAAAAATCATAATTCTAGCTTAAACATGTTTTAAAGGTATATCCTCTTTTTGGCAGTGAAGCAAGACTTGTATCTTCAGCAAGAATGCCAGCATACCTACATCTTTGGAAGGGTAGTGTGAAGGACAGTTATCATGACAAAAAAAAAAAATAAATTGCATTGCTAGCAAACATAATCATGTCAGTAAAACATATCAAGTATAGACCAGACTGGAATACACCATTTTCTGAAGTATGACAGAAACCAAATTGTTACTTAGAATTTGATTTTTAGCAGGGGACAATAGCCATAACTGCTTATAAAGTTTTAAAAGCTGTTTTTCACTGCAGTAGCAAATCATATAAGAGCATATCAAACAATCTTTTATTATAGTCTTGTAAAATATTCAACAGCATGTTTCAAGCCCAGAACCTATGTTCTCACTCTTTGTTCTGATGATGCTAATAACAACAAAAAAAAAAATACCAAAACAACCCAAACAACATAATATTTTGACATATGTCAAAAGATCCCCAGAAGAAGAGTTGAATATGTCTGTCACTGTGAAATCATGTTTTCTAATGAAAAGCAAAATATTTAAAGTCAGTTTTTCAACAACTCATCAAAAAATGCTCACAGAAACTATCTGGATATTGAAAATTAATGCCATTATTTCTACATACAATTGATTGCTATGCTGTTTTGTCTCAGGCAGATTGTGCACTGAATCCTCAGAGGTTCCATGGGTTTCACAAAACCTGCAAATCACAGATGAGATCTTTGTTTAAAGCCTCCAATGGGGGAACAAGGGGCTCTGCAAAGTAGAGGGTGTGTAACAACCGTTGCTCTTGAGGAAGGTCTGACAGATGTACCATTACATTTATTTTTTTCCTCTCCCCAGGTTGCAAAGCAGCACTGCTGCTACTAAGTAAATCTAGGTTAAGGAAGGAGGTGATTTTTGCCCTTCTGACACTTATGTGAAGGCACATATCCCAAAGCCACTGACTTCAGTACAGAGCTGGGCTGGGACTGAAGAGCCAGAAAGGAACCCTGGATAATATCCTAAGGCAGGCAGGGTTACAAAAAAATCTGGTAATACTGTATTGATAAGCTCAGCAGGATCACAGCATGGGTGCACGAGTGTAACGTGAATTTGTTATCAAGGTTCCTGGCATACTTTTAGTCAGGCCAACTACCTCTCTTCTAAAATTCAATATTGTATTTCCAGGATCTGCACATCCCAAGAATCATACCCAATAAGAATACAGAATTCCTGACAGAATGTAGTCAGGAGGAAAAGCCATATAGATACAGACTTTGGATTCAAAGAGTCAATTTTATTCATTCACACAGACACAACCTTCAGGTCAGGTTTACACACTGTCTGTGTGAAACACCTTATTTATATGGTTCTAGAAATTACTTGTATAACTTGAAACTGATGGAATGACATAAGACAAAGCCACAAATGAGCTGTGCATGATATTCATCTTAATTTTCCAGCAAAGGCAAGCATGTATCAACCTGACTGTGTTCCTTACTTATTTAAATGTACCACAGAAATTTTTCTTGGAGGATCAGGAAAGAGACAGCATTCAAGTGAATATACTAAATTAATATCTTAATATGCAAACAGTATACCAGCAAAACACTAATAAACATAAAATGTGCTTGTTATTAAAATACTTGGGAAAAATTGATTGATTTCAGTAACTTCACTGAACTTCACAATCTGTGTTTCTGAATAGGAGAAATGCCAGATTTGGAATAAGTAGTTGCCTTATGGAATCTTGGCATTTTCTCCTGCTCAGAAATGCAAACTCTGAAGTTCAACTGAGCTATGCAAATCATCTTGTCTTATGCTCCTCTTATTAGGCAATTCTGTCTTGATATTCTAAGTAATGAACTACATAATACAGTCTCAATGGTACAAGGAATCAACATGTTACTTCAAGAGCAAAGACTTTCAGTAAAAAATTGCTTAGAATAATTTCTTTCATCCTTAAATTAAAGAGCTGCTGTCTGCACAAACATAGCTAGGCAGACTGAAGCAAGGAATGAGGAATGAAGTGCTATTGGACACACCTCATGGGTTCTTGATATTACTAAGAATATTCCAGGTGCATAGCTCAGTCTGAGATGCTATCTACACTATGGGATGTGGGCAGACAATTCACATTTCCTTTCTTGTATGTCACTGATCTGTCTGCATGAGAACAGGTTATCTAGCCTTCTGAACAAAAATAAATCATGAAGCTCTGTTTTAGAAAAGATCACAGAAATTTGTGCAAGGTTAAAGCAAATATCAAAATAGAAAAAAAACAAAACAAAGCAAAAAAAAAAAAAAAAAGGGAAGAATGCATGACAAAGCATATTAAAATAGCCAGATGGACTACTAATCCTAGGAAGCAAATAAAAGGAGCTAAATCAAAGGCACTTAGGTGCCTTTTTTTTTTTTTTCTTTTTTTTTTTTTTAAATTCCAGAAAGGTGGCTTTCCAGCATGGAATTGATTAAAAGCTACCTGCTTGGAGCATTCTTGTAAATAAAATGCACTCTAGTTTTCCAGAAGTAACTAAGCAGAGTCAAGGTTATTGCCTTGCTACTTCAGAGCTACTTATCATACTTCAGAGCAGTATGATAATTGCATTGTCTTCATTAGGATTCTGCAGGCTTAGTTAGCAGGAACTAGTTGATTCACTGAGGTAAAAATAATCCAAACAAAATAGACATTAGAAGTTATAGCTTATGAGCCTTCAATTCAATGTGGAGCTGGAGAAATCTGCACTTGATTTGAGTATCCAGGTCATCCCAGGAGCTATGTGCAGTATTAGTCCTCCACTTGTGAGAGCTGTAGCCCCTTCATGTGTGCAAAGCCTGGTGTTCTTCTGAAAATCCATTCTATTTCAAACTCTCTAATTAGTCTACTGGAAGAACATTCTGTCTTGGGTAGAATGGTTTGAGAGTCTCAGACAGCCACCAGCACCTTGATGACTTTAACTTAAGATTTCTGCGGCAAAGGAAGTGGCCAATCAGCCTTGGCAAAGGTGAAATCCCAGTTTTGGAAATATAAAGGTAACCAGTTAGAAAGGCATAAGAAAACTACAAAATAGTGAGTGACTTGTGAAATAGTTGCATTTCTGAGGCCAGTTTTAGGAGGGTAGTTTGCTAACATTCATTAATTAATCCAGCAGACCTAATTGAACCTAAAGGTATCTGTCAAGAAATCATCTTGTTATCACCTTAAAATTAAGTTTTGACCTAACTTACATTGTCCATGCATGGTGGAAGAGAAGACTGTTCTGTTTTCCTGTAGACATGAGGATTTGTGGGACAATTGCCCTTTGTTTACATCATCTCTATTTCCACCAAGATACCTAGACTGCTTGTATACTTTTAAAAGACACCGTAAAGAAGTGCTTTACTATGGAAATCACACACATCCCTAGAAATTATGACCTTTAAATAAAAAGAAAAAGCCACACATATTTTTTAAAAATATATATAAAATTTAAGACTAAATAGATGGAAGTTCTGAAGGCTTACTATCCTGCTAGACAACAGAGACCCTTCTTTGTTGTAGTTTGCACCCAAAATCTGTAATTCTGCAGGGTTTTAGCTGCTGTAAAGTTTGCAAGAGGTCTTCAAGTCCTTCCTAGACAGGTTATATGGCAATTGTATTCTCATTCTGGAAACCTATCACCAGGAACTGCTGAAAGGTACATCAAGTACCTAGGATGCTACAAAGAAATACAATTTTCCTCCAAATATTTACATGGGGTTATATGGAAATAAAAAGGACCTTTTGTGATTCTTTTCTACTCACTCCTCCCCACCTACTTTTGCTACAAATAGGAAGATGACCTATGCCAAAAAGAAGCATGACTTGGCGACTTGTCTAAAAGGGAACAAGTAATACAAACCCAAGAAATTGTATTAGGCTAGAATCAACTTCCAATAAAAACATTCCCTAGAAAGTCTGAGTTTGGAGCTTATTTTTACATCAAAATATCTAAACTTTTGCTGATACTTACTGTTTCAGACATCCCAATATTGTATTTTTCCATTAATAAGCAAATTTTAGTTTCTTACTTACAGCTTTCAGGTGGTTGACACAGCAAAGACAAGAAGTGAATGTCATTCTCGGAAATCTCTACCTTGCAATTCTTGGTCTTTAAGACCTGGGAGAAAAAGCTTCAAGTTCCATGAGGCTTGCCTGTAGATAAATTATTTGTAATGACAACCTCTGATCAGATATTGTACGCATTTAAAAATAAACACCATATTTCCACACAAAGGAAATGAAACAGAGATAATCCACTTTATTTATGTCATGACACCGTAAGGGAAATTCTTAGTTATGGTAGAAGAAGGTGGGGATTACAGGAAAGATGATAAGGCAGGTAAAACAAAAAAAAAAAATGCGGGGAAAATGAGATTATCACAAGTGGTCCCAAGAAATAAAGTATCCCACCTGAGAGCTTCTTAATCATCTTGTTTAATGTATTTGTCAACTTTACCTTGAAACAAAATCCAAGCATACAGACATTGACAGCAAACTTTATGACATGTGCTAGTAGTACAGACAAAGACAGATAAAACCCAGAAAGAATTATATGACCGTGATTAATTGGCTAGTGAAAACAGACAAAAGAATGAGACTGCAGGTAAGGAACAACTAAAAGTGATACAAGACAATAATGTGATATGAACAAACTTCAAGTGAAACACAATCCCAGGACAGAACATAAAGAGCAATGAAGCTCTTGAACAGACTTCCCTAAGGAGCAATGTGGCAAAAGTAGTCCAGATCATCTTAAGATAGAACTTTATCAAAAAAGGTTATGTGGTATAGTTGTCTAAAATAAGAGGAGATTGGATGTGCCAAAAGATTCTTTTTAATCCTATATATTCTTGGATAAAAAGACCAAAACACTTTGCCACTGTTTCTAGAAATGTGATTTACAAGAACAAAAACCTGCATTCAGCAACTTTCCATTAAAGTTTATTTTCTTATTCCAGTTTTTCATGTTGAGAAGCTATCACTGCAAAACCTTTAAAGCATTCCAGGAAAGAATTTGAACACAGAAATCGAAGTAGTGACAGAAGGTTTTTAACCTGATGAGACAACCACCAAAACAGAGCAAATATGTGAAACAAAACACAGGCTTTGCCTTTGTAGGGAGACCTTAAAGACTGAAAGGTGTGATGATGAAGAAGGTCATAAAGATAATTAACCAATGCAAAATTCAAAATAATTTATATAAACATTCCTGAAATTCCTCCCCTAACACCACCATTTTGTAGCAAATCAGTAACAATTAAAGTTTAGTACCAATATAGAAAGTTCTAGGGATTTACAGGATATATCATTTTCCTGCTGGTAAATCGAACATTGCTCATTATAAAACTACAGAAATTCTGAATGTGATGTATGGACTTCATAACTTGGAATTTTTTCAAGAAATATCCCCAAAAGTTGAAATTCAGAAACATGTAAAAACATGTCTCAACACTGTTGTCTGCGTTCTTAAAGACAGAAAACTAAGAAAAGGGAAAATTCCTTCTCTATTTTCACTGTACTTTAGGTATCTAGATGTTTTCTGAAAGGCAAATTGCAACTTTGTTTACAAAGAGGTATTTCAAGAGACTGCAAAAGTTTGTATTTGTTTTTTCTAAGATGTAAAATATGGCAAGTTTTATTTAAACCTTCTTCTGAAAGTTGTACCTTTTTTTTTTCTTTTTTTTCTTATTTTCTTTTTTTTTGTTTTTTCACTTACTTCCTTGTTTTTTAAAGGGTTTTTTTAGGTCATTGGAATTAGAGGCCTCAATTCAGCAAATTATATTAGCACATTCCAGGTTTCTTTAGGGCCATGAATATCTCAATTGAATGCATGAAGGACTCTATATAGAATCATTGTCAAAAATATTCCTGGGTTTTAAACATATATGAGACAATATTATGAAGTATTTTATATTAATATATGTTAAAAATGCATTTGGTTTTGAATATGGTAATATAGAAAAGGTAATATAAATTAGGGATATATTGAATAACCAAATATGAAGCTAAAGGACTTCCTCAAAATTGTTTGATCCTATCAGATAATACTTAAGCAGTTGTTACATATATTAACTAAAATAATCTTTGTGAACAGACATAATTTTTTTTTGCCATTTCTAAGATTCATCTGAATGAGTGATATGAGACATAACATGAAATTTAAGCTTCCAGAAAACATTGCTAATGTCTTAGTTTTTTTTTCTGGGAGCCTTTGTTCTCATTCAGAATGTCAGTGATCCTTTTTAGACCACAGAGATTCAATGGAAAATTTTTATTATTATGTCCATTTTGTTCATAAATGTACTCTTTTATTTCATCTTGTGCTCTCTTTTCAGAACAACTACCCTCCTCTTCACAAGGAAAACCCTAATAGCATTTTCCTCCAGTGAATTCCAGTAAAAGGAGGCAAGCAATAATAGTATGGATTAACAGGCATTAAAATTAAACCATATGGAAACATGGGCAGAGGATTTGTGCAAGAAAAGTACTGTTTAAAAAAATTAATCTTTATGTCTTAAAAGGGATTGTTAGGAATATTGAAAAAGTTACGAAAACTCCTAATTCAATGCTGCTACAAAGCCAGTGTTCTGGAAAAGTAAAAGAATGTTTATGTTGCCAGACTGGGTCCTCTTAGAACGACAGCCTGGGAAATGAAATTTGTGTCCTAAATCTAGACTAACAAAAGACCCTGAAGAACATTTATTGTATCTGTCATTTTAGTCCTAATTTCTGTGATCACTGACATGTACATGTGAACAGGTAGTGTATTACACTCTTGTAATACTACTAACCTTTACCTTTTTATGAGGAAAACAGAAAATGAGGAAGAGTCTCCACTGTGTGACATGGCAAGAAATATGAGAGCTACACTAGTATTTAGCCTGTAGTTTATCAGATGGGGAGAAAATGTAACTTAAATTATAATATAAAAATATTTAAAATTATAGTTTTCTGTCTTTCACTCCATTTCATTGATATAAAATGGAAAATACATGAGAAAAGCAGTCTGAAAGAAGGGGAGTTTTAATGATACTTTCCAAACTGACATGAAGAATACACAGACACAACAGGGATTACAAGTCTTTTTGATGAAGTGTCTCTCATTTAAACATGTTTCTGCTTTCCTCATGGAATGGGATAATCTCTCCAAAATGAATTTTTAAAAAAAATATTACTCAAAGAAAGGTAATTGCTACTGTAAGACTTAGAGGCCAGAAAATATACGGGAAGAAATGTAAGGAAAGTGATAATGAAAAAATTGATACAATTAGAACTAGTAAGTGGCAATTTCACAAGCCAATTAATCTACCAAATGCTTAGCTCTTTCATCGCAGAGCAGGAAGAAAAAAAGTGATGATCATACCATTTGTATGAAGGAGCCTTGCTTTCACAACAAATGGATAAGTTAGAACTCTCCAATTAAATCTTGACATGGTAATATCTGAGTCAAAAGGACAAGTATGATTGACTTTGATATCTGTATTAGTTAAAACAAAACTCAACAGGAACACTGAACTGAGTGGGAAAGACCTATTCATGTATAATAGTTTCTGTTTCAGGTGAAATATGAATTTATTTTGTGGGTTTTCCTTATGTTGCAATAAAAGTGCTTTTGGTGAAAACTAAATCTGATACAAAACTAAACCAGCAACAATTTACTCAAAAAAAGGGAAAAGTGACCCCAAATTAAAAAAGGACTAAACTATTTTGTATTATGATTATATACCTGAAGGATTGCTTTAATTTTTTTATTGCGAAATTGTAGTTAATTTATATTTGACAGGGAATTAATTTCACTTTTGCTTTGATTGGGGGTTATTTTAAGGAAGGCATACTGTTCCTCCAGTCTATTGAGTAAAATCACACATTTTTCAACATATTCACTTATAAATTGCTCACATTCATCTTTTCTGGACATTTTCTAAGTATTCTATTCAGTATATATTCTGCTAATATGTATTTCAGCAACTTATTTATATGGAAACAGAATCATTAATCCTTAAAAAAGCCAAGAGCTGCTTTACAGTAATCATATTGTTTTTCTGACATCACAATCCTTTTTTGCAGAAACTGTGTCACCAAAACATTCCTGGTGCAAATAACACAGTGATGGTCACAATCAAAAATTAAAGTATTATATAGCATGCTTCATTACAGTAGAAGATCTTTATGTCTTTCATCCAAATACAGAAAGTGCAGAAATACAGGTGCAGTTTCTTCCAGCATGCAAGTGCACAAGGCAGACAAATACAAAACTTGTACTTTCTTTTTCAAAATACTCACAGCCAAAGCAAGTATAACCCAAATGGGGTTTCGCCTTCTTTTTTGCAATCTCTTGATTTCAGGTTCCAGGTGCTATTGGGATATCCATCTTTCATTTCCATACGGACAGTTATAGACAGTTACAGATATTGAACTTTTTGGCAGTTCTTGCGTATCTTAAGACTGAAGCTCTAAACTTAAGACAAAACATAATTTTTATATATTACAACAAAGATCCAAAATAATGTACATGATTTCATACGATAACTGGAGTAAATCAAAAAGGCCCAAGAGTTTGGAGGCAAACTATGTTTTTATTTCTATTTAGCAAACTCATTACATTTCAGGGCCTCTTCTCATTTCTGAACAGACTGACTTGCAATGCTGGGTATGTGACAAATTAATCAATCCTCACACAAGGTATATCATAGCCAGACTTTTGACCTGGAGATTTCCACAACAGGGGAATCCCAGAACTGCACAGCACTGAATACACACTGCCCTTTCCCAGATCTTGTTAGATGGGGAGCTGGCTGCGGTATGGTGGTGGCATAAATTCCTGAACACCAGCATCCTCAGAGCAACACAGGAACTCCTGTGAGCAGCACAAAGAGAGCTGGAAGTAACACTTTCTTCCATCTGGTCAACAAGACACATGTACAGTTGCAAATCACACACAGATTGCCACAGCCAGGAGAAAATGCAAAAGCACTTCTTGAAATGTCTTGCAAATATACCACAGAAGTTTGATTCCCAGTCTTGTCTGTGGTTCTGAACTGCAAAAGTCTGGGGTCCAATCCTTGCTTCAGTTTGTATGATGTGGGAACAAGCAGTTAGCCTTGAAAGTCTTGTTTACAGAAATTGAGGTGGAGCTTATTCAAGACTTAGGACAATTGTTTAAAATAGCCCACAAAACACCTACCCAGCTTGAGAGTTTTACTGCCAGAGAACACAATCAAGTTCCTTCAACCTCCATCTTTAAGATAACTTCTGTGAGTAGGAAAAACTTTATTGATAATGGATATTACTTAAGATGGGAACTTCAGTGTGGAAGACTAAACGTCATCCTTGCCTCCAGTGTCATCAGAAACATCTTGCAGTGGGAACTACACTGAGGTCTACTTTCATGCTAACATGAAAGGACTTCAGTCCTATTAGCAGTGGACTGCTAATATATTTCTGCTCTGTATTTCAGTTTTCATAAGGCTAAAGGAAATTATTTTCAAATGTATTTTACTGGACAGCACAGCCGATCCATTAAGATATATTTATACATGATATTTATTATATTTAGACATATTTTCAATAATTTCCCCTAATCTCTCAAAAACATTTCAAAAGCCTTTCTTCAAAGCAGCTGGAGTTATTCAGTATCTACCTGTAGTTGATGCCATTAAATAAACAGGCAAGTTGAAGTGGGAGACTATTTGCAGTGATCAAATTTCTCACTGAGCAGTGGTAATCTTAATACTGCTCTTGTGAAAAACTGAGCATAAAATGAATTTATACATCCAAATTAAGACAAGATCTGTGAGACAAGAGATTTAAATTGCATAGAGTAAAGGAAAGGAAAACAGTCACAAATTAGATAAAAAATGTTGGGTTTAATACAATTATATACTTTATATATAAATAAATAATTAACAAACTAATCTTTCTCATAACTTATTTTACTAAATTTTCAAATGTTTCAAAGTTTACTTATGATTCCTGTTTTCATAAGGAACTAAAATACTTTACACATAAATATAAATCTTATAGATATAGGTGATATACGGAATATAGTATATAAATATATACAAAACTAGATATAATACAGCTCTATAATATATATTAATAGAATATATACCGCATGGATATAAATAAATAACTACTTTTTACCAATACATCAATAATTATTCCCTAATTTTGCATGAAAGAGAAACAGAGTTCAGAAAAATGGTAATTCTGCTACACTACATATTATTATATAATATAGTGTTTCCAGCAACATTACAGAATTGTGATTTTAAATTCTTTTATTCCACATTAACCAGTTTCAGTCAGGGTTTTTTATACTAAATACCATGTAGTATTTCAGAAAGCCTTTAAAATCTCATCATCTGAACTCAGGGTCCAAAAACTACGCAAAATGTCAGGTAACAAATTCTATAAGAGCTGGCAACAGAGAACTTTTATTTTTGCAGCATGAACTGTAAGAGTAAGGGAAGTCATACTGTGTCAAGACTGGAGGAAATAATTTAATGAAGACTTAGTTTTCCAGGAACCTCACAAAAAGCTAAGGAAGAATGAAAATAATTTTTAGTGAAGGAGTGTCTGATCTGGGCACCTAAAAGGAGTCCCTAGAATCTCTAACAACTGTTTTATTATTCTAAGACTCTTCCACTAACAAATACTCCAGCATACCTAGGATCTTTCAAAAATCATATATGAGAAGGCAGATGGCTATAAAAATTCATAGACTGAAATCTGTTTTACCTCCAGTTTAAAAAAAAAAAAGAAAGAGAAGAAGAGAGAAAGAGGGAGAAAGGGGAAGAGAGAGGGAGGAGGGGAGGGGAAGAAACGGGAGGGGAGGGGAGGGGAGGGGAGGGGAGGGGAGGGGAGGGGAGGGGAGGGGAGGGGAGGGGAGGGGAGGGGAGGGGAGGGGAGGGGAGGGGAGGGGAGGGGAGGGGAGGGGAGGGGAGGGGAGGGGAGGGAGGAAGGACGTGGTGGAAGGAAGGAAGTGGCGGAAGTGGCGGAAGGAAGTGGCGGAAGGAAGTGGTGGAAGGAAGGAAGTGGCGGAAGGAAGTGGCGGAAGGAAGGAAGTGGCGGAAGGAAGGAAGTGGCGGAAGGAAGGAAGGAAGTGGCGGAAGGAAGGAAGTGGCGGAAGGAAGGAAGGAAGTGGCGGAAGGAAGGAAGGAAGTGGCGGAAGGAAGGAAGTGGCGGAAGGAAGTGGCGGAAGGAAGGAAGTGGCGGAAGGAAGGAAGGAAGTGGCGGAAGGAAGGAAGGAAGTGGCGGAAGGAAGGAAGTGGCGGAAGGAAGTGGCGGAAGGAAGTGGCGGAAGGAAGTGGCGGAAGGAAGGAAGGAAGGAAGTGGCGGAAGGAAGGAAGTGTCGGAAGGAAGGAAGGAAGTGTCGGAAGGAAGGAAGGAAGTGTCGGAAGGAAGGAAGGAAGGAAGGAAGGAAGGAAGGAAGGAAGGAAGGAAGGAAGGAAGGAAGGAAGGAAGGAAGGAAGGAAGGAAGGAAGGAAGGAAGGAAGGAAGGAAGGAAGGAAGGAAGGAAGGAAGGAAGGAAGGAAGGAAGGAAGTGTCGGAAGGAAGGAAGGAAGGAAGGAAGGAAGGAAGGAAGTGTCGGAAGGAAGGAAGGAAGGAAGGAAGGAAGGAAGGAAGGAAGGAAGGAAGGAAGGAAGTGTCGGAAGGAAGGAAGGAAGGAAGGAAGGAAGGAAGGAAGGAAGGAAGGAAGGAAGGAAGGAAGTGTCGGAAGGAAGTGTCGGAAGGAAGGAAGGAAGGAAGGAAGGAAGGAAGGAAGGAAGGAAGGAAGGAAGGAAGGAAGTGTCGGAAGGAAGTGTCGGAAGGAAGTGTCGGAAGGAAGTGTCGGAAGGAAGTGTCGGAAGGAAGGAAGGAAGGAAGGAAGGAAGGAAGGAAGGAAGGAAGGAAGGAAGGAAGGAAGGAAGGAAGGAAGGAAGGAAGGAAGGAAGGAAGGAAGGAAGGAAGGAAGGAAGGAAGGAAGGAAGGAAGGAAGTGTCAGAAGGAAGTGTCGGAAGGAAGTGTCGGAAGGAAGTGTCGGAAGGAAGGAAGGAAGTGTCGGAAGTGTCGGAAGTGTCGGAAGTGTCGGAAGTGTCGGAAGTGTCGGAAGGAAGGAAGGAAGGAAGGAAGGAAGGAAGGAAGGAAGGAAGGAAGGAAGGAAGGAAGGAAGGAAGTGTCGGAAGGAAGGAAGTGTCGGAAGGAAGGAAGGAAGTGTCGGAAGGAAGGAAGTGTCGGAAGGAAGGAAGTGTCGGAAGGAAGTGTCGGAAGGAAGTGTCGGAAGGAAGTGTCGGAAGGAAGGAAGGAAGGAAGGAAGTGTCGGAAGGAAGGAAGGAAGGAAGGAAGGAAGGAAGGAAGGAAGGAAGGAAGGAAGGAAGGAAGGAAGGAAGGAAGGAAGGAAGGAAGGAAGGAAGGAAGGAAGGAAGGAAGTGTCGGAAGGAAGGAAGGAAGGAAGGAAGGAAGTGTCGGAAGGAAGGAAGGAAGGAAGGAAGTGTCGGAAGGAAGGAAGGAAGTGTCGGAAGGAAGGAAGGAAGTGTCGGAAGGAAGTGTCGGAAGGAAGTGTCGGAAGGAAGTGTCGGAAGGAAGTGTCGGAAGGAAGGAAGGAAGTGTCGGAAGGAAGGAAGGAAGTGTCGGAAGGAAGGAAGGAAGTGTCGGAAGGAAGGAAGGAAGGAAGGAAGGAAGGAAGGAAGGAAGGAAGGAAGGAAGGAAGGAAGGAAGGAAGGAAGGAAGGAAGGAAGGAAGGAAGGAAGGAAGGAAGGAAGGAAGGAAGGAAGGAAGGAAGGAAGGAAGGAAGGAAGGAAGGAAGGAAGGAAGGAAGGAAGGAAGGAAGTGTCGGAAGGAAGGAAGGAAGTGTCGGAAGGAAGGAAGTGTCGGAAGGAAGGAAGGAAGGAAGTGTCGGAAGGAAGTGTCGGAAGGAAGTGTCGGAAGGAAGTGTCGGAAGGAAGTGTCGGAAGGAAGGAAGGAAGTGTCGGAAGGAAGTGTCGGAAGGAAGTGTCGGAAGGAAGTGTCGGAAGGAAGGAAGGAAGGAAGGAAGTGTCGGAAGGAAGGAAGTGTCGGAAGGAAGGAAGTGTCGGAAGGAAGTGTCGGAAGGAAGGAAGTGTCGGAAGGAAGGAAGGAAGGAAGGAAGTGTCGGAAGGAAGGAAGGAAGGAAGGAAGTGTCGGAAGGAAGGAAGTGTCGGAAGGAAGGAAGGAAGGAAGTGTCGGAAGGAAGTGTCGGAAGGAAGTGTCGGAAGGAAGTGTCGGAAGGAAGTGTCGGAAGGAAGTGTCGGAAGGAAGTGTCGGAAGGAAGGAAGGAAGGAAGGAAGGAAGGAAGGAAGGAAGGAAGGAAGGAAGGAAGGAAGGAAGTGTCGGAAGGAAGGAAGTGTCGGAAGGAAGTGTCGGAAGGAAGGAAGTGTCGGAAGGAAGGAAGTGTCGGAAGGAAGGAAGGAAGGAAGGAAGGAAGGAAGGAAGGAAGGAAGGAAGGAAGGAAGGAAGGAAGGAAGGAAGGAAGGAAGGAAGGAAGGAAGGAAGGAAGGAAGGAAGGAAGGAAGGAAGGAAGGAAGGAAGGAAGGAAGGAAGTGTCGGAAGGAAGTGTCGGAAGGAAGGAAGTGTCGGAAGGAAGGAAGGAAGGAAGGAAGGAAGGAAGGAAGGAAGGAAGTGTCGGAAGGAAGTGTCGGAAGGAAGGAAGGAAGGAAGTGTCGGAAGGAAGGAAGTGTCGGAAGGAAGTGTCGGAAGGAAGTGTCGGAAGGAAGGAAGGAAGGAAGTGTCGGAAGTGTGGGAAGTGTGGGAAGTGTGGGAAGTGTGGGAAGTGTCGGAAGGAAGGAAGGAAGGAAGGAAGGAAGGAAGGAAGGAAGGAAGGAAGGAAGGAAGGAAGGAAGGAAGGAAGGAAGGAAGGAAGGAAGGAAGGAAGTGTCGGAAGGAAGGAAGTGTCGGAAGGAAGGAAGGAAGTGTCGGAAGGAAGGAAGTGTCGGAAGGAAGGAAGTGTCGGAAGGAAGGAAGTGTCGGAAGGAAGGAAGGAAGGAAGGAAGGAAGGAAGGAAGGAAGGAAGGAAGGAAGGAAGGAAGGAAGGAAGGAAGGAAGGAAGGAAGGAAGGAAGGAAGGAAGGAAGGAAGGAAGGAAGGAAGGAAGGAAGGAAGTGTCGGAAGGAAGTGTCGGAAGGAAGGAAGGAAGTGTCGGAAGGAAGGAAGGAAGTGTCGGAAGGAAGTGTCGGAAGGAAGGAAGGAAGTGTCGGAAGGAAGGAAGGAAGTGTCGGAAGGAAGTGTCGGAAGGAAGTGTCGGAAGGAAGTGTCGGAAGGAAGGAAGGAAGGAAGGAAGGAAGGAAGGAAGGAAGGAAGGAAGGAAGGAAGGAAGGAAGGAAGGAAGGAAGGAAGGAAGGAAGGAAGGAAGGAAGGAAGGAAGGAAGGAAGGAAGGAAGGAAGGAAGGAAGGAAGGAAGGAAGGAAGTGTTGGAAGGAAGGAAGGAAGTGGCGGAAGGAAGGAAGGAAGTGTCGGAAGGAAGGAAGGAAGGAAGTGTCGGAAGGAAGGAAGTGTCGGAAGGAAGTGTCGGAAGGAAGTGTCGGAAGGAAGTGTCGGAAGGAAGGAAGGAAGTGTCGGAAGGAAGGAAGTGTCGGAAGGAAGTGTCGAAAGGAAGGAAGTGTCGAAAGGAAGTGTCGGAAGGAAGGAAGGAAGGAAGGAAGGAAGGAAGGAAGGAAGGAAGGAAGGAAGGAAGGAAGGAAGGAAGGAAGGAAGGAAGGAAGGAAGGAAGGAAGGAAGGAAGGAAGGAAGGAAGGAAGGAAGGAAGGAAGGAAGTGTCGGAAGGAAGGAAGGAAGGAAGGAAGGAAGGAAGGAAGGAAGGAAGGAAGTGTCGGAAGGAAGGAAGGAAGGAAGGAAGGAAGGAAGGAAGGAAGGAAGGAAGGAAGGAAGGAAGGAAGGAAGGAAGGAAGGAAGGAAGGAAGGAAGGAAGGAAGGAAGGAAGGAAGGAAGGAGGGAAGGAAGGAAGGAAGGAAGGGAGTGTCGGAAGGAAGTGTCGGAAGGAAGTGTCGGAAGGAAGTGTCGGAAGGAAGTGTCGGAAGTGTCGGAAGTGTCGGAAGTGTCGGAAGTGTCGGAAGTGTCGGAAGGAAGGAAGGAAGGAAGGAAGGAAGGAAGGAAGGAAGGAAGGAAGGAAGGAAGGAAGGAAGGAAGGAAGGAAGGAAGGAAGGAAGGAAGGAAGGAAGTGTCGGAAGGAAGTGTCGGAAGGAAGTGTCGGAAGGAAGTGTCGGAAGGAAGTGTCGGAAGGAAGTGTCGGAAGGAAGTGTCGGAAGGAAGTGTCGGAAGGAAGGAAGGAAGGAAGGAAGGAAGGAAGGAAGGAAGGAAGGAAGGAAGGAAGGAAGGAAGGAAGGAAGGAAGGAAGGAAGGAAGGAAGGAAGGAAGGAAGTGTCGGAAGGAAGGAAGGAAGGAAGGAAGGAAGGAAGGAAGTGTCGGAAGGAAGTGTCGGAAGGAAGGAAGGAAGGAAGGAAGTGTCGGAAGGAAGGAAGGAAGTGTCGGAAGGAAGGAAGGAAGGAAGGAAGGAAGGAAGGAAGGAAGGAAGGAAGGAAGTGTCGGAAGGAAGTGTCGGAAGGAAGTGTCGGAAGGAAGTGTCGGAAGGAAGTGTCGGAAGGAAGGAAGGAAGGAAGGAAGGAAGGAAGGAAGGAAGGAAGGAAGGAAGGAAGGAAGGAAGGAAGGAAGGAAGGAAGTGTCGGAAGGAAGTGTCGGAAGGAAGGAAGGAAGGAAGTGTCGGAAGGAAGGAAGGAAGTGTCGGAAGGAAGTGTCGGAAGGAAGTGTCGGAAGGAAGGAAGGAAGGAAGGAAGGAAGGAAGGAAGTGTCGGAAGTGTCGGAAGTGTCGGAAGTGTCGGAAGGAAGGAAGGAAGGAAGGAAGGAAGGAAGGAAGGAAGGAAGGAAGGAAGGAAGGAAGGAAGGAAGGAAGGAAGGAAGGAAGGAAGGAAGTGTCGGAAGGAAGTGTCGGAAGGAAGGAAGGAAGTATCGGAAGGAAGGAAGGAAGTGTCGGAAGGAAGTGTCGGAAGGAAGGAAGGAAGTGTCGGAAGGAAGTGTCGGAAGGAAGTGTCGGAAGGAAGTGTCGGAAGGAAGTGTCGGAAGGAAGTGTCGGAAGGAAGTGTCGGAAGGAAGGAAGGAAGGAAGGAAGGAAGGAAGGAAGGAAGGAAGGAAGGAAGGAAGGAAGGAAGGAAGGAAGGAAGGAAGGAAGGAAGGAAGGAAGGAAGGAAGTGTTGGAAGGAAGGAAGGAAGTGTCGGAAGGAAGGAAGGAAGTGTCGGAAGGAAGGAAGGAAGGAAGTGTCGGAAGGAAGTGTCGGAAGGAAGTGTCAGAAGGAAGTGTCGGAAGGAAGTGTCGGAAGGAAGGAAGGAAGTGTCGGAAGGAAGTGTCGGAAGGAAGTGTCGGAAGGAAGTGTCGGAAGGAAGTGTCGGAAGGAAGTGTCGGAAGGAAGGAAGTGTCGGAAGGAAGGAAGTGTCGGAAGGAAGGAAGGAAGGAAGGAAGGAAGGAAGGAAGGAAGGAAGGAAGGAAGGAAGGAAGGAAGTGTCGGAAGGAAGGAAGGAAGGAAGGAAGTGTCGGAAGGAAGTGTCGGAAGGAAGGAAGGAAGTGTCGGAAGGAAGGAAGGAAGTGTCGGAAGGAAGGAAGGAAGGAAGGAAGGAAGGAAGGAAGGAAGTGTCGGAAGGAAGGAAGGAAGTGTCGGAAGGAAGGAAGGAAGGAAGGAAGGAAGGAAGGAAGGAAGGAAGGAAGGAAGGAAGGAAGGAAGGAAGGAAGGAAGGAAGGAAGGAAGGAAGGAAGGAAGGAAGGAAGGAAGGAAGGAAGGAAGGAAGGAAGGAAGGAAGGAAGGAAGGCAGTGGCGGAAGGACGTGTCGGGAGGGAGGGAGGAAAGTGTCGGAAGGAAGTGTCGGAAGGAAGTGTCGGAAGGAAGTGTCGGAAGTGTCGGAAGTGTCGGAAGGAAGGAAGGAAGGAAGGAAGGAAGGAAGGAAGGAAGGAAGGAAGGAAGGAAGGAAGTGTCGGAAGGAAGTGTCGGAAGGAAGTGTCGGAAGGAAGTGTCGGAAGGAAGTGTCGGAAGGAAGGAAGGAAGGAAGGAAGGAAGGAAGGAAGGAAGGAAGGAAGGAAGGAAGGAAGGAAGGAAGGAAGGAAGGAAGGAAGGAAGGAAGGAAGGAAGGAAGGAAGGAAGGAAGGAAGGAAGGAAGGAAGGAAGTGTCGGAAGGAAGGAAGGAAGGAAGGAAGGAAGGAAGGAAGGAAGGAAGTGTCGGAAGGAAGTGTCGGAAGGAAGGAAGGAAGGAAGGAAGGAAGGAAGGAAGGAAGTGTCGGAAGGAAGGAAGTGTCGGAAGGAAGGAAGGAAGGAAGGAAGGAAGGAAGGAAGGAAGGAAGGAAGTGTCGGAAGGAAGTGTCGGAAGGAAGTGTCGGAAGGAAGTGTCGGAAGGAAGTGTCGGAAGGAAGGAAGGAAGGAAGGAAGGAAGGAAGGAAGTGTCGGAAGGAAGGAAGGAAGGAAGGAAGGAAGGAAGGAAGGAAGGAAGTGTCGGAAGGAAGTGTCGGAAGGAAGGAAGGAAGGAAGTGTCGGAAGGAAGGAAGGAAGTGTCGGAAGGAAGTGTGGGAAGGAAGTGTCGGAAGGAAGGAAGGAAGGAAGGAAGGAAGTGTCGGAAGTGGGGGAAGTGTCGGAAGTGTCGGAAGTGTCGGAAGTGTCGGAAGGAAGGAAGGAAGGAAGGAAGGAAGGAAGGAAGGAAGGAAGGAAGGAAGGAAGGAAGTGGCGGAAGGAAGGAAGGAAGTGGCGGAAGGAAGGAAGGAAGTGTCGGAAGGAAGGAAGTGTCGGAAGGAAGGAAGTGTCGGAAGGAAGGAAGTGTCGGAAGGAAGTGTCGGAAGGAAGTGTCGGAAGGAAGTGTCGGAAGGAAGGAAGGAAGGAAGGAAGGAAGGAAGGAAGGAAGGAAGGAAGGAAGGAAGGAAGGAAGGAAGGAAGGAAGGAAGGAAGGAAGGAAGGAAGGAAGGAAGTGTCGGAAGGAAGTGTCGGAAGGAAGGAAGGAAGTGTCGGAAGGAAGGAAGGAAGTGTCGGAAGGAAGTGTCGGAAGGAAGGAAGGAAGTGTCGGAAGGAAGGAAGGAAGTGTCGGAAGGAAGTGTCGGAAGGAAGTGTCGGAAGGAAGTGTCGGAAGGAAGGAAGGAAGGAAGGAAGGAAGGAAGGAAGGAAGGAAGGAAGGAAGGAAGGAAGGAAGGAAGGAAGGAAGGAAGGAAGGAAGGAAGGAAGGAAGGAAGGAAGGAAGGAAGGAAGTGTCGGAAGGAAGGAAGGAAGAGTCGAAGGAAGGAAGGAAGTGTCGGAAGGAAGGAAGGAAGGAAGGAAGTGTCGGAAGGAAGGAAGTGTCGGAAGGAAGTGTCGGAAGGAAGTGTCGGAAGGAAGTGTCGGAAGGAAGGAAGGAAGTGTCGGAAGGAAGTGTCGGAAGGAAGTGTCGGAAGGAAGTGTCGGAAGGAAGTGTCGGAAGGAAGTGTCGAAAGGAAGGAAGTGTCGGAAGGAAGTGTCGGAAGGAAGGAAGGAAGGAAGGAAGGAAGGAAGGAAGGAAGGAAGGAAGGAAGGAAGGAAGGAAGGAAGTGTCGGAAGGAAGGAAGGAAGGAAGGAAGGAAGGAAGGAAGGAAGGAAGGAAGGAAGGAAGGAAGGAAGGAAGGAAGGAAGGAAGGAAGGAAGGAAGGAAGGAAGGAAGGAAGGAAGGAAGGAAGGAAGGAAGTGTCGGAAGGAAGTGTCGGAAGGAAGGAAGGAAGTGTCGGAAGGAAGGAAGTGTCGGAAGGAAGGAAGGAAGGAAGGAAGGAAGGAAGGAAGGAAGGAAGGAAGGAAGGAAGGAAGGAAGTGTCGGAAGGAAGGAAGGAAGTGTCGGAAGGAAGTGTCGGAAGGAAGTGTCGGAAGGAAGTGTCGGAAGGAAGGAAGTGTCGGAAGGAAGTGTCGGAAGGAAGTGTCGGAAGGAAGGAAGGAAGGAAGGAAGGAAGGAAGGAAGGAAGGAAGGAAGGAAGGAAGGAAGGAAGGAAGGAAGGAAGGAAGGAAGGAAGGAAGGAAGGAAGGAAGGAAGGAAGGAAGGAAGTGTCGGAAGGAAGGAAGGAAGGAAGGAAGGAAGGAAGGAAGGAAGGAAGGAAGGAAGGAAGGAAGGAAGGAAGGAAGGAAGGAAGGAAGGAAGGAAGGAAGGAAGGAAGGAAGGAAGTGTCGGAAGGAAGGAAGTGTCGGAAGGAAGGAAGGAAGTGTCGGAAGGAAGTGTCGGAAGGAAGGAAGTGTCGGAAGGAAGTGTCGGAAGGAAGTGTCGGAAGGAAGTGTCGGAAGGAAGTGTCGGAAGGAAGGAAGGAAGTGTCGGAAGGAAGTGTCGGAAGGAAGTGTCGGAAGGAAGTGTCGGAAGGAAGTGTCGGAAGGAAGGAAGGAAGTGTCGGAAGGAAGGAAGGAAGGAAGGAAGGAAGGAAGGAAGGAAGGAAGGAAGGAAGGAAGGAAGGAAGGAAGGAAGTGTCGGAAGGAAGTGTCGGAAGGAAGTGTCGGAAGGAAGGAAGGAAGTGTCGGAAGGAAGGAAGTGTCGGAAGGAAGGAAGTGTCGGAAGGAAGTGTCGGAAGGAAGGAAGTGTCGGAAGGAAGGAAGGAAGGAAGGAAGTGTCGGAAGGAAGGAAGGAAGGAAGTGTCGGAAGGAAGTGTCGGAAGGAAGTGTCGGAAGGAAGGAAGGAAGGAAGGAAGGAAGGAAGGAAGGAAGGAAGGAAGGAAGGAAGGAAGGAAGGAAGGAAGGAAGGAAGGAAGGAAGGAAGGAAGGAAGGAAGGAAGGAAGGAAGGAAGGAAGGAAGGAAGGAAGGAAGGAAGGAAGGAGGGAAGTGTGGGAGGGAAGGAAGGAAGTGAGGGAAGGAAGGAAGTGGCGGAAGGAAGTGGCGGAAGGAAGTGGCGGAAGGAAGTGTGGGAAGGAAGTGTCGGAAGGAAGGAAGGAAGTGTGGGAAGTGTCGGAAGTGTCGGAAGTGTCGGAAGTGTCAGAAGTGTCGGAAGGAAGTGTCGGAAGGAAGTGTCGGAAGGAAGTGTCGGAAGGAAGTGTCGGAAGGAAGGAAGGAAGGAAGGAAGGAAGGAAGGAAGGAAGGAAGGAAGGAAGGAAGGAAGGAAGGAAGGAAGGAAGGAAGGAAGGAAGGAAGGAAGGAAGGAAGGAAGGAAGGAAGGAAGGAAGTGTCGGAAGGAAGGAAGGAAGTGTCGGAAGGAAGTGTCGGAAGGAAGGAAGTGTCGGAAGGAAGTGTCGGAAGGAAGTGTCGGAAGGAAGTGTCGGAAGGAAGTGTCGGAAGGAAGGAAGGAAGGAAGGAAGGAAGGAAGGAAGGAAGGAAGGAAGGAAGGAAGGAAGGAAGGAAGGAAGGAAGGAAGGAAGTGGCGGAAGGAAGGAAGGAAGTGTCGGAAGGAAGTGTCGGAAGGAAGTGTCGGAAGGAAGTGTCGGAAGGAAGGAAGGAAGGAAGGAAGGAAGGAAGGAAGGAAGGAAGGAAGGAAGGAAGGAAGGAAGGAAGGAAGGAAGGAAGGAAGGAAGGAAGGAAGGAAGTGTCGGAAGGAAGTGTCGGAAGGAAGGAAGGAAGTGTCGGAAGGAAGGAAGGAAGGAAGGAAGTGTCGGAAGGAAGGAAGTGTCGGAAGGAAGGAAGTGTCGGAAGGAAGTGTCGGAAGGAAGTGTCGGAAGGAAGGAAGGAAGGAAGGAAGGAAGGAAGGAAGGAAGGAAGGAAGGAAGGAAGGAAGGAAGGAAGGAAGGAAGGAAGGAAGGAAGGAAGGAAGGAAGGAAGGAAGGAAGGAAGGAAGGAAGGAAGGAAGGAAGGAAGGAAGGAAGGAAGGAAGGAAAGAAGGAAGGAAGGAAGGAAGGAAGTGTCGGAAGGAAGGAAGGAAGGAAGGAAGGAAGTGTCGGAAGGAAGCGTCGGAAGGAAGGAAGGAAGTGTCGGAAGGAAGTGTCGGAAGGAAGTGTCGGAAGGAAGTGTCGGAAGGAAGTGTCGGAAGGAAGGAAGTGTCGGAAGGAAGGAAGTGTCGGAAGGAAGTGTCGGAAGGAAGTGTCGGAAGGAAGTGTCGGAAGGAAGTGTCGGAAGGAAGTGTCGGAAGGAAGGAAGGAAGGAAGGAAGGAAGGAAGGAAGGAAGGAAGGAAGGAAGGAAGGAAGGAAGGAAGGAAGGAAGGAAGGAAGGAAGGAAGGAAGGAAGGAAGGAAGGAAGGAAGGAAGGAAGAAAGGAAGTGGCGGAAGGAAGTGGCGGAAGGAAGTGGCGGAAGGAAGTGGCGGAAGGAAGGAAGTGGCGGAAGGAAGGAAGGAAGTGGCGGAAGGAAGGAAGGAAGTGGCGGAAGGAAGGAAGTGGTGGAAGGAAGGAAGTGGCGGAAGGAAGGAAGGAAGGCAGGAAGGCTGGAAGGCAGGAAGGCAGGAAGGCAGGAAGGCAGGAAGGAAGGAAGGCAGGAAGGAAGGCAGGAAGGAAGGAAGGCAGGAAGGAAGGCAGGAAGAAAGGAAGGAAGAAAGGAAGGAAGGAAGAAAGGAAGGAAGGAAGGAAGGAAGGAAGAAAGGAAAGAAAGAAAGAAAGAAAGAAAGAAAGAAAGAAAGAAAGAAAGAAAAGAAAGAAAGAAAGAAAGAAAGAAAGAAAGAAAGAAAAGAAAAGAAAGAAAGAAAGAAAGAAAGAAAGAAAGAAAGAAAAGAAGAAAGAAAGAAAGAAAGAAAAGAAAGAAAGAAAGAAAGAAAGAAAGAAGAAAGAAAAAAGAAAGAAAGAAAGAAAGAAAAAGAAAGAAAGAAAGAAAGAAAGAAAAAGAAAGAAAGAAAGAAAGAAAGAAAGAAAGAAAAAGAAAGAAAGAAAGAAAGAAAGAAAGAAAGAAAAGAAAGAAAGAAAGAAAGAAAGAAAGAAAGAAAGAAAGAAAGAAAGAAAGAAAGAAAGAAAGAAAGAAAGAAAGAAAGAAAGAAAAAAGAAAGAAAGAAAGACATAGAAATTACTCTACAGATGTTAATAATTGTCTGGGGTGGGAGTTGGGGAATGGAAAGGCTGGCTTCTAAGTAAACAATGCAAAAAAAGACAAAGAGGTCCCTGCTGATGTACAACAATAAAAGCAGTTTTCTCAGCAGTGTCAGCTTAGCAAGCCTGAGGGTCTGTATTTTAAACCCCAGTGGCCTGACGTCACTCACCCTGATGGTGTGTGTGAAGGAAGCTATCTCTCTGCAATGACCGACCTGAAAAGTGTTTTCAAAGCCCAGTGGGCTAATGTCACTCACACCGACGGTGGATGGTGGGATCTCTCAGGGTGGCAGCCTGGGGGAAGTGAGCTGCAACACCAGCAGCCGACCATCACTCACTCTGATGGCAGGGGGTCAGCTGGGATTCTTTGGTGGCCTCCCGGGCAATAGTTAAAAAGAAGATTTTGGTTCACATGTCAATGTCTAACTTGAAAGCAGCGAGTATAAAAAGTGATTTTTTTTTCTTTTTTTTCTTTTTTTTTTTTTTTTTTTAAATTGTTTTTCACTAGTGGCAGCAGTGCAGCCAGGAAGGGGAGTTTCTCTGCAAGGACATCTGATTGCATGTGAAGCTTACAATGGGGCTGGCTCTGCCTGGTTTTAATTTTTTTCTCCTGTATGAGCTGAGATATTTTATTCCCCCATACCAAAGGGGGAGAAAAATTAAATCCAGACAGCTCCAACTGCACTTTACATTTCGTATGCAATCAAACAGACTTTGAGAATACCATCAGCTTTTTTACCAATCTGCCTACTATATAGAGAATGTAAATAAATACTAAAATCCCAAAACATCATGTTTTTATGCTAACTCATCTTGCAATGCAGAAACTGACATTTAGGACAATTTCTCCTGTTAAATTTAACCTGAGACCTAAAGCATTGTAAGGTTTGCAAAGGATTACATAGGAATAGTCTCTGTCCCACTGCAAATACTTAAAAAATCCTACAAGCATAAGTGCAGTGGATATTTCACCAGCATATTTGAGACAGAATGAAGCCAAAAGTATCACTACTTATAGAGAAAGCTCTTTACAAAGATAAAATTGTCAAAATAAAAATCTCAAACTAAAACTTAGTATTTTAAAAACTAAACCCTAGCCCTATGAAAATAAATTAATGTTACTTAGTCTGTGTTAAACTGTCATGCTTAGTTGTCTGAAGGGTCAGAATCTGAGAGATATCCAACACTGATATCATAGCTTCTGTATGTAAAATCAATGCAACCAACAAATAAATGAAACTGGGAATTCATGCAGCTCTAGACAATATAATCAGTTTTTTTGTATTTTGTATCCTTTTTCCACCAGCTCTTTGCCCCATTAGACTGTCAAGATCAAGACTGATGCTATTGTTTCCTACATAGTTCCTCTCTGCCACCCAGAAGAAAACAAACTAATTCAAAGCAATAATATGTTAAGGAATAGCTCAAGAGTTCTGCTGGTCTCTGCTAACTGTAGTTTACTTGATACTATGAAATTATTTCTACCAGAACTGGTTTGTCTGGGCATGAAGTAAGGCAGCGCAACCTCAGACTAGCAGGAAAAAATAAAAGGTTAAATTTTGGTCTCCAATTTTCACAATGGGTACAGCTCACATATGTGAAAATATGACTCTCTGCACAGTTAAGCTAATAAGCTTTCTCATAGTGAGACAATAAGAACTGTGAGCATACTGTACAGCACAGTAAGTGCTGGCACATGAGCTGTCTCAGTCTTGAGGGACAGTGTTTCTCAGTATATCAGTGACAGAAGATCAGCTTCCAGCCAGAATTATGAATGAAAAGTTTAAGCCTTTGTAAAAGTCTTGACTTCAAATGATAGTTCTGCAGTCACCTCAAAAATTGATGTACTGAACTATTTTGAGGAATATGGCAATTAACCCTCCATTTTCTAAGAGTGCTATGCACAAAAATTCATTAGTTTAACCTAAGACATAATGATTAAAAAAGGTGTGTGAATACACACGTATGTGTATGTGTGAATACATTTTCACAAATTTAAGCCAATCGGATAAAACAGTACACATTAAACCTGCATAGGAGTATCTTACACATAAAATATATAAATAACTTATAAACCTGGGTATAACTTATAAACCTGGGGAAGTAGTGAGAGACAGAAAAATTCATGTCTCTCCCTTTCTCAGGCACCAGACTGCAAGGGACTGTTGGTGCATATTAATTTCACAGTAAACTGTGTGCTTGGAATTGCCACAAATGTTGTCTCTGGAGAGCTATGGTTATTTGTCTTGAAATAGTCTCTCATTATTTTGTGACTATTATACAAAAATACTTCATCAACAAATGCTATGGTTACATTTAAATAAGTAAACAAACAGTTTAAGGATCCTTTTGTCCCCCTGATGCAGCTCAGCTTTCATGTCACAGCTCACACCCGTGCAGCTAAACTCTTTCTCCACTTCTCCCCTACTCAAAAAAAAACCAACCTAAAACCCAGAAAGGCTTCATCCACACGGCTTATTAGGAACAGTCCCAGGCCCATGCTCATTCCCAGACTGTGCTCAGACATTGTTTGGGATGGTGCTAATTAGTCAGGGTCAAAACGGTTCCAGGGGCTGTGCAAGCAATTAGCAGCACGTTCACTTGCACACATGCTCAAGCCCATCAGTCGTGATCTAACACAGGACCATCCTGTCCCTGCAGCTGCCAAAGGCAGCTCCTGAATTTGGCAACCTCCTTTGGCAGATTCAGTTAATAAGGTGGCAACTTCAAATTCCAGCTGCCATGTGCTACCTCTGTCCTTTCCCCACCCAAAGGAGAGGCAACAGGGAGGGCAGGAGTTTGAAGAACTGAGTCACACAAAGAACAGGAGCCTCCACATGCTGCCCAAACCACTGGCTTCCTCTCTGTTAGGGAGAGAAGCTGGACCTGCCTAAAAGATCTTCAGATGAGCTATGATAATCTGTCAGCTGATAGACAGACTCAGATAATTCACCTCAGTTCACAATGGAGCCCTCAAAGGCAACTAGCTTCACCAAACCACTGGTGCCTTTGAACAGTTATAAAATCTTCCCCTGCTCACATAAATGACAGAACACTCCTCTTAGCTGAAGCACCACAAAAGAGAAAAGTTTGGATTAGATGAAGTAAATCTGAGTTGATGTGAATGCTGTCATCACTTATGAACTTGACAAAGACTTTGGAAGAAATAAAAACTAAGGAATTTTGTGAGATGCAGATATTCTTGCTATGTCTCATCTGCAGGTGACTGAAGCTTTGATGTGAGAGACATGCACTATTAGACTGATAACTAGTACAGCTGTGGAAAAAAAAAATCCCCCAAAAATGTGGGAAGGAGTTTTTCAAGTTTTTCCAACTCACTGGACAAAACCTGCTAAGTTCAAAAGTTTGGGGTATTTTCCCTTCTGCATTTAACAAAAGACACCACTACCCCATATAAACCATTCCAATTAATGACTGGTACAAAATTACTCCTGTTATCTGTCTTACTTCACCTGACTTTGAACATTCTAACAATTGAAAAATTAATTTTAAATACTCACGTCTGTAAACCCACCAAATTTATAAATTGTTGTTATTACTGTGTCTCTCAATTATGCTTCCCAGACAGGTTTTTCCCTTTTCTCCTTTTTCTGCAGCATTGTTTCTGTTTTGAAAGGGAAAAACAGGATACACTTTCATTTCCCCACATATCAGAAGTTTTGATGGGAAGAAAGAATAGAAAATTACATATTTTACAGTGGAAAGTTTGGATAGGATGACTTGCAACTGCCTACTACAAAAGATATGAAATAATGGCTCTAGGTCTGACATTTCATTAGGACTATATAATATATGGGTGTTGCTTTGAAAATTAATGGTCTGTTGATTTGATACTGCAGAGGACATTTGTTGAAAGTTTGTTTAGCTTTTCATTAAAATTATTTTTCAGTCTTCATTTAGGGCAAGAAAATGCTGAATATACTTGCTTGTGCACAATTTTTGTATCTGACCCTGTCAAACTCTGCTGTCAAAATCAAGCACAAGGCTTGCTTCTCTTGGAGCAAAGCAGAAACAGTCAAAACCAACATCCCCTCGTGTAGGAATTTAATAGCTGGTTTTGTTTTTTTTTCCTAAAAATTTTCTCTTTTTTAAAGTAAAATTAATGCTGAAACTTCATTTAAGCTTTTTCTTTTTTCCCAAAATGTCATTAGATTTTTAATATAAAAATAATTAGAGTAATTTCAAGAATACCATCTATCATCAGAATCAAAAACTTTTCAGTTCTTCACAATGTTGCAGATCCTATTCTAACACTGCTTTTGCACCATGTGTTTTTGGAAACTTTATGTCATTTGAGCTTTTGGCAGTGAACAGAATCATACTTGACTTCAGATTTATAGCAATCTGTCTTCTTCAACCTTGTACATAGCACCCCAATTATTGTAGGGAATAAGTACTGTTATTTACTTCCAGTTTACAGTTAATGTATTATAAATATGACTCCAAGAGACTAGGGATTATGTCAATCCTTCTTGCTTGAAAATAGGAGGTAAGGCTGGAATTGTTTTAAAAATACAACAGAACTCCTGGAAATGCCACAGAATGCTAGAATCTCAGCAAACTAAGAATGTGAATCCATTTCAGACAGTGAAACTGAGAAGTGTGCTAAAAAACAGGCACGAGAAGATGCACCAACACTTTCATGTCTTTGTACAGAGTGCACCATTTTGTCTGTGAAACATAATGGGAAAGAATGAGGCCAAAAATACCTGTCCCCACAGTTTCTGTGCCTAGGAAGGAGGTCTCCAGGCACAGGGGGACCTGCCCGCCCTGGGGCTTGTCCCCTGCCATCCAGAGCCACAGAATCAGCAAGTGTTAAGGGTATACAAAAAAAGGATATACTTAGATACACTTTATATATCTAGAAACAGATCTTAAAAGATCATCTAGTCCCAATACCCCTGCCATAGGGTAGAGACACATCCCTAGTTCCATAGTCCAGGTTTCTCAAGGCTTTATTCAAAACTGAAACCTGCTTTTGAACACTGGGAAATCCACAACCTCCCTGGGCAACCTGTTCCAGTGTCTCACCACCCTCACGGTAAAGAATTTCCTTCTAATAGCTAACTTTAATTTCCTCTCTTCCAGTTTGTGCCCATAAAGATGTCACAACCAACGCTGCCAGAAAAAGTTTCTGGGCCAAACATAAGGCTGTAGAAAAGGAACGTCTGCACCCCAACCACGTGAACGGCTCCTCCACGGAACTCCGGGCATCAGCTCTACCTACTCCCCATGCCAGCAGTGCCCTTCGCTCCTGCCTCTACCCCGGCCTCTCTCCATTACACCCTATTCCAGTACCCTTCCCTTCCTGCCGCCTCTTCCCGCCCTCGCCTTCGCGTTTCCTGTCCGGGGCGGAGGAGGTTTGGCCCCGCGGCGCCGCCGTCTCTCAGAGGCTGCGTTGAGCATCATGGCGGCGTCTCTCTCAATGTCAGCGGCGCTGAGGGGCCTCGTCGCCAGGAGCGGTGCGGCCGCGGCCCGCCCGCCGCCGCCCAGGTAACGGCACCGCAGGCTCCCCGCCGGCCGGCCGGGGGGCACCGCCGCACCTCAGCGCCCGCGGGGACCCGAGGAGGCCGTCCCGGCCCTGGGCCTCCGCCGCGGCCGCCCCGGGAGCTGGGCCGGGGGAACCCCGGCGCGGGTGGGGGGCGGCCAGATTGGCAGCAGGCGCCGGGCCGAGGCTTCCTCCGTGTCAGTCCGTGCGTGTCCCTGCCTGTTCCTGTCTGTCGGTGCGTGTCCTTGCCCGTCCTTGCTGTCTGCCTCGCGGTGACCGCTAGCCCGATGTCCTTGCCTGGAGGTCGAGTTCTGGTCGTCAGGGCCTCGCTGCCGGGGAGCGTTACCTCGCCAGCAGTCTTCCCAGAGATTTGCACCCTACGACATTCTTTTGTATCGTGTTCCATTTTCTCTCCATCCCTTCTTCGAAACACGGCGCCTTTTTCAGAGGATGAATATCTGCTTTTTCGCCGATTTCCTAAAACTAATATTGGAATTAGATTTATAGTCGTGGGTGGCACTTTCTTTAATGCAGAGACCTGTGCTAGAAGTCGGTACATGACCCAACCGCAA
Organism: Pseudopodoces humilis; assembly: GCF_049639895.1. Taxonomy (NCBI): domain Eukaryota; kingdom Metazoa; phylum Chordata; class Aves; order Passeriformes; family Paridae; genus Pseudopodoces; species Pseudopodoces humilis. The sequence continues at coordinate 61,012,738 of NC_142203.1, read as the reverse complement.
GTTGAAGATACGTTTACTTTTGTGCATCTCACAGGCCCAAGGCTTATGTAAGACCGCACTCTAGTCAGGAGAAATAATGTAGCTCAAGGCCGACAGTTTTGATTTGGAGAGTTTGCTTTCTGTACTGCTTTAGTCTTTACATATTAACAGATACGGGTTAGTTCCAGTAATTTTTTTTAAATCTGTGTGGGTTTTTAAATGTCTATGTGTTATAGATATGTGTGCATGCATATAGAAACACAGAGAGAAAACTATATATGCACACAGAGAAAGAGCTCTACCGTTTTTTCACATTTTAATCCTCTGATTGTCCCATTGGCTACTGCTCCCTCCTCCCTCCTAAAATGGCACCTGTTTTATGGAGTTGAAGGTTAATTGTTGGTCTCCTAAAAATGCTTTGAAGTCTGTGAGTATGAATTTAGGAGTTCCTCTAAGCTAATCCAGAAACTTAGTGTTCATGTTCAGCTGTTTCTTTCTGCCCTTCTTCTGCTCCTCTGTGATGCTGACAGAATTGTTGCCTATCCCATGTAGTAAATTGGGTCAGTCAAGTGATTCAGGCTAAAAATAATTTTGTTTGCTTGTTTTGAAGTCTCACCACTCTACATTTCAAATAATTATTTAAAAAAAAAATTAGTAGGATGTAGCAGAGCTGGGTATGAGATGCATGGAAATATGAAGTAGGTACACTTCAGTTGGTATGTCTTCTTTGAAACAGTGCATTATGTTCCTTGCTTGTCACAGAGGGTGAAGAAGAATTAGTGCCCCTTAGCGTTTTCAGTGAGAGGGATGTTGAGGACATTTACCTGAGTGAGGCCGAAACTTAAGCCTCACATTCTGTAGGACAGTGACCTGATCATAGGTCAGCAGGTTTCTTGGAGAAGAGGGAGAGCATTATGAGTTTCTCAAGGTTTTGTACACAGCTTTGTAATCACTGCTTATTGTTAGAATGAGAATAAAATTTTCCATGGAATAAGGAAAAATTGCTTCAGAATAAGAGAGTTTTGGCAGTATAACGGAATGCTTAAGATTGTCATTTGTTGCACAAGTTTTGCAAAGTAATTATCTCCTGGTTAGGTAGGCACTGAAATATTTTCTCAATTACTGTTTTATATAAAAATATCTACATATAAAAAAATATTATATGACATTTTATTCTTAACCAGCCTCAGTAGTCTCCCTATTTGGGAGTGAGAATCAGCATACTTAATTACAGAAAATTCAATATGTCTTCCTGCTGCTCATGGTGAGGTGATAATTCAGAAGTAGAAAGGAGAAAGTGTACCTGTTGCTTTTTTATTTTGTATTGCATCTTGTATGCAACTGTTTGTTTTCCTGTTACATACAGTATAATCTTTCTTACAGAGCATGTAATCCTTTGTATTTCATCAGATAAATTTCAATATAGGTATAGATGCCTCAAAGTTTGACAGTGTAAAACTCCCATTTTTAGCTTTAGTGTCTCACATCTCCTGACCTCACAGAACTGAACCTTTTACCAAAGACCACTTAAGCTTGTTAGTTGCAGTTGCAGTGATCAGCAGCTCTCTAAAAGACTACTTCTTTAAGAAGCCAGTAGTTTGCTGCATATCTTGCAGATGGATATGTAAGTCTTGCACTACTGGTTTCCTTTAAGAAAAGCATTTTGACAGATACAATTTGGTACAAGTAGTTTCTTTGTTTTAAAGTATGTTTGAAGTATTTGTGTTCAATATAACTACTTGTGGAGTAATTTCTGTCATTGTCAAAGTGTAGAAAGAATGTGTTATACCAGTGTGCTAGATGTGTGTCTTTAAGTGTTAGAATTAATAACAATAAAAACTATTGGTGTTCTTAGGAGATGACCAAAGAAGATTCTGGGACTGTGGACTGTGAGGACACTTGAATGACTCTTATATCACTACAGCACTATGTTTTTGTTTACTCAGATTCAGAGTAAAGTTTGGTTGTTTCATGTTATTTGCCTAAATTAGGTTATGAGAGTAATATAGCTTATTGTTTGGACACTGTAGGTTTAAATTTTAAGCATTCAAGATGTAGTTTTATTTGCAGTTCATTTTTATGCAGATTTTTGCACATGGAACTTCTTAGAGCTTTCCAGTCTTCAGAACTTCAATTAAATAATAATATGATCACTTTCCAAGAGTTACAAGAGAGATTCTGTTCAGATTTCTGTTAGTGATACTTGGTTCTTAGAAATCTTATGATATCTAGTGCAAATATTGCTTCTATCAGGACACGTTTAGGCACTTTAACATACACATGCTCAAGCTGCCCAATGATTCTGAACTGGTTATTACCACAATATGGACATAAGTGTTCAGTCTGAAATTAAGAGAACATGCAACAACATTCCTCATATCTTTATGAAATCCTGAGTGCTTTTTTTAAATCACTTAAAAAGTGGTTGCCGAGTACCTCATTATTTATCTGGTAGTGAGCCTAATAGATACCAGCAGATACTGGAGTTTAAATCATATTTTGAAGCTTTCATGCTGTAAGATTTGTGAAGTTTTCAGGAGACTTGAAATTATGTAGAACATGCTCTCCCTAGTTTGATGTAAAAGATAGCAGTGTTTCCTTCCATTAGAAATATAGACAGTTGAAGCTGGGAAGCTGGGAAGAGAGAACTTCAAACAAATTCCTGCTGAACTGGGATTCAGATATTTGTTTCAAAATCATTTCAGAGTGTTTCTGAGAAACCTCTTCTATCACAATTTATTTGAGTCAGAATTAATTTCCATTGCTATAGCAGAATGTTGTGTGTAGGTGTAGTATGGCCACACACTATTTCTTAATAATGATTTTTTCATGTCACTTTCCAGTGGTTTTTCAAAATGTGTTACCTTCCTATTAAAATGCTGCTGTAGACTCTGAGTACAACAGAAAATGTTTTGCTGGTTCATCATTGTTTCAGGTTCAGGAGGATGCTCATGCACAAAAAGCTCAACTCGCAGTAGGAATTGTAAAGCAAGTCAATTTTATTAGTCACTTTTGCATAAATACATACCAACCCCTGGATGTTGGACAAGCCGCCAAGCAGGAGATGGAGCATGGTGCTCAGGTGGGAGGGCAGGTAGGCTGTGCATTTTCATGGCATCCCCTGGATGAAAACGATGTGCATGAGGTCCTCCTCTTCCCTCCACACCAGAGCCACACCTTACATCACATCCTCAGGAGTGGCCAGTTCAGCATCTTCTCCTGCAGGGCCAGTGCATAAGATGAGGTCATAACGGCCCACGATCACACCTCCATGCCAGCAACTGCTTTGTTGTGTGTTACTCCCTTTTCACAGGATGAATCCCACCAGGTGATTGATATATAGTTTCATTACTGGAGGTTAGTCTTACCAACTAACAGCAAGATTTTTTACATTATCCTGTCCATGTGTACAACAGCAGATCAAATATGGTAGGCTTTATCTGTTCCTGACACAATCATAAATGGATATCTGAGGTTATGAAAGTAAAGAATTATGTACACTTGTGTAGTACGAAGCCTGTTATTCAGTACATACTCAAGAAATTGAGGAAATCTGGGATGCCATTTAGATCTCAGTTTTCAGTTGCTGTCTTTATAAACAGTCTTCCCACTCAGAAAAATGAGGGAGAAGCCCTTTTTGTGGCAAAATAAAAGACTTCTAAAACAGAAAAAAACTCCTGTCTTAATTTTTTATGCTTTCCTTCCATGAAAAATAGAGAAAATGCTTACTAACTTAAAAAAAACCTAAATTCTACAAGGTAACTAGCTTACTCTTTTGTGATACTTTTTGGTTGGTTTTGGTTTTTCTTCTTTCATGAAATAATATTGATGATTTTGTTGCATGTCAATACCAAAGCATGTGCTAAAATATGGCTTAGACTTCCCAGAGCTAGGTCTGGGTAGAGCAGAGAGCTGTTTGGCCAATGTTAGTGCTAGCCAGTGTTATAGGTAGCATGTTGCAGAAGTTGTATTATTTATTATTTCATCCACCTGTAATACATGTCTGCTGCTTACTTTATTCCACACAATAATAAATATATGTGTATATGACAATATAAATATATTGTCAGACTCAGACATATCAGAAACTTTAATTTTCATTAATAAAAAACAGTTCTGTAGCATTTATAATTATTAAAATTATTTCCAGTGACTGATATAATCTGCATAGAGAACCTGGAATAAAATTTTAAGATAAAACTGGGAGAAAAAATGGTCTTTTTGCAGTCTTGCCCTAGCTGTATAAGAGATGTTTTTAAGATAGTTCTGTTTTGATTATTCATCAGGAAAAATGATGTATTTGGCTTTTAAAATACATATTTGTCTGGAATTTTACAATTTTTTCTTAAGTATGCATTTTGGTTTTAATGTGCATCAGAGTAAGTACAGTGAGTCACAGTATCTTACAATATAATAGCACTAGGGTAAACTGAAATCTGGAATAAAATTCCAGCAGTTTTTTGCTCGTGAGATTGTGTTGACATGGAGTGTTGGAAAAGACTCAAGGTGAAAGATATGGAGAGACAAATGGATGTTGACAAGGGAAGAAAAAGATGAAATCCACTACCATTCCTACACTTAATGAGCATAAATTTAAAAACAAAACTCCAGGCAGCAGTGACTGTCTGATTTTGGAGACACCCTGAACAGTAGCTTGGGAGTTGGTATTTCCTATGTCTGAAGTGCATAATTTGTTTGAAAACAACTCCTTTCAACTGTGCACACTGTTCAAATAGTGGTTGTGTGGTTATGAAAGGGTCTAGGAGACAAATCTTGCTTGTTCACTGTGACTGAAAGCAGTATCAGTGGTGTTTGTTACAGTCACAGGTCCTATGATGGCAGCTTGTGTTTATCTCTTTTGAAGGACTGTCCTCTTCAACAATTTTGCATGCTTTGGGGAAGAGAAGGAGGAAATTTTTGATAAGTAGGATGACTTAATTCCCTTTGCAGTATTTTATGTAGTATCTCAGGGCTACTAATCCATCATTACTTGAGTAGGAGCAACAGGGTAACTTGCTTACGTCTATTGTGTTCATGGGTATGCACCATTTATTAAGATATCAAAGTGACTATGTTGAACCAGAATGGTGTCTTAGATTTCCTGCTTTGGACTTCTCTGGCATTATTTGGAGTAGGGTGCAAGAATGTTCCTTGTTTCCTTTGGAGTGGAAGGAGTAAGCTTTGGAGAACCCCCATGGAGTAATGAAGGTGTTGGATGTAATGAAACATGGGATCAAGTGAGGTGTTGCTGTCAAGGTGAACAATTCCATCAAAATGAGAAAGTGCAAAATACCATGTATCATATAGCTTAGTGATGAGCTCAGACCAAGCTTATTTGAGTTCTTAAAGTCTATGGTATTCCTGGTAATGTTTGTGAAAGTTTATGTCCTTTCAGTATTCGTCTAGAGGAGGAAAGGGGATGGATAGAAAGATGCGCAAGTAAGAGGGGCAGATAGGAAAAAAATATTTGGGAGAGAATGTTTGAGAATAGGGCTGGAAATGACTGTTTTTGTAATGTACTTATGGAGGAGTAAGTAGAGCAGGCATCATGACAGCAAAATGTTCCTGATAAGACTTCTTAGATTGCTCTTTTTATTGGTCATACAACTTGGGATGACTTATTTTAACTACATTCAGCTCCACTTTTGGAACTGAAAACCCAGAGGAGAGGAATGACACTCTTTTCAGAAAGTAAATGTTAAACACAGGCAAGCAGACAGATGTTTAAGGTACATTTGTGTTGAAAGCTAACTATTAAATAAGCAATGTGCTTGCTTCTCCACTAAAACAGCAGAATGCTCTTCTAAGCAGTTGTGTGGCAACTAACCATTGTGGGCTCTGAAGAGAACTTCTTCTCTGAGAAGAACTGTAGGTTGCTTACTTAAAGTTTGGCTTACTTTTAAAAAAAGCATTGTCACATATGCTAATAACTTTTTTCGAAAACTTACTGATTTGAGAACTTAGTAATCTTCTCTTTACTTAGAAGATTTGAAGAAGAGTGGAGACATAAATAAAACCTCAAAACTGCACCAAAAGGAAAAAACCAAACAACCCCTCAAAAAAGCTTTGGAGGGTAGAGGTGAAGTTTGTTGACAATAGTATCCTAAGACAGAAGGACATAATACTTTCTTTCTTTCAGGGACTAAACAATTTAAAATTAAATCTAACACTGCATTTGAAAAATTACCCTTTATTTTAAAGGCAATTCCCCAAACATTCTTACGGAAAAGACTTTCATGTTGGTATATTCTAATACTGAATATTTTATATCTCAAAGTTATAGAAATATATTTGTAGAATGTATTGCACTAAGTTGAACCACATTTTTTGTCAAATAAATTAGTCAGTAGTAAGATTATGAAATGCCAAGTGGATGCACAGGGAAGGGGAATAATTATGCCACATGTCAATGGACAGTTTTTTAAATCTATGTTAGCAAAATAATAAAATTTGCTTTATTGATGTAGGTTTAATGTATCATGTTCAATAGATTTAGCTCAGAGGAAAAATACTGCTGTTTGGATTTTAAAAATGACCTTGATTTTTCTTTAGTGTAGGTTTGAGCATTTTAACTCATTTGACCTTGTTATTGTCTGTCTTAGGTGAAATTGACTGTTTTAAGAGACTGAAATGCTGAGAGGCTTTTATAGTTAGCATGGAAGCATGAACCTGCTCACAAATTTTAGTATTTAAAGTATTTAAATTTATTTATTTATTTTAGTATTTTAGTATTTAAAACAATAGTTTTAAAAAATCCCCAAATTTAAAAACTCCTATTTTACATTAATAATATCAGTAAATCTGTATGATCTTTAATAGCTAGATGTTTTATATGTTTTACTTGTGTGCAGGTTTTCATTCTTAGGATAATACAGTGGATTTTGCTGTCTTTAGAATTACTTTGTAAGCATTTGATTCTGAGTGTGTTGAAAAACAGACCTTCACACTGTCTTACGATCTTACCCTTTTTTGTTTTTAATAAAAGAAATCTCTAAACTAGCAGGAGACAAGCTGAACAGTTTAGAGCACTTTGATTATAATGTGTGTTTTCATATTTCCTAAGACATTAATGGCATTTCTGTCTGAGTTTCGAAAGTCAGTTCTCTCCTGGCAGAGTACTAGTATGTTTAAGTACTATTTACTTAGCTCTTTCTAGCTGCAGTAGTTTCTGTCTGAATCTTCCCTTGACCCATAACTGATGTTGAAGAGGTAAAGTGACTTTTGACTCAACAAGACAGACTGTAGGCAGCTCTAGAATGTGTGTGGGTAAACAGTTATTGCAGCTGCTTATTTCTGGGGTCTTAACATGAAAGAGTTCATAAACAAGTCCTGTTCATTTTTTTAAAGTCAGACTTAAGTATTTGATATAAATATTTTTAGACCTTTAATGAATGTATATTTTATATGTGAACACCTCTGACATTGTCATTTGTGATCAGTCTACTGATGTCATCTTCTGCTAAATGTTAATGAAGTAATCTGCTGAGTGTTAATGATGCCATGTATATTGAAGTCCAAACTAAAATTTTGTTACAGGTGATGGCTGTTGAATTTTTCATCTTTTTTTTATAGATTTCAGTAGTTTTAAGATATTGGATGTTCAGAAGTTACCATGTATCATCATCTTTCTACTATATTTTAAATGAAGGAAAAAGGCAGAAAACTCTTTATGTAGTAGCTTTGACTATTCTGTTGAATATTCACAGAGTATTTGCATCTTCTGCACAAGTTATCGGAAGGAAAATTCTGCAAGAGTGATGTTTTGTCATATGCCAGTGTTTATGCCTACCAGAGAAAGAGACAAATAATCTGCATGTCTGAACTGGAATTCAAGAATAAGTTTTGCATTTAAAATACCAGTGTTGCCTTAAGGCTTTAGAAAAGCATGAGTAATACCAATACTTGCAGTCTCCTTTCAGAGAGAGAGCTAACAGTTGATTAGATAGTAGGAATATGAAAAGTAAAAAAGAATATGACTAGTGGAGGAGGAGGAGGAGATCCATGTATAAGGAAGAGTACAAGCGAACACACAAATAGGGTAGCTGATGAGACTATTTTTATTCTCAAAGGTGAATTCTTAAAAATACTTCTGTGGTGTGTTTACATTAATAGATAATGCAAGATGGAAATAAATCAGATAATTATGGAAGAAAAGAGCACTCAGTCTTTCTTTGAATGTAGACTTCATTTTATGTAGCTTGGTAGTTTCCTTGTATTTCTCTTGTAGCACACAATAATTAGTCCTTCATCAGTTTAAAGAATTGCTGTTCCAAGATTGCAGATACTGACCCAGTATGCAAAAGAAAGGAAGTTGTTCAGTTTTTTTTTCCTAGCTAGCACCATTTAATTGTTGCTTGCACTTGTGTGTATAATAGGAGTTAGAGTTTAGGTGTAGTAATTTTTTTAAAAAACTCCAGTGGGAGACATTTACATAGGTTGCTTACATTGCAGCCAGCCATTTGTTTTCATCTCAAGACAGATGTCTATTGTTGAAGGTATTTAATCATGCTGGTACCCACAACTAAAAGCTTGTGTGGTTAGTATCTTTTGTAAACAAGGTAAGATTTAAGATCAGTTATGGTAGAGAGGCTACATAAAAATTAAGTCCTTTGTTTTGGTTGCAATATGAGGCTGAAAACCAAGTGCACGTAACTTGCATACACTGGAAAAAAACAGTATTGCATTCAATAGAAATTAATGACAAACCAAGTGTTAGGGAGCATCAGGGGCTGTCTACTCCGGAAGATAAGCCAAGCTGGAAAGTAATAGTGACCCCAGCAGGGACAGTGCCCTTACTCTCCAGGACAAGAGCCAGAACCAGGGCTGGAGGTGGATATACCCAATGATGCCACTTTAAGCGGGGCCTGAAGACCCACAGCTGAGCTTTTAAATGAAACTCCAGGGCCACGGGCAGGGGATGTTCATGGAGGCCCTGTGTGAAGCTGGTCATGGGCATTAAGAGCTGCTAGTCTAGGACCCTTAGTGTCCTGATGCATGGTCCAAGACAGTTTGTCTTCAGACTGTCAATATTAGAGCACTTGTAAACTCAGACTATATTCTTGCATGTAAGGTGGCACCATTGGTGTATGTTCTCTGCATATAACTCAGTAGTCAAAAATTTATTTAAGTATCATGGAGGTGGTTCTCAGAGATGGTATAAGAACCATGTGGGCAGACAGATCAACTGGTGTGATTAAGGTGTGTGACATGGAGAGTAGCTAAGGTACATAACTGAAGAGTGGCAACAGTTCAAAGGAGAGTTGAGGACAAAAGCTGAGTGTCAGAAAGGAAGGTGAAGAGAAAGGTAGCTGAGATAAGGTGAAGTTCACAGAGCAAGTGTGATATTAAATAATACAAAATAATAATACCTAGATTGTCCCATTCTCATCTAGAACAACTGATAAGAGCATACGGTTTTGAAAAAAAACCTGCATGTCATGTTCTATTTGTAAAGCATTTGACTTTCTCTAAGTGGCTTGTTCTACAAACATTAATATATAGCTCTTAAATACAGTTTGTCGTAGCTGCCCAACAGCTAAGGCTTACTAGCCAAATAGCTTATTTAACTTTCATGAACCATTAAAAGTCAAGATGTAGTTTTCCAGAAGCACTTTAAAGTATTCTTTTTTGTTTTGTAGTTTAAAGTTCAAGTGTTTGAGAGCATTAAATGAGAAAGAAGTTGCCTTTCATCTATCTATCCATCTATCTATCTATCTGTATGTATGTATGTATGTATGTGTATATGTATATGTATATATGTATATATATACATATGTATGTATGTGTGTCATGTGTTACGTGATTATTAGAATAAGAATAAGAATAAGAATTAATTAAGCTAGTAAATGCAGTCAGATTGAAGGGCTAGATCAGTAGAAGTGGATAGGGATGAAATAAAGGACCATGCTATGCCATGCATCAGTTTGCAAACACAGAGGAATTTTTAATCTTTTTCTGTTTAACGTTATATGATTCAAAGGCTCTTTTTCAAAATGCACAAAAAATACAGAGGTGGGTTGTGGAACATTAGTTTCATTCCTTGCAGTGTTGAAATTAAAGCCTTTGACTTTTGTTGTTCCTTCTATAAAGAGAGCACAGTTTTTAGTTTCATCAAGTTGTATGAATGCCTCAATGTGTATGTGTGGGGAATTTGACATTTAGAAAGCACAAACAAATCAAATGTGTCACCTGGGTATTTTATCTTTACACCCTACACAACTTTAATCTGTTCTTTTTTAACTTTATTTAATTTTCTTACTAGAGAATCCAAATTCAGTTGATAGTTGTTATGGGCTGTGCAACATTTCTAGTATTATTTGTCTCCAAACTAACTTGCCTAAAAGAGGTTTCTGGTTCTTGGCAGTATGTTGCTTTCAGATTGTGAACTGAGGTTAATTCCTAAGATTAGGTGTTCCAGTTTGGAGAATAGTATGTGAAATGAAATGGTTTATTGGCAACTGTACAGGTGGCAGTAATTCAGAGCTCCTGTGACCTGATAGCAGTTGGGCATCTTACAAGTTACATGTTATATTGGTTTAAAGGTAATATACCAGGTCTCCTTTCGTAAGGAGTTCTTGGATTTCTACAACAAAAATATTTAAATAATTTTTGATTAATTTTATTCTTAACATGTTGAGTCCCTCTCTCAAAAGTGTTCCTAATTTGTTTTCTGTAATCTGTCAGAGACCATTGGTATGCTCTGAGTCATGTGCATGTCGGGTCAAGGAGCAATGACATGACATTTTTAGAATTTAGTACAAATAATGACTCAGTTTGCATTCAGGCACTTAAAGAAATGTTTTGATACCAGCCTGAGACTTGCAGAGAACTTTTTCAGGATGTGTAGTTGTTGCTTGCCAGTGTGTTGACTTGAACCTTCAGGCTAGCTCTATGGATTTTTGGCTGAACTTTTCCTCCACTCAAGCTGTTTGCATTGTGCATATGCTTATACTCAAAATCTTAAAGAACATCTGTACAGCTCTGCAGAGTAGGTTGGGCTGGCTTGGGCATACTGTCTGCCTGATGTGGAGCCTTCTAAAGGGCTAGTCTTTGTTGTGCACCCAGTCATGTTACCTCAGTTAGCTGGCTGCTCAAATGGGCCCTGTTTGAGTCAGGGGAAGTGCAGGCTTGGTACTAGGTCAGAGGTAACCTTTTTATTGTGTCTTGACTGCAAGAAATCTGACTTAATGAAAAAAACTGGTGGTGGGCAACTCATATCTTCGCAGAACTGACTTGTGTCCTGAGGAATTCACTGGAGTGCAAGAGTGGATATAGTATTCTGGTCCTGTGGTAGTTCTGAAAGGTCCATGTCTTTACATTGTGCAGTGGTTCATCTGATACTTGTTTGAATATAGTAGGTCAACAGCATTTTCTCACCTGTGGCATAATTGAAGTAGAATCTAAAATAACTAAAATTTGATTATTTTCAACTTCATTAAGTATTCACTACTTGAAAATTTAACTAATTTAAAAGAATATTTTAAATATTTAATTTAATTTTAAATAATTTTAAATATTTAAAAGTATATTTGGTGTTGGAAGGGATCCACAAGTATCAGTGAATTCAACTCCTGGCCCTGCACAGGAGGGGTCACGCCAGGTTCCTGAGTGCATTGTCCAAACACCTTGAGCTCTGTCCAGCTTGGTTCTGTGGCCACTTCCATGGGGAGCCTTTTCCAGTGCCCAGCCACCCTCTGGTGAAGAACCATTTCTTGATATGCAGCCTGAATCTCCCCTGACACAGCTTCACGTTGTTACCTCAGGTACTGTCACCACAGAGAAGAGATCAGTGCCTGCCCTCCATGTCCTCTCACAAGGAAGTTGTGGACTACAATGTAGTCTGTCTTCAGTCTCCCCCGAGGCTGAACAGACCAAGCTGCTTCTCATGTGGCTTCCCCTCAAGACCCTTCAACACCTCCATGCCCCTCCTGGGCAGTCTAATAGCTTTATGACCTTCTTATAGTCAGGACATGCTTGGCCCTCCTGGCTGCCAGGGCACTGTTGGCTCATGTTCAACATGAACCTCAGATCCCCAGGGCCTTTTCCATGGCACTGCTCTCCAGCCTGTCATTCCCCAGTCTGTCTGTACAGCCAGGGCTGCCCCATCCCATGTACAGAGTCCAGGACATGCCCATGTTAAATTTCATCTGGTTCATGATTGTCAGTCCTTCTGACTAGCAGGATATCTCTGTGCAACTTCTGTGCCTTCCACAGTTCATCCCAATTTAGTATCATTGTTGAACTTGTTTAGTATCCCTTCCAATCCTGCATCCAGGTTGCTAATGAAGATGAAGGTCTGAGGGCCTAAGATGAAGTTCTGTGGAACCCCCCCTAGTGACAGGTCACCAGTCTGATGTTCACCCCATTCACTGTAACCCTTTGTGCCCAACCCATGAGCCAGTTGCTTACCCGTCCTGTAATGTGTTCTTCCAGCTGTGAGCTGGGCATTTTGTCCAGAAGGATCCTGTGAGACACAGTACTGAAAGCTTTGCTGAAATCCAGAAAGATCACATCAGCTGGCTTCCCTTGGACAACTAGTGTGTTACTTTGTCATAAAAGGAAATTGACAAGCAGGACCTTTCCGTCATGAAGCTGTGCTGGCTGTGACTGATGGCTGCATTGACCTTCCAGTGTTTTTCAGTAATTCTCAGAATGGTCTTCTCCAAAACTTTTACCAGGTACTGAAGTGAGACTGACAGGCCTGTAGTTTAATATTTGTGAAGGCAGGTTAACATTTAGCTTCAAAGATGCATACTTCTAAGTTCCAAACGACAAGTCAGATGCTTATTTCCATATTAATTTAGTACATTTATATAACCATTGCTTCTTTTCATAAGTTTCCCTGAAAGGAAAACATAGTCAGTTCTTGCCCTATTTTCCAAACACTCAACTGGAAAAAAAAAAAAAAAGATTGCCTATGAACTTATTAGCAAGTTATATTTCAGTTTTGATCATTTCAGCGACTACAGAACTTTTAGTAATTTAGATAAATTAATACTGCTTTTATCCATTTAGAAACATAATTTACTATGTTTAATATCATTTTGTAGGCAAAGGAAAAAATATGATCAACCAACTTCATCAAAGTATGAAAATAATTATTTATTAATGAGGAACTTAGTTTTCCTCCAAACACAAAAGTTACTCTTGCTGTTCATACTACAAAATAGAACTACATGTTGCCATTGGCACTGTGTTTCATATTTTGCTTCGGTTGGAAAGTAGTAAGACTAGTAAGTGAAACAAAGTGAAAATAAAAAACCATTGACTCTGTTAAGTCATTATCACTTCAGCTACAGTAGTGAGTTTAATACCAAGGAAACGTTATCCCACTGTGTTTAAATTCATCTCTCACAAGTCTAACTTTGCAAGCTATCTTTATAAAAATGCATTATGTAGGGGCTAAATAAAAATATATTAGATCGGGCTGAATACTGTGATCTGTATTGTATTTGACATTGTATAATTATTGCCTGTGTTTTATGTGCCAGAACTTCATAATGACTTGTATTTAGTCTATTTAATCACAGTGTATGACTAGGTTAGATGCTGTGGAAGTTGTTAGCTGGTAGTGTTTACTTTTCTTCTTTTTCAGAATTTAATGTTTTTATGGTGGTTATTATGGTGGCTACATTTTGAAGCTTATATTATTAGAAATGTAATAATATTAAATGCAATAATGTTAAAAAGGTTGGTTTTCTAAGAATTAACAATATTCAACATATTGAATGGTTCATCATGGCTTCTCTCTCTCTCTCTCTCTCTCTCTCTCTCTCTCTCTCTCTCTCTCTCTCTCTCTCTCTCTCTCTCTCTCTCAGTCTCTCTCTCTATTTATTTATTTATTTATGTATGTATGTATGTATGTATGTATATTCACATCTGCTGGTGCCCTAGTCTTTCAGTGTCCAAATACTTAAAACACCCTTTGGATTTACTTCTTGATGACTGTCTTCATTTTTCATGTGGCACATGGGGCTTTCTTCAAGACTTTGTTTTACCTATACATTATAATCTGATTACCTGTTTTGTGATACCTGTTTTTTTTTAACCATATCTCCAACAGTTGACCAAAAGGGGGTGCTAATAGATCAAGCAGTCAGATGTGTCAGAGGTTAAGGAAAAGTTTCTGTGCAATGGTTTAAGTTTTACTGCATTGTGTCAGGTAAATACAAGTTTTCACATCTGGGTGTTATGTAATACTGCAATCACAGCACTGCTCTCTGTGGAAGGCAAATTCATGCCTTGTAAATATGGCAGCTTCTTACAATGTAATGGTTAAGCGGGGGTTACTTAGCAGATATTTATGGTGGTGAAATTTGTTGAGTTTTAGTAGTTGAATATGGATACTGAAAACTACCAAGTAATACATTCAAGTCAGATGCCTTAACTGAAATACCACAAAAGACATTCACTGGCCATTTTTTTACTGTTTGGTTTCTCCTGTTCAATGGAAGTTAATGGCTTCAGCAGAGCTGGGGCAAATAACTTAAGGAGGGAAGACCTAAGAATCTTCCCTGCAGCAAGGAACTCCTATGTCCTTATCCCACAGGAAGAGATGGTTGAGAGGCCTGATACTGTTATGAATATTTTAGTTTTCCAGTAGACTGAAGAACTTCAGTGGCTTCTTGCTAGACTACTTTATTTGTGTAGTAGGGATGTGGAAGCAGTTTGCGACTTAGCTGTGATTGCAGATGATGGTGGAAGGGGAATACACACTTACCATGGAAGGCGTGGGTAGATGATCACAGCATTTGTTCTTTCAGGACACATGGTACCTACAGAAAGATTTGAAGTCTACAGACATACATTTTTTGCTGGTAGTCCTCATTAATTCATTCTGTGTTACTGAAGCAACTGTAAGTTACAAGTATTTAATAAGAAGACCGTGTAGTTTAGTCTTTGCCAAATACCTATTCCTGTCCTCTATACAGTGTAAAAGACATTTTGCATATCTAGTTTTATTGTGAAACTCTAAAATGCCAAATGGTAGCCCCAATTATTTCTAGATGCAATGTTCAGATAACTCTCTAAAGAACTGTGCACAGTGGAAGAAGGAGTTACTTTAACGTTTTTAAAATTCCTGACACTGAGACCCAGAAATATCATTAAAGCATATTGTTTTATAGCATATATATAAAACAAAATCTATGCTGAAGCAATCAGATTGATGGTAAAGGAAAAATTTTGGTATGCAGTGTTACAATTTAATTCAACTGTACAAATTAGTATAATGAAATTTTCATAAACTATCTATAAACTATAAATCTTAACTTATAGTAGTGTAAAATAATGGTACAAGATCATACAGATCAAGATTAAGGAACTGAGATTCCCAGCACAGTGGCATGGGACAGGGAGAAAATCCTTTTGCGAATGTAAATTAAATGATGTTTAAATGGTGGACTCAGAAGATAAAGGAGCTGCTAAACTGTGGGAAGGTATATGGAAAATCATAAAGGAGAGAGTTGACTTTCTTTAGTAAGCCTTAGTTTTTGTTTTACTAGTTTTGAAGACTTTTTGTTTTAAAAGGTGGGCTTTTGCAATAAACCTAGGTTTTTACTTTATCACTAACAAGCTCTCTATAAGGAAAACATTCAGGCAGATTCACAACAGAGCTGTGGCCACCTTGAAGCCTTGTCACATTTTGTTTATTAGATAGCAACCATGAAGGAAGTTCATTCGGTGTGTGTTTTGATTAGGTCATTAATGAGCCTAGAAGATAGAATGGTTTATTGTTGCTAGCTACATGTAAAACTTTCTGTATAATTTCTGAAATTCTGAATTATTTTAACTGTCTATTTGTGATTATTCTAAGTATTCTATGTATAATAATAAGAGATTATTAGATTAGACTTGGAACAGGGTAGAAGTAGAACTTCCTGCTCTTAAGGCCTTGTTCCAAGATATTTCAACAGGATAAAAAAAAACAACAACAACAAAAAAAAACCCATAAGCAGTCAAAAAGAAACAAAATGGGGTAATGTATACCTGTATTTCTTAGAGAGAGAAAGGAAGAAAGCAGATTATCTTTCCAGAGGTTAGTAATAGAAAAAAACCAGTAGGATCTTGTGAGAATGGAATTGTAAAATGTATGTTCTGTACTTCTGCAAGGTTATCCATCAGAAAAGCTACCTAAAAGTCAAGGTGGATGTGGGCAAATATTAATGGGGAATTTTGTAAGAATTACTGTACTATTGAGGATGAAATAAAAGGCTTAAATCAAGTGTTCACTTAAGTGATTTAGATTGAAAATTCATTTAACTTGCAGGTAGAATAGATATTATAAAGTTTATACCATTTCCAGGGCAAAGTTTGAATAATGAAATGATACTTGCCTTTGTGACAGATTGAGAAGAAGCAGTTGTGCGAAAGAGGTGCATTTCCTGGTTCTGTCCTCAGATTAGTCCCTGACATTTGCTACAAACTTGCAGTGAAGCCTGTTGAAAATTAAAAAGGCATTTTGGGAATCAAGCTGCACTTTTTATTAACTTTCAAATAGCAGTATTTCAGTTCACATGACATTTCAGAGTTGCTGGTTTTTTCAAATTTCAGATTACTTTCATAAGAGAGATGCAACAAATGGAAATATTGTCAGCCTGTCATCTTTAAAGCACAACTGGTGTCGTGCCAGACCTGGTGGAGATCTCTCTTCTGCTGACTGCAGATTCACTTTCCTAGCTAGTCCAAAAGCCAGTTTTTAACGACTCTTTAATTAAAAAGTTCTTAGAGAAAATATGTTCTTTCCAACTCATTGCAGTCCAAGGGTGGACAGAAGACCGCTCATTTAAGAAGTGTACAAGGTTGCAAATTCCAGTAACAGTTGTGTGTTTTTCCAGAATTGTGTAGTCAAGAGAAATGTCTGAAAAATGATGAAGAGGAGAAGTTGACTTAGGTCAGTAAGTTGTCCATCTGCTTTTGAAGAATAGCTAAAATATCATGAAGAACTGTAAGGTATGATGGCTTGAAAGTTATCTGAGTTGACAGAGTCATTTAGTCCAAAAACACAGCCCCCCTCTGGGTAAAATGTGGAGGCATCTCAGAAAGAGATTCTTCCCACCTTTAATCTGGTGGGGTTTTTGTCCTGCTCTTTATCATGGCATTAGTAAAAACAATGTCAAATGGCCTAATACTGAGTAGAAATAATTTTCAAGGGCATGGCATCTGTACTTTTCAAAGCTGATTAATGCCTTTATAGTTTGGTACAAAACAACCCACTCTCAACCATATTCAGACTAAATTGTGCTGAATTTTGTTCGTAATTGAATTTATATTACAAGAAAAAGTATCATCCTGATCAGCCTTTTTTCAGCTCTTGCATAACTGAATCTCTTTACATATTGATCAGACCTTTCCGTAGAGCAAGCTTCAGACAACTTCTTGATTCATAGTCTAGATGAGTTTTTAGAGAACAAAGGAATTGCATAATCCGATGTCCTTAGTTAGACATACCTTTGGTCATGTAGTGAACACTGTATCATATGAAGCTCCAGAGCACAAGCAAACTGTTTTTCCTGTTACAATGTTTTTTTCCTTATTCAAGGGTGGATATTTTGTGGCTTTAACTACTTATGTCTGGAACACAAGTGTAATGCTGCTGTTCAGGGTGCTCTTAGGGTAACTTCTCTCTTGGTGTGTAATTGAATAAGGACCAAGTAACAGTCTGTTCTCGTAGTACTGCAGTGTCTTTCTATTCTGTTTCTATGATGTATTATTTTACATGAGAAAATTTTAAAATAACAGCTGTGTTGAGCCAGGAACACTCTGGTACAGAGATTTTGAGATAGCAAAGTAGTTACCTTGAATTTTTATGGAATTATTGTGCTTCCTTGCACTTGAAAACTTCTGATTTTTGAAACCAAGTAAATTTCCTGACATATTTTGTCACTTCAAATAGGATTCCATGTGTCTGTCTGTGCCACAGAGTTAGGTGATTCTATAAACTTTGTGCTTTGGAGATGTTTTGAAGTTGTTAAGAGCAATGTTGAAAGTATAGATTTATATTAAATATTTCTGAACTGAACTTTGTCCCAGTTGCTTAGTTTCAGAAGGTTCTTTGAAAGAAAACCGAATTCCTGCATTTTTGTTCCTCATTTCTTTAAAATGGCCTTAATTAAATATGGAGCACACTATTGTCTACCTGGATTTCTCCAAAGGTTTTGATATGCTTCATCAAAGCCTCCTCACAGAAAAACTGGTGTGTTATAGTCCAGTGAAGTGGTCCATGCAGTGGGTGGAGAACTGGCTGCCAGTCAGCACTCAGAGGCTGGTGGTGCCTTGATCCTTTTCACAGTTGTAACCTGTCACAAGTGGGATCAGGTTTGGGCCCAATACTGTTTGATTTATTCATAAGTGATCTGTGGTGGCATCTTGATGAACCCTGCTAAAAGTTTGCTGATGGAAGTGAACACTTTGGAATTGAAATTCACTCTGCAGGAAGAGCTAGACAGGCTGGAAGAGCAGGCTTACGAGGTCCTTATGAAGTTCAACAAGAGCAAGATGCTGTTGTTCAACCTGGAAAATCATAATCCAGAACTGCAGCTATAGTCTGTGATTTACCTGACTGGGGACTAGTTCTGGGTAAGAGACCTGAGGATCCTAGAGGAAAACAGTCTCAGTTGGTGTGGACAGTTGCTTCTGAGCAAAGAGGCAACAGATTACTGGGTTGCATCAACAAAAGCATAACTAGCAGAGATGAAGAAGTTATAATACCATTGTTCTCAGAACTTCTTATGCCATACCTGCAATACTACATGGACAGGCTGGAGAGGGTCCAAAGAAAAGCTACAAAGATCATCAAAGGACAGGGAAGTCAGCCATGTGGGGGAAGGCTGAAGGAACTGGGCTGGTTTAATCTTGAGAAGTCTTAGAGGAGACCATATGTTTCAGTTTCCTTATGTTTCAGTATTTTAAAAGCTGGCTACAGCCACAGAAGGTGGACACTCCTTTTTTATAGTGAGTCACATGCAGAAGGAGCTAATGGTACAACTTAATCCTGTGATGATTTTGGTTAGACACAAGGAAAATTTTTCACAATGTCGTTAAGTCAGCTATTCAAACAATCTCCCCAGGGAAGTGGTGGGTTCCTCACTGTTGGACAGTTCAAAGATTCAGCTGGACAGGGTTCTAGGCCATCTTGTCTAGACTAGACTTTACCAAGAAAGGTTGGAACAGATGGTCTTTGAGGTTGTCTTCCAACCTGGTATTCAATCATGAGGTCAGAGAATTAGGTTTCTTGGCTTGCTTCACCTGCTGTTACATTATTTTGCTAAAAGATGGTTTGTACTCAAAGGGCCTAATCCTGTTGTTAGTGACATAATGTAAGCTAAAGGCAAATTTAACTTCTTAATTCAGTGATGTGGAATTGGGTTCTCTGTTTCCATATGTATCTTACAGATTTAGCAATTATGCAAGAAGATAAATGATATTTCCTGTAAATTAATAAGCTGACCCAAAATTATTTAGAAATTAAGCAAAATAGCGGTAAGTTTTACCCACTCACAACTATAAAACAGTGTTTGGAGTATCAGGTTAGAGTTTGTTTAGTCTTTTTTTTTTTTTTTTTGCTTTGGGTTTTTCTGAATTTGTTAATATCTTGTTATTGAAGTGTTGAATTGGAGCTTTACCATTACAATTAGATTTAGGATTTTTTTCCTCTGATGCCATCAGTTAAAGGATCAGAATTCCAGAATGCTTGCACCAGCCTTGCATTTTTCTGTCTGTTCGTGACAAACCAGCTACTGTACATTCATATAGAGCAGTACAGTCCTTGCCACTGGCAGTCTCTCTGTGACAGAGAGCCTGTAGGCTGACATAAAGTGCAGCCTGTTGTGAACTGCTAAGTGGGAGTCTGCCAAAAACTCAGCAGACAGAACTAATTGGGGAGAAAAAGGATTTTTGTGCCCTCATCTCTTCCTCTTCAATTTTTTTTACAAGACGGATATTGTTAAAGTAACTTGTTTATGTAAGATTTGTCTGCCTCTATTTTCTCATTGCATGAATCATTTTTTAACTTCAAGTCTTGCACTGCAGGTCACTGAGCACTTCCACATGGCGGCTGGCGCAGCACCAAACTCGAGACACGCAACTCATCACAGTTGATGAAAAATTGGTAAGGGTTTTCTACTGAATACTATGATACAGCCTTCAGGGTTATTACTGCACAATAGGCATTCAGTATGGTATTCTGCGTTCTTCTAGGAAAGCCGTATAATTTGAACTATGTAGCAGCAGTCCTTTATACCCTTTAAAAGTGGAACATCAGTAAAACATAAGTATGTGGATGAATATGGCATTCAAAGTGTTAAGCAATGTAAAATGATAAGCACCTTATTTATTATTGTTATATTTTAGTCAAAGACCTGTGTAAGCTATAATTAATAACAAGTTTGTTCTTTTTTAGATTTACTAGTTCCTGAGTAGTGAAATTATACGGAATTTGCCAGCTTCCTGAAATTTTCTTCATTGGTACCATAATACTAAAGATACTGAGTAAAGATACATCATGGAAGATTATTTGTTACTATGCACATACACTCTAGCTTTTGAATATGCATGAAGGTTAGATTACAACTGGAAACAAATGCATAACATTCTTCTGCTAATCAGTACCAGATCAGAAATTTGGCAATCTTTTCTTGTAACTTCTTCCATAATGTGTGGTCTGTTACTCTAGATGCAACCTGACACTTATGTTTACATTATTCAATAGTATCATTTTTGTAAGACTTCTGGGGGGAATGCATCACAGCAGAAGCATGCCTTTCATTGGTTTTCATATCACTTCTGAATCTCCAGGAAAACAATGTTGCTATCATATGTACCAGACAGTTCACATTGTATGTATATTTTTTTTATCCCTAAAGCTATACTAACTACATAAGAAATATTTGGAATTTATATTTATAAATTGTACATTTATAATGATATGTACAAGTTGAGACAGCTGAAGTTTAATGGGCCGTTGGAAAAAACTCACACATTAACAACTCTTTAGGGCTTTTTTCTCTCATTCTTTATGTATAGATGCAGCAATAATAATCTACATACAAGTCAAAAAAATAATCAGTTACTTCATAAATGTCTTTCTGATTTTAAGATGTAGCAGTATAATTTTACATTTAAAAATTAAGGAAAAAATAGTACTTTATTATTGCAAATATGATTATCTTACTGGTCTAGTTGCATAACTTGGGATCAGGAAATTTGTACAGAGATCATGGGTCACTGTGTAAAAAAGAATGAACAAGTCAGTAGACCTACATTTTCCTAAATGACTCCTAAATGCACTAATGTTCTTTACTATTAAAATATACAAGTACGTATACATACTTTTAAATACAGCTTTTATAATGCTTGGAAAGTATCACATTTCTCTATTGTTGCCTTGGGTGATGGATACCTATGTCTGAAAAGACTACAATGGGAAGACAGCTCCACAAAAAAAATACTCTTTCATCTTTCATATTGAATTTAAATGTACATTATCTAAAGTTTAGTGTTGTACATTACCCTGTCTAGCTATGAGAGTTTATACTTCCAGTTGAGTTAAAGTGAAACTAGTTTGAAATACAGCTATTCAGTTCCCTTAGTGTTATTGTAAATACAATGAAAATGGAGTGCATATTTCTGATGTCATTATATGATGTCATTAAGTTGAAAACTCTCATATCATATTTGCTGAGGTTTTTTGATTCTTGTATTAAGTATTTTTATTTTGATACGTATAATGTATCTAAATGAGTATTTAATCTTTATTTCTTGAAGTATTAAGTTAAATGTAGACTTGAATACTGTTACCTTACAATGTTGTGCATGTAGGTCCACATTATAAATGCAAAAATATTTTTTGTTTCTTTTTGAGAAACAAAAAGGAAAATTAGAAACTTCATTTGTAGATTTCATTAGATTCTGGGAATAGTTTCCATAATGTTGTAAATTTATGTTCTTCTAATAGGCAAAAACTATATCCCATCAGCAAGGAAAATTGTTTGATGTGGTTTTCAACTCTTTCAGCATTAGAAGTTCTCCAGACACCAGTTAAGTCTCATGTTAAAGTCGGCTACTGTCATACCTTGTTTTAGGTTGCTGCAATATATTTCCTAATTTTAAGTATGATTAATTACAACCAATTGAGACTAATTTAGTGTATTAAAGTAGTTTTCTATTAATTAAACAAAGCATAAAATCATTATTTCCTTTCAACTTGAATTTAAACTATACTCCAGAAATTGATGCTTGTCATTTAATTGAAAAAGACCTCTTCTATTATAGAATGTTAGAAATAATTAAATCATATTTTGATTGATTTGTTATCTTTGTCCTTTTTTTTTTTTTTAAAGCTGGATATCACCTTATAGGTGCTTTTACTTGCATTTCAGAAAGAACAAGAACAGGTGGAGGAGGGGATATGGTTATCCTTGTTTGCCACACTCATCTTGTAACTTACTTGAAACTGAACCCTTCTGTGGCTTGATATTTACAAGGCTGATAATGTAATGTAATGCTAAGGTTGTTGAAAACTTTTAAATGCATGTCGTAGTGGAATTAGTCTGTATTTCCAGTGCTGTTGTAGACCTTGTATTCCTATGTGTACATGTATATGCTAGAACTTGTTCAACAGAATGATTTGGTTCAAGCAGTGCTAAAATATTCCTTGTGTTGGGAAACACATATTAAATAGAAGAGGATGAGCATCCTGCCAATTAGTAATTAGGCAGTAGTCAGTCACTTTCTTACTGCAGCCTAGACTCTGCTCTGTTGAATACAACATAAAATGTTGAAATAGTAAGAAAACCAGTAGTTAAAACCACATTCGTCACTAGAAGAAAATGTGTTCTCTTTAACGTAAAAGCAGGTAAATTCTTAGCTTGTGTAGAATATATCCAAGAAATTATATTTTTGTCTCAGTTGTTAGCTATTTCCGGTGAATACTGAATAAAATAACTTCTAATGAACTGTAAAACCTGAAGAAAATACCATACAAAATGAACAAAGCTCAAGAGAAATACACTTCTTGCATCACATTTTGATTCTCTGGCCATCAATCATATCACATCATATCATATTCCAAGAGTCTGGACAAATAGTTGTATGAAAAGCAGGTTTTTAAGACCTTGCTTACATTAGGAAATTTGGGCTATAGAGAGCAAAGGCTGTTAGCAGCAAATGTCACTCAGGTAATGTTCCAGATTATTTAGCTGTTTGTGTATATGGCAGCATACATCATTATATTGTCATTATAAAAAGTTGAAGTGAAATGCCTGAAATAGGGACTTGAGCTGTTCTAATTCCTGTGATTTGTTTCAGTTGTTGTGAGTAGGGTGTTTCAATACTGTGTGTAGCTAAAAGTCATCCAATTCGGCATGTGTGCTTTAAGCAGACTTCCCAGTCAGTGCTGGTAAGGCTGCATTGTGGATGTTTAGCCTGGAGTTAGGCACTCTGGTGGAGGTTGCTGTTTGCAGCTGAAAGGTTCCCACAAATACTTGTCAATAAAAGGACATTTTTTATTGGTTAAATGATGATATTTCAAGAATGTCTCAAAATTAGAACTATTGTCAGAAATTATCCATTGCATTGCTAAAGCAGAATATTCAACTAATAATATAGATTCTGTAGCTCAGTGCAAAAATTTTGCAAGAGCAGTTAACAGGGCTTAGTCACTGGGGAGTTGTAGTTACCTCACTGATGTTTTTATTCTTTATCAGGCCAAGATAAAATGAGTTGCTGCCCAGAGTCAAAGCATTCCAGGCCAGTGCTATACAGTGCAGTTTAAATGGTACTAAAATAGTTTTTTCAGCATGGTGAGAGCATCTAGGGGCAGACTATTACAAGAATGAAAGGCCAAACAGAATGATCCTATTAACATTTCATTGCATGTCCTGCAGTGTTTTATCTGTGCTGCTAGTTAACCTTTTCTAAGTAATGGTTCGGAAGTCTTAGTACTGAACCTCAGTAAAGGACCATTTTCTGTTAGACTGTAGACAAACTCAGTGTAATTCATTGAAGATAACTTGTATAAACCAAACTCAGGACAGAAAATATGAACCTTTATTTGAGGGGGAGCATTTCATACTTTTGTAAGGGCACTTAAGATGAGCTGAAGATGCCATATATTGCAGCAGTCTAGGCAAGTGATATAAGTCAGTATGGACGAAGGAAAGGCCATGATGTTGTCTACCCAAATTTTAGTAAATTCTTTCTCAACCCTTCCTCCTGAAAAAAATACTTGCTCATGGCCTAGATAGGTGTACTTTTCACTGGGGGAAGTCTGGATGAGCCAAGAGTTAAGCACTGAAAGGCCAGATCCAGAGAGTGGTGGTGGATGAAGTTAAATCCAGTTGGTACTGATGGTAAGTGGTATGACTTAAAACTGAGCCCAGGGCTCAGTGTCAGAGCCAGTCCTGTTTGATACTTGTATTGATGATCTGATCAAGGGGATGGAGTGCACCTTCAGTCAGTTTGTAGATGCCACCAACTCAGACATGAGTGTTCATCTGCTGGAAGGTAGGAGGGCCCTGTAGGGGCCTGGCTGGCTGATGGGGGTGCTGAGACCAATGGTATGAAGTTCAGCTAGACCTATGTCCTGCTCTTGGGTGTCGCTAAAGGACACAAAATGATTCACAGAAACACTCTCAGTATCAGAACAAAACCCGTGACTTTATTCTCTGACTTCAGCATTTATAGATTCTCAACAATGACCAGGGATTGGATAATTAAGTTACCACCTTTCCAAGCACACTGGTCAGGTGAAACATCCATCAAAAGACGTTTCTTAGAAGGAATGTGATAAACAACTTATTTTTATAGGATTTTCATGGGAAAGTAACTAAAACTGTGAAAACATTATCAGAAGGTTTAATTTTCAGGGCGACACTTGGGTTACAGCAACTTCAGGCAGTGCCACAGGCTGGGGAAGAGTGATTTAAAAAGGACCCCAGGGCACTGGTGGCAGCAGCTGAACATGAGCCAGGCTGTGCCCAGGTGGCCAAGAAGGCCAATGGCATCCTGGCCTGGCTCAGCAATAGTGTGGCCAGCAGGAGCAGGGCAGGGATTGTCCCCCTGTCCTGGGCACTGGTGAGGCCACACCTGGAGTGCTGTGTCCAGTTCTGGGCCCTGACTGCAGGAAAGACACTGAGGGGCTGGAGTGAGTCCAGAGAAGGGCAGGGGAGCTGGGGCAGGGTCTGGAGCACAAGTGCTGTGAGGAGCAGCTGAGGGAGCTGGGGGTGTTTAGTCTGGAGAAAAGGAAGCTTAGATCTTCCTTGTTCTCTTTAACTACTTGAAAGGAGGTTGTAGCCAGGTGAGGTTGGTCTTCTCTCTCAAGCAATTGATAGGACAAGAGGAAATGGGTTGGATATTACAAAAAATTTCTTCACAGGAAGGGGTGTAAAGTATTGGAACAGACTGCCTCAGGATGTGGTTGAGTTGTCATTTCTGGAGATGTATAAAGTTGCGTAGACATAACACTTAAGGACATAGTTTAGTGATGGGCTTGGTTGTTCTGAGTTAACAATTTGATTTGATTTGATTATCTTGCGGGCCTCCACAGTGATTTCCTTGATTCTAATAACTATTGTGAAATGTGTGTCAAGAATCTCAGCAGCTTCCTTTTGGCTGTGTAGAGGTATCATTTAGTGTCTGTTTTAAATCTTTACTACTAGATAATCCAGGAGTGTATTAATAGGATTCTCAGAATATGAACCTTTTCTGAAAAAAGTTGCGGAAACCCTCCAGTCCATTTTTTTCTAGAAGACTGTGTTATTAGCAAACATCACACAGTGTTTTCAGGATTGACTCACAGTTTGTTCACCATCCAAATCCCAATTTTGGCTAGGATTAAAAATTTGTGAAATTGTATAATCTTTGTTTGATTAAAGAACCATAGACTTTACTATAATAAACAATGATAATACTGCAGCTCAGAGTAAAATATACAAACAAGTGAAAAATAGTCTGGAATGATGAAACTTCTTCAAAACTCGATCTAATGGTCTACAGTGCTATGAAACAAAGGACATAGCAAATCAACACTTTAACATGCATTTTAAAGTGTAATCATTGCTTTCCCAAGAACTGAGAATATATAATACACTTTACTCTGAAAACCAAAGCAGTAATGTGTCATAAAATTATGAGTGAGACTGTTTGACATTGCATTGAAGACTGTGTAGGAGCTGTTTTTGCAACTCACTTGGAAGAGAAACACTTGGCAAAGTATGCATTTATTAAGGCTTACTAGATTTTCTTTTATTGAAACTACTATTTCAGCCAAAAATTCTCCAAGCATTACCACTTTGTTAAATAATAAAGATATAGTGGATGTTCTGTGTTTTGGTTTTCAAAATGGTGTTAACCCATTGTTAAACTTAAGCCTTAAGAGTGAATTGAAACTGTTCCTAAATTACCTTAATGGGATGAAAGAATTGCAATAATCTTTCATTTAATCCAGTCTAGCTGCAGTATTTATTCAAGTGGCTACCCTAAAGAATTCAATTCAGGACAGTGTTCCTCTGTAGACAAGGAATCTAACTTACAAGTTTTTCTCTACTTTATATGTATAGCTCTGATAAGGATTCGTCATATTCAAAGCATACAAGGGACCAGGATGGTTACTTCAGTGGGGGTTTAGAGTTGCTCATTCCCTCCCCCTAGGCTCAAATTTTCCTCTTGTGGCTTGTCTTCCCTCTATTTTTTTTCTCTAGATTACATCAGAAGCTTGCATTTTGCTTCAGAATAGTGAAAATGAATAAAAATAATAAAGCTGTTATGTAAAATTAGGCTAATGAAGATTTTTTTCCAGTCTTTACTTTGCAAATACGTTTTGAGAAACAGTTTTCAGTTTTGTGCAAAGGGGCTTTGCATATGAAGCCTGTACTTTGGAGAAGTACTTTCTTCAGTCACAGTTGTGTCAAGTGAACAGGTGATCAGCTTATTTAAACTGCGTTGTACTTGAGGCTTGAGATTTTTAAAACTGTTTTGTTCACCTTTGGTCATCTGCAGTTCTGTGTTTAACTGCTCTGATGTTTGAGTGATGATAGAGGCTGATGAAGATATAAAAAACTACATTCTAGATTTATTTCAAAATAAATTATTTCAATGAAAGTAAAATATTCAAAAGAGAAGACCATTAGGAAGTAAAAATGCAGACACATCTGCTTTAATAAAAATGTCTAATCTAAGAGTGGACTTGCATAGGGTTAAATGCTTAATGGCCTTTACTCTGCAGTCACTGGTAGTTTATGTGTGAACTACATTTTTGCTGCAAAACATAATCTATTAAAAAGTTATTTTTTCTATTTCTCTGTTTTACCCTGCCCACACACCCCCATTTCCTGTCCCACTCACCCTGTGAAGACTAAGAAATACTACTGTGGGGAGGAAAAAGCCTTCTTCAACTTAAAAAAGCAAATTAAGTGAAATGTAATATTTGAAGGGTTTAATGACTCTGAAGATAGTGATAACCTTTCTTATTTCATATACACCATTCTGGTCTGCCACAGTATATATTCATTTCTAAGCATTAATTTTTTTTGGTTTTTTTCTAATAGAAATAGTTTAGCATATTCTTTGTAGTTATGGTTGGTAGTTGCATTTGAGCTTAATTACAGTACAAGCTCAGGTGTGGTTACCAGTTTTGTCTAGTTACATACTTTCAGTACTGCATATTTACTACATTTTTTCTGTTTGGAAATGAAATCCCTCCTCAATTGGAGTATCCTAGCTCAATTCAGTCTGTAGTACTTGCTATCACTTGTTTTTGTAAGCAGCTGTAGTTCAGTGAAGCTTGCAGTGGTTTAGAAAACCCAGTTGACTGATAAAGTGCTTTCTGTAAGAATGTCTGTAGGCAGCAAGTTACTCCCTATGATAAAGAATCATTCTATAACTGACAGTCCAAGTAAAGAAATTGCTATCACCTCTGTTTTTTAAGAGCAATAAATATTGCTGTATTACTAAAGTTGAGTTGAAAATACTTCATGTGTTCAGTTTAGAAAACTGTACATTTTGCAGGTAGCTTAGAACCCCGTATAAAGTGATAGTTGTATCCATGAGGGCAATTTTACTCTCATTCCTATGTAGGTTTATTTTGGGTTTAGGCTGGGGTAAAGGATTTGGATTTCTTTAGTCTAAGGATCTTTTCTTTTGGTACATAGTAGTGCTCTCTCTGCTGGCTGTTTGAAGGAGGAGTGTCTGTGGTTGAGCTTACACAACCCTTCTGAGTGTCTGTTTTGTCTGGGCTTCATACAGCATTATCGTGCAAAAATTTCAAGGCTTCAACCTAGAGTACTTGGTGAAAGTATGTCTTTTTGAAAATTATGTAGGATTTTTTTGGGGTTTTTTTTTGTTTTAATTTCATTACATACTATTTCATTTTCTGTCAGAGAATAATGCTTTTGAAGCGCTTGCTGTGATGGCTGCTCAGAACAAATTAAAGGGTGTCATTGTGCTGTGATTAGTTTGGATTTCAAAGGGTTATTCAACATGCAAATTCTTCCTTGGTTTTGGAAGTCTAAATATGCAAACCATGTTTCTAATCTGCTAGAATGCATACATGTAAGTCATTGATACAACCAAGTAATCAACAGGAGTAAGAAGTAACTTCATTTTTTGGAGCTCTTTTGTTCAATAGTTTTTCTTTTTAAAGGGTGGTCTTTCCATATTCTTGTGAAACAGTTCCATTATCTGAAACATTTCTAAAACACCCTAAACACTAAAGTTAGTATTTATATTATGAAATATTTCTGTAGATGGCATGAATTATTTTTTTTTCTTTTCAGTAATAGTAATAAATTCCCTGTACAGTGCTCATTTTTCTGTGCATTCAAGTGTGTCTTTCTGCATTTCTGTAGTACTAAGCTGTAGATGGACACCACAAATCCTAGCCTAAGAAAGGCTAGAAAACCACAGATCCTAAGAAAGTTGTACAGACATAAAAGCTGTTTCTGGTCAGGGAGTTCTAGCTGAATAATTTTATCAAGTCAGAAAGGAAAAGCTTATGTTGTCTGGAAAGCCTGGTAATTTCATGGGAATCTTTCAACATCTTGGTCATCCTGCAAGAGAGCTTGGAGCTTCTTCAGTCAGCTTTCTGACTCTGCTCAGATCATCAGATGGAATCAGACGCTTTTCAAATTCTTGTAGGCATGTTTGTGAGGTATCTTTGAAGTACTTTCATACTTACTCTTTTCTCAAACTGGAAAAGTTAACCTGCATTAAGTGGAGACATGGACCACGGAGAGAGTATCTGATGTTCAAATCCAGATGCCATTTAGTTCTTGTGTTGTGAAGCACACACTACAGGGAAATTGCTTGTTCTCTTATGTATCTTTCATGGCATTCTCAGTTCTACTAACTCCAAGTTTAAAGCAAAAGAAGGTCTTTGCTGATGGGAAAATAACTTTTATCCTATTACCTGTTACCCTGAAAACTTGGTTAACAGGTAAGACGACCTGTAAGGAATTTCTACAAAGATGCTGGTAAGACCAGCATACCAAAGACAGTGTATTTTTAAAGGTGTTTTAATTATGTTGCAGATACTTCTGAAAAATTATGACTAGCTAGCAATTCTGATTAAAATTTCTGCAGAAGTTGTTGGTTTAATTATCAGTTAATTTTCTGGATGTGCACATAAACTCACGTATAAAAATAAGTAACGGTTTTCGTATGTAGGCCAACAATTGTGTATGTGAAGTTTTTACTGAGTATCATATTAATGGAGCAGAAGCTGGTTTAAGATAAATATTGTAGCTTGCACTAGTATTTTATTATTTATTCTTGTGGTTGTATTTTTTCTTAAGACCACATTTCTGTTGCTGTGTTGACTCTGCATTCTTGAGTCATTCTGCATCTATTGAGTCAGAAATTGAGTATCTTCTGTCTAATGTCTAGTTTCAGTACAAAGTCTTACTTTTTTATCATCATTTAGTAAACAAAATTGTACATTGTACTCTCCTTTGATTTTTTTTCCCAACAGCAATAGAAAACTAAAAGGAAACATGTAGAGTTATCAAGTTGAATTTATTTGATGATGGATTTCTCTCAATTTTATTGGAAGGTATAAGACCGTGATTTCTGTCCTGTAAGTAAAGGCCAAGCATGTAAAGGCCAAACCACTAATTAGCTAAAACTAGTCTTGAAGTAATACTAATATGTTCTAGTTATGATTCAGCCTTTTTTAGAGGGAGATTGTTGAAACCATCAATTTTAACTGGCTATATAGATAAATGTAAAGAATCCCATTTTGTCCAATGGTATTAAGGAGTATTTTACTGATAACATTGAAACAGTTGAAGCCCCATCAACACTTTCCATCCCCACCAGGAAGTAATGAGTGTGCTACTGTTAGAAAAGAACCTTCTAAAACACAGTTAAGGTTTAAAAGCTATATGCACTAATTAACAAAATACAGTGAACATTTAAGCTGTTAATAGCCGCAACATCCCTGATGCATAGACCTTCAATATGCTAACACTGCATAACAGTTCTCTATTGTGCATCTCTTTAATGAGGGTAACTGTGTCAGTTCTTTTCTTGCTTCACTACCTGCTGTGTATGGAAATTATGTACACTATTTAGCACTTTCTTTCAACTTCTAAAGTGCATGCATATTACATAGAAGCATTACATCCTGCATTAGGGTAAGGGGCAGCTTTTAATAGGTCTGATTTCCTTGTAGTTTCTTAAGTGCAACTTTTCTTCTTCTAAAAAGCATGCACTAACAGGGATTTTGCTCTAAATTTGCATTTCTTGATTGGGGATTTGCTTCTGTTTTTCTCTCCTATGTCTCACACCACTTGTAACTGTATGGGCAAAGATCTGTTACAGAAATCATTTCCTCTGTGAAGGAGATGTGAAGAATAGAGGACATGCATTACAATGAAGGCAGACACTGGTTGAATTTCTTGATACTCCTAGTAGCAGACCATACAGTAGTGTCTGTCAAGCTAAACTTTAAAACACTACTTTTTGCCTTTTTTTCATCCTCACCTTTGATAAGTACCTTTTCTTTTATAAACAGAAGCCTAAGTAGTTGGCTGAATTTTAAACCTTAAAGTTAATTGTTGCTCCATAGCTACCATTCAATAGGGAATTAATTAATTGGTAGTTGTGAGGTGAAAGGAAAAGAACACTAGAAAATGCATGATAATGGGATTTAAATTTTAGTATTCTTTGCTCTAGCTTCCAGCCCTGGGACACTGTTAGTTAGTTAAAACTGAATTCACAATTAATGTTTCATACACTGTAGTGACAATCTTTCTTATTATTTCATCATAGAAAATCTTAGCAGAGTTATCAGTACCTGAGATGTTGCTGTACATGCAAATGGGTACTCAACAGCACAGACCTTAGAATATTTGCTGTCCAGGTTAGATTAAGAATTGACCAAGGTGTTCCTGCCTCACAGCAGCAATTCCAGTACCTGTGTGTAAGTAGTTTCCTTAGTTCCCTTCAGGCTCTGAATGTTTTACTCCCTTGGGTCTTTTGCAGCTTCAATGGATAAGGGAGCTTTGAGAAAAAGCCACATATTTAGCATCAATTGAAACCCTTTCCAAAAGCTGAAGATTATGAAACAGGTGGTACCTGTATTTGAGAACTCTACTGGGGCCTTATTGGGAAATCTTCTTAATTGGTACTTTAAAGGAAGCTTTGTAAGGTTTTCAGATGGGCATAATTTTTAAGTTTCTTATTCCTGAAAGCAGCAACCTTGAAAAATTAATTTAAGGTTTATTTTGTAAATACACATAACTTTTAGTGAGTGTTAAAAGTAAGTACTTTATTAGAATGGCATCAGAAACACACAAAAAAATATAAAAATTATTTCCAGTACACAAGAGCAGAATGAGTTTTGGCTTTTGCTTCAGTTATGAAGACCTCATCTGGAACTGCTGGTTAAGGCTCCTGGTGTCCATGATCAAAACTGCATTTAATAGGCAATAAATCATGTAATGATTTATGAATTAAAATAAATCAGTAATGAATAATTCACCAAGATATTATTGAAATCCTGTGTTTAGTTTTGCAAGACAATCTGTTTTACTGTGACTTATGCTAGGATTGTATTATAAATAATCAGACCTGCAACTGAATAAATTATGTTTGAAAAACATGTCATCACTGAACTCCAAGTAAACTACAATATGCTATATATTTAATAATAGTATATACAAAATTGAACTAACTGGGTCAATAGGTACAAAGTTCTTTATCCTAGCTAGTGTCTATCTGCTAGTACTTCTGTCTGTGTTCTTTCAAAGTTCTTTCCTGCCTGTTCTCTTGTTTTCCATTGAGAAATATTGTCTGTAAGAGTAGTTGCTTATGGTAGTACAGTAGGAAAGTGTTGCCATCATAAAAATTATTCTAAGAGAAATCAGATTGTTTCAGTTGGTTGGTTACCCTCTTTCATTTTCTAAATGCAGGTAAATTAAGACAGCCTCTTTTTTGATTTGAAGGTCTGTCATCAAAAAATACATCTGTAGTCTTATTCTTTCACTAATTGATTTTCTTGCATGTTCTTTAATCTGAGCACTGTGAATTTCTAGTAGATTGAAATATATGCCCTGTAGAAAACTATTTTTAAAAGGTCTCACAAAAAGACCTAACCACTTGTCTGTGTGCAAGCAAAAGATTTGCTTACATACCTTGGATGACTTGTAGAAAGTATACTTTCTCTAAATATTGTTGGGTTAGAAGAAAAAGTAATTTGCAAGATCTTCTGTAGTTTAGACTTCTTTCAATCATGTTCAAGATAATCATGCTGTTTGTCATTTCAGCAGTGTAAAGAACATCACATCTACACTGAGATCCCTCTTACGAGTACTAGTAGCAACATCCATCCATTTTTATGAAATATACTCTTTGCCCCTGTCTGCCCCAGTTTTCCTCTATTTAATAATGATTTTCTTAATATAGATATATGGAGAAACCAAAGTGTGAACACAGCTATTTGATTTCCTTTATTTTTAACATCTTTTTATTTATCCAGATGATAATCTACACAGCTAAGATACACTGTTACAGGAAAATAAATACAGTATTGATAAAAAGTACGTTTTTGTTTCTTGCAGTTGTTTCTTGGCAGAAAAATTACACTGAACATAAGAAATAATCTGTCCGTGCTGAAAGTGGGACTTAGATGTTTCATTTAATTTTAAAGTTTGTAAAATGTTGTTTACTTGTCCATCAGAACGCAGGCTAAATGGTTGGTAATTTTTGCAAGTGTGTCAAGAAAAATGCCTCTCTGTTTTGAGTCTTGTCAGGGTACTGAGAAGTGCAAAATCTTATATTTTTGTTTTTCTTTTCAGTGTTATAGTTTAAACTAACAAAAGCACAACTCAGCAGCTTTTCCCATAATTTGCCACTAATCGCTTCTATAAATACCAATTTTCTGTGACTTTTGGAGGAGATGTGCCTAGAAAATTTGGGAATGTACTGCAGACTTCAAGTGAAGTGTCCTAAAGATATGAAAGAAGAGCTGGTGAGAAGGATGTTTTATAGTTACCACTGTGTAGTCATGTTCTAGTTGTTATTCCCGTTAGCTTTTTCCTAGGGTTTTTTTTCAAATCACAGAGATCCTTGTTTAATGGTGTGGGAATGTGTTAATGCCATTTTATTTGTAGTATTTGTAGTATTTCATGCAAGCAAGTATGGAATAATACTGAGCATGTAAAATACTGGGAAAGTGTAGTGAGCCTTAGGAGCAGGACAACAGGGAAGTTCTCAAGGTGTTTTTGCAACTGCAGTGAATGCTCAGACATCGTGGTTGCTATAGTATGGCCTTAGTTGTGAAATATAAACTGATTAATAGAAATGCTGAAGCTACCAGTGCTTGTTTTGGATGCTGACACTTCCTCTGCATAATGGCAGTCAGCAATCTAAGAAGTATTATAGTGGACTTAGCTTGATACCAGTAATGTGACTGTTTCTGCTTCAGTTAGACCTACTTTTCTTCATTTTCAGTTTCTCTTTAGTTTTTACAAAACTGCTTGTGAAAAGAGATTTTCTTAAAATGGAACCTTTCATGAAATCTGTGTTATTACCAATTTCTGTTTCCCATTTACAGTGTTTGGTTTTCTTTTTAAAAATACAGTTCTTTAGGTGCTTTTTTCTGCTTCTTTATTGATCATTCTGCAGGATGGCTACATGGGAGAATATCTTATGAGTAATACCATGTTGTTCATCATTTAATGTGATAATGCAAAATGATTGTGAAGCCTGAAAGAAAACTGTATCCTGTGTGATACAAAGTTTCCTAAGGGCAAATATGCTTTTTCCCCTTGTTTTGTCTGTAGCTGTTAGATAAATGTTGTCTGACCATGTTTAGTTCATTCTGCTCCATTTTTCCATTTGCAGTTTACATAGAAGATTCTGTTCTCTTGCATTTCCTTAAAAAATACTGTACTGAAATGTAGAAACATAAATGTTCTATCCTGACTTACAGTTAAGCAGCTGAGCACATTAAATAAAAACCTTTTTTTCACAGCAGCTACTTTGTGGGTATTATGCAAGATATTCTGTGCTTTGATATAACAACTTCTAAATAAAATGAATTGCAACATGAGTTTATAGCAAAACTTTACGTAGCTAGTCTGGTAAAACACGTTGGAGGTGGGGAAGAGAGCAAGCTGTTGTAAACTCCAATAAAGTATGGAAAACGTCTACTTTCTCTCCATTCTAACAAGTGTAAAACTATTGAGGTTAAGTAGGTGGGGCAACCGGAAGTAATTGCTAAGGCCAGTGGCATTTTTGTGGTTTAATAAAGGCAGAAGCTAATTATTCAGTTTTTATTTATGTGAAATGATGCCAAAAAGGAGGTTCCTGTGGAGCAGCTGCACTCCTTCAGTGTTACCCTAATTTACCACAGACACAACTGTCACAAATAGAACTTTTAAACTTGATATATAGCCACGAAAGTAAGGAGCCCTTTGTCTGGAATGCATGCAGAAGAACTCCTTTATACAAATCAACCGGCAGATGACGGACAATGATGAAAATTTGATTCTTTGAAGTCATAATGGTCATTGAAATGTGTGAAATTCTGGTATTGAAAAGAGAGCGGCTAGCAAGACTCTAAATCCTGGGTGGTTGCTGGAAGCTTGCTGGGAGGTTTTTCTGTGTTTTGACATCAACTTCCCATTGCTTGTTCCCTGTTTCCTTTATTAAAAAAAAAAAAAAAAAAAAAAAAAGAAAAAAAAGGGGGAATGCTAAACTGTAGGTAGTTAATAGTGGTTATGTACAGTTTCTGTCTTCATGGTGAAAGAAATGCCATAGAAGAAACATGACACCTTTATGCACACCTGACCCATCTATTCAAAACCATTTGTTTTCAGAGCTACTTTCAATCATTTTGTCCCTCTCCTTTAATTAGAGAGTTCCATTTCTTGTCCCCTTTGGAATTTCTGCTATTAGTGGACTACTTAAAAGAAGGAAATTCTCGTTTCCTTTAAAAGTCATCTTCATGCTGAATAGTGCTTTCATTGACATTGCCTCTCTGAATCAGTTTTTCTTATTGCTGCATAGCACATTTTGTTTGTTACTACCCTTTCCAGAACAGCTTTAGAAGGCTTTCCACAAACATTCTTAAATAATGTAAGTTGTAATAAAGAAAAATGCCTCTGTTTGTAAGAAATTTTATGTGATTTCTGCTCTTCAAAAAAAGTGTTTTGTCCCTTTGAGCTTATTTCAAGAAGGGGCAAAATGCCTCAAAATTAGTCCTAAAATCTTCTCGAGTTACAAAAAAAAATTGAGTTTACGATTCAAATAATATATACATATTAAGAAAAACAGAATGTCAGAATTCACCTTTTAGTTGGCAGACAGTTTTAAAAATGTGAAACAGGGTTGTTAATTTTTAGTAAACCTATGCAGTTGAAATCTCAAGTCTTTTATATTGTCAACTAATATCTTTTAGATTTTGAATGCTGAACACCTCACTACTATCTTAATATGCTAATACAGCAAAATTCATTAAGGAACACTTAAAAAAAAAACCAGCTGTCAAAAATATCTTTGTTTTGGAAAGTTGGTTCACAGGTAGTTTCAGTGAGAACTTAAACTCAGAACAAAGCGCTGAAGACCCAGTAAAGAGTTCAACCCAATGCAGCATAGTTCTTTTCAAGTATTATATTGTTTTAATGGCATCTTGGAGCGGGAGCTTTAGCCCATTGAAATGTCGCTTAAAGGACAGGTTCTTCTGTCACTAGCTGGAGCTGTGTGGATGAAATGATCACAATAGAGTGTTGTAATGCATTTTAAAAGTGTGAGAAATCAGTTTGTCTAGACTAAGAGTGCGCCTACAGGGAATAGGAATCTTAGAGCTTCTGTGCTCTTTAGGTGTCAAGTATGTGATAGATGCCAAGCCTTTTTATTCCATATCTTTGGCAACAGCTCAGCTATGCTACAGTACCTTACATGTCTACAGCAAGCAAAATCAGTGATTTTATGTCAGGACAACTTGAGCTTCAGCAACCAGAAACTCATTGTCCTAACAACTGTCAGTTCAATTGCCAGCTTTTAAAATGGGGAAGATATCAATAAACGATTGCTAGATTCCCAGAAGGCATGTAAACTCTAACTATAATGAATGCAACTATGGAGAGCTAGCAATACCATGTAGATATTTCAGTTTTGGAAAGCAGGCAGGTTTTAGTTTTCAGTTTGAAGATTTTTGTGGGATTAATCCTATATTATTAGTGAAATAACCTTGATTTAGAGCCAACTGAGTGCCCAAAAAAAAACATGGCTTGAAGGGTTTATCTGAGGTTTTGGTTTTACTTTCATCCAGATAAACAAGTCTAAGCATTTCTTTACTATCGTAATCTCATAAATATAGCATTTTTTGATTTTTACCCTCCTTTTAGGTTGCGTTCTGTATGCACCGTGTAATATTTTTATGATTTTCTGATGTTAAGTCATCAAAAGAGAAAATAGTATATGTCCATAATGTTTTTCAACATAGTATCATTATTTTTGTAGTTCCAGATTATTCTAGAAAAATTCAAAAACTTCTAAATCTGAAGCATAAAATTTATAATGGATTTATGAGATGCTGACAGTAATAATAGTTTAAAAAAAATTGAGATATTTTGAAGTTTACATATCTGAAAATATTTGATCATAACAAACCCAGTATTTTTGCATATGCCATACTGTTTAAGAGCAGAAAAAAGATGTTTTGTGAATGTTACTACATTTTCTCATGTTTGTTAAATACAGAAATAAAGGCTTGTATTTCAGCCTATTCGTATAAATAAACAAGCTGAAATGTTGAATCCCCACCAAACTTTACTGCAGGTAAAAACTTCTTTTTGTTAAACAAAGCACTTTGCCTATTCAAATCAGAAAAATTTAAGCAAATTCCTTCCTAAAGTGCAGTTGAAGCTTCAGAAGTGAAAAATGCCAGTCTGTCAGAAGGTATTTTTACATGGAATGTAAATGGTATTATTACTGGAATGTTGCAACATTCCAGTAGCTGGTACTGCTTCTCTTTCATATCACCGTTAGATTGATATTAAAAATAAGCATGACTTGGTCCTAATGAAGGCATTTATAATGGAATTATTAAGATACTTTGACAGTTTCTTGTGGTAGTTTGGGTAGAAATGTCAGAAGTTGGAAAGCTAGTGTGAATGCTCATTTGGTACCCCTGCTGTCCTAATTGCAAATGGAAGTCAAATGCTTTAAACTTCCTCCCTTTTATAATTTTAAGGGACTGATCTCCCAAAATTTCTGAAGTAAAATTGAAAATGAGAACTGCTGTATTTCAAAGGATAGTCTGGTGACTTTATCAGGAAGTTTCAAGTTTGCCACAAAGCAAAATCCTATAAAGTTTGTAGGTACATTTATGTAAAATGACAGTTTTCTATTTAAACTTCTCTTTTCATTCAAGTCATGGCAATACTGTCAAGATGAGTTCAATACGCCCAAAGTTTTGTGGCAGCTTTCTGGACTTCTACCAGTTTACAACTTGTTCCTGGAGAGAGAGAAGAGGAGGGAAGGGGAGGGCAGGGAGGGAGACTGAGGAGCTCCCACTGGCCTTTTAAGTATGTAAGGAACAGGAGTAGTTCAAACCTCCTTAGAGATGGATTTGATTTTGACTTCAGTCTTTACTAGGGTTAACTGACAGGTTAATTTTGCATAATTACTGTTTAGTTTTTAGCAAGAATGTTCACTTTAATTATATCAGATGCTGCTGAGGGTAATTTTTCACAGCAGTTCTTGTGAGGTTTTTCCCTATTTTATATCTTTGTTAAAGTCAGTTAATATTTTTAGGCTGGTTTGAAGGATTTGTCTTTGTTAGGTTATGGAAGGCTCATCCCTCCCTTGTAGAGGAGGGCATCCTACTATTGATTATATACAATGTTACAAATTTTTTTTTTTTCTTTGAAGGTTGGCATCTCCTAAATCATTTTGTCCTTCACAAATATACTGAAGACTGTTGCCATCATCAAATGTCCTTCTCTTGATCTCAAACATCAACAGAAGAACTGACTGTCAAATGCTGAGTCATAACTTGAAACATGAAGAGGGGGTTAACTTTATTTAATAACTAATGGCTAGAGAGATAAGAGCTGAATTCTAGTACCTTCTCTGCAGTCTCAATCAGTAGTATATTGTGGAAAAGATACTACCTTCTGCCTCTTCCTTCATGCTAAGGATAATGTCTTGAGTCAGTAGAGGTGTTGGTGTCACTTAACAATATACAGTTAAGTCCAAGGGAAAGCACTTACACTGCAGCACATACTTGGCTGGCAAATATTTTGGTGAATAGTCCTGTACATACGAGTTTGGGCTCCTAATGCTAATGTAGAATATTGGAATTTGTCAGTGTTTCAGTCAACACTCTAATATTTTCCTAAAAGAAGAAAGCATTTGCATTTTTCCACATTGGCTTTAGCTGGTACAAGTTGAAGCAGTCCTGACTTTGCAGCTGTGGACAGAGAGGGATGGGGAGAAGTGTCCTGTCCCTCCTCTGGCTCTAGTTGTTTTGAAAGTTGTAGAATCTAGTTGTAGATGAAAGATGAGCAAGTTCAGGTAACTGATCCAAGCAAAATCTAACTCAGCCAGGGGAAGCAGAATGATAGCAGCCTAACATGTATCACCTTCAGTTGTGTTCATCTGAAATCATAATGTATTTTTCTAAATTTTTTTTCAGCTTTTGTAATTTTAAAAATAAACCATGGATTTATGTAAAAGCATAAGCAGTTTTATTTTACAAGTCTCTTACAATCCGTTTTTTAACAAGTAACATTATGTTTTTTTCAGGATATCACTACTTTAACTGGTGTTCCAGATGAGCACATCAAAACCAGAAAAGTTCACATTTTTGTTCCAGCACGTAATGCAATGCAGTCAGGAGCTAACAATACAAAGAAGTGGAAGATGGAATTTGATAACAGGGAGCGCTGGGAGAACCCTTTAATGGGCTGGGCATCTACGTGAGTACTTACTGAATTTGAAAATACTTTTCTTCTATATTTGGCTCTCAGTAGTAATCTAAATTTGAAAAATCCTTTCTACCTGTAAATCTGATTGTGTTATAACAGTACTTACAGGAAATGGTTGGGTTTGTTTATTGTATGATTTATGATCTGTTAAGTTTAAAAGCAGATTTTTAAAGCTCACAATATCATCTGGAAGAGTTTGAAAAAGATGTTAACAGGAAGACATTTCAATGATTACACTGTGGTGATGTTACTGTGTGGCAGAATCAAGGCCAGAAGGTCTTCAGTTACATAAAGTAGTAAATTCTTCTCAGCTCTCAGTTGCATCTTTTAAACAAGAACAACAATATTCTGGATTTTTTTTATCCTGAGGATCTAAACTAAGGAGTCATGACTAATTAAAAAAACCACAACAAGCCCAGCTATTTAAAATATTACTCTATTTGTTAAAATATTGTCAATATTCTTAGCATTAAAACTTCTTAAATACACAGAAAATCCAGAAAAGTACTACTCTTAGCTAAATATACTGTAACTTGGAGATACAATTACAACTTGTATGCATCTAATTTTTAATTCTTTTTTTTCCTTATATGAATATAATACCTGCTTCTCACGGTGTGGTTAGAGTTCATGTAGATTCTGAGAACTCTGCCAGCAATTCCTCTGACAATATTGTAATTTTGATTTGAAGCTGTCTTCTTTGAGGCATATTCAGAATAGTTAATTATTAGACATAAGCCAAAATCAACCACTAGAGATTATTTTTCAAACTTCAGAAAGAATACAGTGTGTGTTACTGAAAATACCTGGCTACAATCATATTAGCACTTACCATCGAAGAACACAAAATTCTATAAAAAAACCCTTAAAAACCTTAAACAGTAAATAATTTGAGGTTGCATTTTTTGAGATGTATTAACATGCTAAATCCAGTCACAGAAATTATATATATAAATATATATATATAAATATTTTATATATATGTAAGTGTATCCAGAAATTTAGTTTAAAGTAACTCTGAAATCAAGTCTTCCTGTTGCATTGATTTCTCATAAAAATTTGAGAAGGCTCTACATACGTTTTTATTTTGGGGTATGGAAAGGAATTTCTCATGGGTAAGCAAGTAGAATAAAAAAAAGTGCTCTGTTGAGAATTGACACTGCTAGGTTAAAGGTTTTGTAAATTAGTTTGTATCCATTAATTTTTAAGGCATTCTTGTAAAAACTGTTAGTGTACACTCTTGTGTTATCATTCAAGACCCAAAAATACCTAAGAAGAGTTTCTCCTCTGGAGATTTAAATTCTGCAAAGAACATTTCTTAGACAGTTTTCCATTTACTTTTGAATAAT
Source organism: Pseudopodoces humilis (assembly GCF_049639895.1). Taxonomy (NCBI): domain Eukaryota; kingdom Metazoa; phylum Chordata; class Aves; order Passeriformes; family Paridae; genus Pseudopodoces; species Pseudopodoces humilis. Next base: position 60,971,979 of record NC_142203.1, on the reverse strand, counting down.
GTAATGAGATTAGTGGGTTAGAGCTTTTTAGGCTATACATATTAAAGCTCTTTTTTCTCTGAACTCGATATACTTACTTACCTGTAAGTCTTTCTTATATTTCTGTCATTTTGCAGTCTTATTTGGGGCTGGAGGGGTTTTTTGCACTTGTTTCATGGCTATTTATCCAAGATAAATAGGCAATAATTTTTATAATTGTAAGATAAAAGATAATAAAAAAAAAATAAAAGTCAATAACTGGATAAATTATCCAGTTATAGATGTAAGTAAAATGGACCCATGACATTTTTATTTTTTTTAATTGAGAGGTTTTGTTACGAGTAAGCCTAAAGACAGTTCTTGGGCACACCTTTTAATATAAAGCTGTAAAGAAAGAAATGTGGGAAGTGTGAAGTTTTCATCGTATGAGATCTCATAAGAGAACAAAATGTGGAATCCTAATTTTCAGTGACTGGTAGAACAATTGGGGGTAGGCATAAGAAATTCTGCAGCACTGATACTTCTCACACTATCAGTGCATCATGCTGGACATCCTGAAATCCAGTTTTCTCGCATGATAGCTCATTTATGGAAGTAAATCAGAAATGTACTTAGATTGAATGAAAGATGATTCCACATAAAACAGTACTAATTATTTCTACACAATTCTCATTTCCCAGCTGCCTCTGGACAGGCACTAGTCCCTCACTACACTTCCGACTTAAAGCTTCTTTGTTCCTTTTTAGCAGTGTTGAAAAGATTTTTCTAGCTGAATCATGGAAGAGAATAATGATAAGCAAAAGTTGTCACAATATTGCAGTACAGTGGGGCTACTTGATTCTCCACTGGTCGTGTCATCAATTAACTCTTAGTTCCTAATTCACTTAACTGCCATTATAAGAGAAATCTTTAAATATCTTAAAGAGACACTATCACAATGGCTTGCAAAAGTGTAATTTCTGTCTTTATCCTGGGGTTTTTTGTTCGTTCATGGTGTGTTTTTTATTTGTTTGTTTCTGGTTTTTTTATTGGGGAATATATTGGATGTATAGTGAACTCCATTTTTCCATGTGTACATCAGATAAAATTACACTGTTGTCTTTGCTGGAAGCGAGATTCCCCCTTTTCCCCTCCCCCTTTGCCAGTCACAGGCTTTGTCCTTTATTGTAAAGAGTTCAGTGTATCTTCACTCTTTTCTCTTCATTTATCCTTCTAGGTTCAAAGAGAGAGCAGTTGAGAGGCAGCTTCTTCAATAGTTTGTTGCAATTTGGTCTTGTCTCTCCAGTTGTCTCCCAGGCTCATAGGCAGTGTTGTCTCAGGGAGGTTTTATCTATCTTTGTGTTGCTACAACCAGTATCTCATTTCTTTAAGAGTTAGAACTCGTCTTTTTTTTTTGTCTTTTTTTTTCATCCTTCGTCATTGTTCTTAAATTGAGCTTTTATAGCAACAAATAAGGCAATTTTGTATTTTAACTGAGAATGTAATTTGTTTTAAAAACCTTTACGGTGTTTCATTCATGCAGTTGAGGAATAGCTGGTCATCTAAAGCTAACCACTGTGTAATTAGTAAGCTAGCAGTTTGCATTTTGGAGCTTCATTTTCAGTTGTGGCCTGTGATCTGCTTGCTGTGTAGGAATAAATTGTGGGAGTCATGTGACTTCAGCCTAAGCAGAACTTTCAATATTTTTTTATGTACTTTTCAGTTCATGGTTAATTCCTTCTCTGCTTACTTTAGTGTTCTGCTCTTTTCTGTCGGAGATTATTCTTCCCCTAGCTGCTTTACAGACTCTTGGTCTCCTTGAAATGTTCAGAATTACCTTAAACGTCCTGATCTTACAAAAAGAGAGGGATTTTACAGATTTAAATTAAAGAGAGTCTTGCAGAGCACTTACTCTCAGTAAGTACTCACTCACTGAACCTCAGCAAGTGGCTAGATGTGTTTGTCTAACAACCCAATTAATTTTTACAAGTGATTGTGAGGGAAATTTAATGTGATGAAAGATTAAAACAATTCTTTGCAGAAAGTAAGTGTTGACCCTGAAAATAATTTTAAAAAGTCTTTTGAATGGTTTGTGAGTTGGCGTACTAACTGAGTTGGTGAGCTGTGTGTAATACAGCATTTGATTTTACATTTGAGATACAGATGTATGTTTTTTCTATTTCCAATATGCCTAAAAATTGTCATCTGATTACTTACAGAGCTGATCCTTTATCCAACATGGTTCTTACTTTCTCTACTAAAGAAGATGCCATTGCTTTTGCTGAAAAAAATGGTATGTATTTTATGTATGGGCTATGAGGGGTTCATCCTTCCATAGGCAAATGGATGTCAAAGTATTAACAACAAAATAAGTTCAAGATGAAGTACCTTCCCTCCATTCTGCAGAAGTGGTAGACTACTAGCATTCTACATGAGGAAGAAAATGGGAAGGGGGGTTATTTCCAGGGGTCTTGAAGGCATTGAATCTAGACTTTCCACTCTCTAGAAAGGTGTTTCAGCCATTAGTATTATTATTAATATGTAATACTAATATTAAAATGCTTTTATGAGTATCTCTGTTTTGAATGAGAGCTGAGTGAGACCTTGCTTGTGTCTTGGAGGAAACCTGATACTTTAGGTGTTTCCCAGGCTTGGTGCTCCAGCTGCATGGCAGTGTGATCTTTGCTCAAAGGCTTAACATGAGCATCTCAGTTCTTACTAAGTGAGACTGTCAGAGTTCTTGTGAATGTCTGATAATCAGAAAAATTAAAATTAAATTACTACCAAGTAAGCATGTTGGACTTCATTATTGGCTGTGTTGTAGCATAGATTTATTATAAAAGGAACCCAAAAGGATCATTAAGTCCAACTCACTGCTCCTCACAGGACTACCTAAAAGCAAACTGGGAGACTTAAATGATCACCCAGATACTCACTGAACCCCAAGAGGCTTGCCCAGGGAACCTGTTACCATGACCACAATCACTCAGTGAATAAACTTTTCCTATTGTTGAGTCGGGACTTCTCCAGATGCAGTTTCATTCCATTCTTTGTGTCCTGTAACTGCTCACCAACAAGGAGATCAGCACATCCCCTTGCTGCTCCCCATGAGGAACCTGTAGACTTAGGATGTTATGGCTAACTCTGCATAGTCCTAGAGTCTAAATACATTTGCTTGGTGATTATTCTTACTTGTAGAAAAGCCAGTAGCATCACTTAGTATTTTTAAGCCAATGTTGTATCAGAGGGAATGTATCTGTAAACTTAGTTAGGCTTGTATTTCCTGACAATATGATGGTACCACAAACAGTACCCATAATCTCAGCCTTTTGTATATTCAGCAGTCTTTTTTTTTGTGTTAGCATGAATTTTTTGCTGCTCTCTTTTATTCGTCTTTTTTTTTTTTTCCTTTTAAATCAACTCAATTTTCCTTAAAAAAAATTATGCGTGTTGCTTAGTCTCTATGGATGTGGAAAAGATTAATTACATGGAGATAAAGCCAGGAATTATGCAGTTGAAGTGTAAGGTTCTTTGAAAGTCTTCTTGTGGTCTGCAGCTTTCAACTATATTTAGTCTGGAGTAAATAGTAAAGTTCCTTGGTCAGACCAAATTATGCAAAGTTGTTAAATGGCTGATATTGTGCACCACAAACATGGTAAGTCCATTAACCTATACATCTAAGAAACTAAACCATTTAGTGTGCAATTTATTTGCACTTTTAATGATAAAGGCTAGAATCTAATTTGTCTGTTCCTCTTTGAATGGAAGATTTTTTAGCTTAGTAGTGCTAATTTTATTGAAAAGTGAGTTCTGTTATCTTAGAAAATAGTAAGGTCACATTTACATTGGATAATCTGTGTGATTTTATTAGTGTATTTTACTGTTTTATGAACAAATACGAAATTTATGACATTTTGGTGTAGTTTCATTTATGCTTCTATATTGTTCATGTTGTTTCTTGAACAATTCAGCATACAGGAGAAAAAAAATAATCTAATGAGCTGCTTATGTAATTTCTTTGTAGATGTTATATTTTGTCTTTTCAAAATGCAGATTCAAATAAAATGCATTTGTTCAGTGTAGAAGGTTTGTGTCTTCACTGAGTTAGAAATTACTCCATTGTGCATGAAACCCACTAAACTAAGGCTATGCCTTGGTATTAATATTAGTATTTCAAGATTCACGTAGCTTGCACTCTTAATTTTACCATAATTGAGATGCATCAAACTTTTCTGTAGATACTGCCTTGCCTAAATTGTGATTATGCGTATGATACGTGCATAATATTTTCTGTAGTGATAGCTTCACTATCATGTGTAGCTAGAAATACAAATTTTATATTATTTAGTTCTGTTTTTTAAAAGACATCAGAAATTTAGGCACACATTTACACTGGAAGTTAGCTTCTTAACCAAGACAGTATAGACACATATCTTAGTCTAAGAACACAAATACTAACCTCTCTCTGTTCCTCCTCTATGAACCACACAAATTTTCCATGACAGAATTCCTTAAGAACCTGGAGTGTAATTTCTGAAAATACTAGATATTGCAGGGTATTTTGGTACAGTTGGTAAACTTAAAGAGTTCTTTCACACCTAAGAACTTAGGGAGATAAGGCAAGCTGTCTTTCTGCCTGCCCCATCTGATGTGTTTTCTAATGTTGGAGTAGCAGTGCTGGATGCAGTAACAGGAGCCATTGCTGTCCAAAATACTACAGCTGAGGATGGTCTCAGTTCTAGGCAAGGCGGAAACATTTTTAATTGGAAGAAATTAAAAAATCTGACTGTGGACCTATTTTTTTTTTTTCTCCTGTCTGATTTAACTGAAGCAGTTGTTTAAAAACATGCAGCTTAAATAACAAGGATGGAGAGTTTTTTTACTCCACAATAATCTTTAGATGGTGAGGGTGTTCTTCCAGAGGTGGTGAAATCTGCTTTCTGTCTACTTGGCTTGTATGGCAGGGCTCTGGGCCAGATTAACTTCCCCCAGAATTCTGGTATTTTTATAAAAGTGACCTCTGCTCTCAGTCGCAAACACCTCGAAGTGCTGGTCTGAAGAAGTCTGTTCCGAGGAATGGAACCTAATCACATGTGGTGGCCTTCTGCAATTATTTGTTAGATATAACTAACCTTATGCATTTTGGGTATCTGTGGCAGTGCAAGTAATTGTGCAGACAGTTGCAAATCTTTTTTAGAGACACTCGGCCCCTCTCCATCTAGTGTATAAAAAGATGAAGCAATACCTTGGGGCTGTAGATTCCATTCCAGCAGCCAAGTGTCTCAATGTTAGGTGTTACAATGCTGAATGTTGCAATACTGAAGTCTGTCTCTGGATCTACTTCTGGCTGTTTACTCAAGCTTGTATTTTTAATCAGAACAGGAGGCAAAAGCCAGTGTTCTCACAGATGGAAAGATTATGTTTTTGAAATCTCTGTTCAGTGTTTCTTACAGAGAATAGTTAACTTGGAAATTAACACTTGGTGGAGACTAATAAACACAAAGAAAATGTTTGTGTAACATTTGTGAATATGCAAAATTGAGGCAGTGATGTGACAACTTGTGTATCTTACAGAACATTTTGATGTGTAGGTGTATCTTAACTGTTTACTGTGAACACCTTAAGTATAAAAGTTCAGATATATCTTAAGCATTTTGGGGCTGGCAACTTTCAATTTTAAAACTAAGGAAGAAAAGTACTGTCTTACGAGTATCACTTAAAACTGCATATTTAACCACTTCTGGCTTCAACTGAAGTATCTCAACTTTGAGTGAAATATTGAAGCTAAAGAGACCAAACTTCGGAGTACTGAGTGCTGCCCTGGCAACTTTCCAGGCACCTGGAGGCTGCAATCAATTTGCATTTTGATTTACATAAACACTAATGTCTCCACCTCCTCTTTTCTGACATTTTTAAGCATTTCTCTCGCTTAACTATCACATAATTTACTTGTCTTCTATCACTTCATTCCCTTTTCTTTTTGCTCCTAATTTTTTATGTTCTTTTAAAAAATGTTGAGTATTAAACTCCTTTCTAATGTTGAAATTTTTCTTTGCTTTTTGGGTTTTTTCGGTCCTCCCACCCTTCTTTTTTTATTAGTTTTCCAAGTCTCCTTGTCTTCCAGCCTTCGAGATTGATCTTTTGTATATTATCTTATGCCATGTTTTTTCTTATCTTCTTCATTTCCGCTGCCAATATACACAGAGCCTTAGTGCTTCTGTATGCTATGGAATTGTGCAGCCATGAACTTACAGGACATTCATTCTTCCCTGCTGAGCTTATCATTGATGACTGTCAGGTTTTTTGCATGGAGTTCAATAGTATGGTTAGGTTTTGCCATCTCACAGAATGGTCATTTGGCACATTTATGGTGTTTCATTATTCTCCATTGCCAACTAGAAAGGAACAGGTTAGTGGGTGCCTACATTGAAAAAACATACTAAAGTTAAAACCTTTAAGTTGCATTTGGTGTATATCGTACGCTGAGGATATAATTTTCATTGCTTCTTGTCTCACTCTTCCACTACCCCATAACCTCTAGGCTGGAGTTACGATGTTGAAGAAAAGAAGATGCCAAAACCTAAATCCAAGTCTTATGGTGCAAATTTTTCTTGGAACAAAAGAACAAGAGTGTCTACTAAATAGGTTGGCATTGGCTGTGTGACTGTGAATAAAGTCAGCTGTGCTGTATTTATAGTCCATGTATAATACATCTCTTAATCTCCTAATAAATTTGACCTTTAAAATACAGATGCATCTTGTGATGTCTATTTAAAATGGTTTTCATGTCTCCAATTGAACCTGTTACAAACTTCCCTATAAATAGAGGAGATTTGAAGTGTTCATACTTTAAAAACTTGCTGTACTAGGAATTTATCAAAAGGAATGTTTGAAATCAGCTGCAACTTTAGATTTATTTAACTTTATGATTGATCTTTGATGGTAATTTTGTATCTACTATCCTGTCTAAACTTCTGAAGTTTAATAAGTTCAGTAAGCTTTGCATATACAAATTCTTTCAATAAAAGCTGAATTTTTTCTTTCTGTACAAGATAATGTTGGCAATTGAAGAGCAAAGCATGGCTATAACTCAAGACTGTTCTGTATAAATGTATATTATATAACTGCTTTCTGCTGAAATTAATATTGTCATTATTCCAGAAGGATTCATGACTGGATTAGAGAGCACTGGGTTTTGTTTTGGTTGTGGAGCAGGTTTAGTCCAAAAGATTAAGATTGTAGTTGTTTTTCTGTGATGTTCTTGAAAAGTGAAACTAAGCCAATTAAACATTCACAAATTAAGTCAGAATACTTGCCTCACACAATATCAGCATATACTAATTACATAATTACAGTTCTGGGTCTTTTATTACTGGTTACATGTTTATCTGAATTGAGGTTTCCTGTTGCTTAACAGAAGATGTGGTGATAGCATCTCAGCTTTAACAGCAAGTTAAGCTCAGTTTGTCTTAAATGATATTAAATTATTCATTTTGAAAATGCATAATGTTATATTTGAAATCTTTGTTTATATGTCTTTGGCTATTGCTTTATTTCCTTTAACTTAACAAGTTATGGTATTGACACATGATCAATAAAATATATTACAAATCAGGGGGTGTACACGTTTTCCCTATGCAACTGAGAGTTTTATCCTAGCTGTCACAAAAGATACAGTTGAAACAGCTCTCTCCACGTAGACCTAAGTAATAGTGTGAGTGTTGTGTTAGATTTTAACTAGCAGAAAGCATAAAATTATTTTGTATTGCCCAGGTTTTGTTATTATATGGCATATATCCTTGTTTTAGTTGTTTCTTGTTTTCAGTTATATAATACAAGTTGTATTCTTGTATTCAGTTTTAACCAGCTCCCTATAATGCTGCCTAGCATACATGTAAGGAATTGGTTCTGACCCAGTTTTAGCATGATCAGTTAGCTGGATTAAGTTGGTATTTTCCTATCACAGTCAAAAACTAGTATTCTAATTCATCTTCTGTTGAATTTGAAGTGCTGCATTTTGCAGTGGAGCCTGAAGTCCTCCAGGAACGCCAAAGTGCACCAAACTGGAATTTTAACAGCCAGAATCTACTGCATCTCTTCATATTCCAGTTCAGTTTAATATGCTTATCTAACAAGACAGTAAAAAGAAAAGCCATTCATTGGAGTTTTTTCCAAGTAAAGAGCAGCAGGTTCTTAATTTAATGATTTTCAAGCTCTATCAGATTATCAAAATGAAAAATCCATGGGTGTTCAATGCAGCAGAGACACATCTTGTTTCTTGAAATTACATCGTCCATAGAATTTACTGATTAGTGTTAGATACTTACCATTATCTTTGGATGCCTAATTCATGAAATTGCTGTCTGTTAATCCATACCTCTCATAACTAGCATCAGTTTCATATAAAGCACATTTTCTTGTTTGTTTCTCCTGGACAGATAATGGAAATACTTAGAAGGAGAATTTGATAAATCCCCTTCTGTTTCTAAGAAATAAATACTTTTAGTTTGTTTCTTTTTTAATGATTGTGTATTATTCATGCCAGCTTGAATCTTTAGATTGTGTTTGAGCCCCGATCTTTTCCTTTGGTCATTTTCCTAGGACTTTTTTTTTTTTTTCATCCTGTTGCATGGTTTAAGAATGACTGTGGTGACAGTGGTAATAGAATTGATTGTAGTCACTACAGTCTTCAAACTATAAGTAATACTGAGAGCATGACCTTGGAAAGGATCATTTGCAGCAAGAATATATTTTAAAGATCAGAAGTTCTATTAGATACTCAACTTCTTCACCTTTTCATTAATTTACCAAATCATTGCAACTCTAGGCTGGGACTGAAATTGTACGAGATGATCTGGCTGTCTTTAGTAAAGTACTTTCAGAAGTGAATGCTTCAAGGTGAACTTCAGCTTCTATCTACTCTGCAGTGTGTTGGGAGAAGTAAAATTGCTCCTGAACCTTGAAAATGTCAAAAGACACAAGTAAACTACTATAATTGGTTGTTTATGATGAATCAGATTAGCAATTCATCTGAAAGAGAATTAAAATGCTGAATGAGATTAAAAATTCATTTTGATGATACATTAAGCTGTGCTGCATCCAACTAATCTAAGCTTTTAATGGGAGGAATATTTGAAACCCATGGAAGTAATGAAATCATTACTGGGTAAACAAAAAGTATAAAGCTCACGAGTAAGCTGAATATGTTCTTTACCCAGTGGGATTTGTTTGCATGTCATGTGTCTTGCCTCATTACATGGCAATAACAAAAGAATGTAAAAGAATTACTGGACAGTTGTAGTAATTTGCAGTTACAGAGTAATATACCACAGATAGTACATTTGTATTCTTTCATTGAGCTGCTTTAGAATTGAGGTGGGTTTTCCTCCAGCTTTGTAGCTTCCATTGTAGAAACCCCTGTGCAAAGGATGGACTGATCTGAAGTAATTTATGCTTTGGCTTTGACAATAATGTTGTGTGAAGAACTGTAGCCTAGTACATGCTGCTGCTAGAGACAAAGTCCTTTCCCATTTCTTGCAAATTTTTCCACAGAACCACCAGTTTTCTGAAAGAGACTTATTATCTGTCATTGCTGTCTCAGCCAGCATATCATAATGAGTTTTGGATTATTCCTGTCAAGTCTTGGTGAAAGTTCCTTCTTCAAAAAAACAAGCAGTATCATAATATCTTTCCTCCCCTATGCTACTACTTTTTACTCGCATCAACTCTACAAGGTATGTGGTATATAGGTTTGGGGGATTTTTAGTGTCTCTTGTCCACTTGAAATTTTCATACATGGAAAGGTTGGCCACTCAGTTTACACAGTACTATAATTACTGTGTAAAACCAAGAATGTTTTGATGAAATTTTAGCTTCACTAATTTATTTTACCACACATTTGTGTTTCCACCTTTCTGACAGCTGATACCAGGTGTGCATCCTGCATGTACCAGGAACATTGACATCAGTCATAATTCCAATTAACCTTATTTTTAATTAATAATAAAGGCCTTGCAATTCTTTAAATCATGAGACTTTAATGGAACATAATGTCAGGCAGCTAAGAGCATAGTTTCAGATTTCTAGCAGAGTATTCCTTAATTGTTCAGTTTGATGGATAATTTAAAATAAATCAGACTATTATTGAATGCTATGAAATAGAAAAATTATTTACTCATATATGCAAAGTTTCGTTGTGATAGAAAAGGAGAAGCTAATTTCGACAATTACCAGCTTTTGCCTGTATTTTGACAGTTGTGTAGTTTGGTTTTTTCCAGATTCAGTTATCTGATTGTGTCTAGTTACGGGGGAGATCAACATATTTTGTTATTCTGAAAAGAAAAACGTGCAAATAAAGAAATAATCTAAGAAAAAAAATTTAGACAGTTTTATAGTAAGTTATGGCATGTCTGGTAAGGCAGCTTGCTTTGATAATTCATTTTTTTTCATTCCTGTGTTCTGAGAGGGATTTACATTTAGTTGGTACTTGATTAATGCTGGAGTATATCACCAACTTCACAAGATTGTGCTTAGAGCAACTTTAAACAAAAGGAGTGCAAAATAATTTTTAATTTTAATTGGTATTAAAATGTTGATTTCAGTGGACGTAAAATACTGATTCTTCACATCCATGTTCATCATGAGGGAAAGTAGAAAGGTTCCTGTTGTGAATGCTTCCCACTCAAAAAGTGAATGACCTTTTAGGTCACAAAAAAACCCAAAAACAACAAAACCTTTTAGGACAAATTTATTAGAATAAGTACAAATAAGTTGATTAGAGTAAGACCATAGTCTTGAAGTAACTGAAATTTGAAACTGTGTAACTATTACTCATGGTTTAAACATTTTTCTTAAAACTCTCATCTGAATAACAGGTGACAGGTTTTGGGATTTTTTGATTTTGGGTTTTGGGTTTTCTTTCATACCTCCCTACACCTCAAAAATCTCTATAAATAATGCTGTGGACATTTAATATAAAAATGATGTGATAATATGGCTATTTTAGATGTTACTTATTTTCACATTCTTCATGTTAGTTGGTGATTATGGGGACAAGGTGATTTGAGTAGTTGATTTGGATTTACAGAGGGCTTTCAAAAAAGTCTTTTACAAAGTTATAGAGAAGGGCAGCAGCACACCTGAAGTTCTTTTGTTTGAGGAGCAAATCTCTAACATGGAGGAGAGAGAATTGAGGTTTAGTATGGTTGGCCTCTAAAATCACAAGTAATCCAAGGAAAACTGTGTAATTCACTGTCTTAAACAGGCACATCAGCAAACTCATAAGAACATTTCACATAGCAGATTTTTAAATTCATTGGCAATTTTTTGACTACTGAAACTATCTTTACACTAGATTCAGTACAAGAAATGCATGTAATAAAAATCTGCATTAAATGGAAAATTGTATCCTGTTTAGTAAAATCCCTGCTGACAGCTAGGAAAGGCAACCTTGGAGTATCCCTGTTTTTATCAGCCCCTGCCAACACTGAATTTTAACAGCCAGAATCTACTGCATCTCTTCATATTCCAGTTCAGCTTAATATGCTTATCTAACAAGACAGTAAAAAGGGTTTATTCAGGTGTCTATCCTGATCTGGCTCAGGATGGCTGTTCTTTGTACTGCTTGCCAGTATGGCGTTCCAACACTGTATGCTATTGAGTTTTGCCAATGTTTTGTGATAAATACATCCTTTATAGTGAAGAAGTGACCATAGTTTCCACTTTGAAGCTGAAGGACATTCACTGTTGACCATCATGATCTTCAGTGATCATTAGGTTTCTTAAAACACATTATCATACTCGGATACCTATATGTGACCACATTCCACTGTTTCAACAGTATTCTCTAGGACTTTAGAGATACTTAAATGAAGGTACATGTACTGTTTTCCTCCTAAAACATTCTGTTAAAACAATGGCTAGTCTTAATAAATAACTACAATTATTCTTAAAAGTATATCACTAAGAAGACATGAAGACAACGGTTTATTCTGGTACTGTGCCTATAAATACTGGAAGGTATTTTAATTTCTCTGATATTAGGTAGAGAAAATGGGAAAATTCTTATCATGTCTGTCAAGTAAAGGAGTTGTCTTCTGGCATGCCTTGGTTGTCTGTTACAGGAATATGTATGCAAAGTTGTAGTCAGTCTGCTGAGATGATTTCTATAATTGAATGCAAGCTTGTCATTGCTGCCTTCTTCCTTAACCAGCTAAGGGAAGTCAGAAATTAAACTGAGAGGTACTGTAAATTTAAAACCAGTACACACTGATTATTACAAACAATCCCTAATAAATTCTGTGTTTATTCCAGTACCCTTTTTGATCAGTTCTTGGATGCTTTACTCTTTTTGTTTACATGATCCCGTGTTGCTGCCAAGTAGTTTTGTCAAAATTACAGACTGCTTATAAATTAAATTTATTTTTGCTTTCTTACCCTATCTGACCACTTTAATTGCTTCAGCTGGGATATCTGCACCACGCTTAAGAAAATACTTTTGCATATGACTGGGAAAATGTTGGAGTTACGGTGCCCTTTACATTTCAGAGTGTTTTATTCATTACTCTGTTGCATGGAACATTCAGATTTTAGCTTTTCACTGGTGCATTTTCTGTCTTTCCAGTTTGTTATTGGGATATGATAGCAAAGTTCCTTTACTAGCCAACACCCCAAAATATAACCTTCAGACATGTAAAATACCCAATTTCTAGAGCAGATATAAAATCTCAATTTATCGCAATGACATTACAAAATAAACTACTAGATTGTGGAGGGAAGCAGGGGTAATTTTCAATTTCTGATTATCCTTAGTTTGCAACTGCCATTTGTAGTTATGCATAAAACAAAACTTTGGAGCAAAAGATACGTTTGCCTTAAACCAGAATACTGAACCATAGCACTGAGAATGCACAGTAACTGAATTCCAAAGGCTGCACTTGCACAGGTGTAATAACTACCTAAGTAAAATGATTTTTAAAAAATTACTTAGAATAACTACACAATGAAAAGCAAAATCTGCCACTGTTAATATAGTCCAAATTTTAAAAATAACAGTAAATTGGGAACAACTTTGCTGCAGCCCATCACTGTAACTTGGATTAAAATTGCAAATCCAGAATTTTACAGTATCTGTTTCAAAATGAGGTGAAGTGAAAATTGCCCACCTATTCACATTATGTGTATATTTGCACTTAAGCCAGGTTCCTTTAGTAGCTGTTAGATTTAGATTAATTTAGCTAGTGCAGAAACCTGAAGAGATGAGATGCACAGAGCTTTAGAAATACCTTCTTGTCTATTGCTGTGGGTGTGATGTGAATGAATGTTAAAAGTGTATGTCTCAAAAGAGACTAAACAAGTTATTTGGGGGGAAGAAAAACCCTGAAGGGTTTTTAAACACATAGCAGCCACCTTCAGCATAGAATTCCCTAAAGCACAAATGGCTGAAGGCTGTCATAATAAGCAAAGGAAAAAGACTCAGCAGGCATCCCTGCAAAGCTAGACAGCTGTCTACATTTGCTGCCCTTCAGAAACAGGACCTGGGCTAGACGGAGCCACCATAACCACCTTTTGTTCTCACAACCACTTACATGACTATAAACAGAGACCAATTAAATGACTGTCATCTCAGGTATAAACACCTGAAATTCAGTCATCAATACCACTCTTAATGACTGAGAGGTAATTAGTGACTGTTGAATTAAATATCATCAGAGTGATAATGAAACTGTTGGATTTATATCTCTATATCTGAAACTCCTTGCTTTGCACAGCTTAGGGTTGAAATACATACATATTTTTATTTTGTCATGTTATCTCAAGTTCCTTCAGGTTTTTATCCTGCCTGCTTTAGATATGATGGCTGAAGCATCCTCCGCTGTTACTAAGAATGGCTAAGAAATTTTTTTTTGCTTTTTTTTTCTTTTCCTCCAGACTAGTAGTTTAGTTTGGTGTCATAGTCCTGCCTATGTCTCAAAATTCCATATGCTTTCTGAATGAGGCATAGATATGCTACCAGTCAGTGCTACAGAGGTGTAGAAAGTTGGGTGTACTCAGTTCTCTTGATGTGCCCTCAAAAATAGCATCCTCACTTCACATCAGTGCTTATCTTCAGATTTCAGGCTGATTAAGAAGCACAGGAGGGAGAAATTGCAGGCCTGATATTTAAAATTAAGCCTTTATTTTCCTGAAGAGAGCCAGAAGACCAAAAGGAAGATAATATAGGAATTCTATTTCAGGAAGGGAAGATTATTTATTTTACGACTTGAAATTATGTGAAAGAAAGAGCCAGGATAATTTTATATCCACTTGTGCCTGCTTTCTATACTGGAAAGCAGGTTATGAGGAAAAGTGAGAAACAAATACAATTGCTACTTCTTTTTTGCTGATTTTTACGTGTTAGAACAGGGTAGAAAATAATCAGCACCTGGCTCCACCACCCACCAATCACAGAATGCACCTTAGGAAATTGTCTCAATACCAGGTTTCACTTCTTGCCTCCTTTTCCCACACTACATGATGGCTTATCTTCAAAGCATTCCCATTTCACTATCTTCAGACAATTCTGTTTTGCAGGTGGAAAGCAGCTTTTTGTTTTTCCTCAGCTTTGATCATTACCATATGGTCTTTCATACATGCTCAGGGTCGCTTTCTAGGATCGCAAATTTGATTTTCTCTCACTGGGCCATTTTTCTGACCAGTTCTCTATACAAAAAAACTACTCAAAGTGATGAGGTTCTTGGAAATATTTTGGGTTCCAGATAGAAACAGTTGTATGGTGCCAGGGACATAGATCCATGGCCTGGCCTGGGGATGAATTTTACCAGGTAGGAGGCCTTATCTCAGAGGAATGTTAGCCTAAGACGCAAATACTCATAACAGAAAACAAATGGTGTCACAGAAACAAAAATCCAGTTCTTACTGGTGCCTCCTGGGCCTTTTATTCTTTTCCATAGGCATTGCCTTAAAGATTCAGTCATTCTTTGAGTGAGGTGGTTGTGTGTGCTCTATTCTTCTGCTATGTTCTGTGGAGTTTGGAATTTCTTTTTTGGCCAGTAGTCTCAGCATCCCACATCGGTGCACTTAAATGACCTTCACCATCTCCTGAGGTCATAAAATGGCAGAGTGTAGCCAGCTATCTCATCTGTGATTAGAATTGCTAGTTGTGTCTAGGTGCTTAATTCATTTAATCTGTGGCATATCACTAATCTAGTAGCAGGCTAGATCAAAAAAGTTTTATTTTTAGGCTTCATTTTGATTTTTTTCCTTACCTGTTACAACCCTGCTGTTTGAGTTGTCAGCAGTGTAAAAAGTTCTCTGAGTCTTGGCAGTTTGGAAATATTCTGTAAAAAATTAGGTAATGTTGATTAGGGAAATGCTGAATTGTTGAAATCATTGTGATTTGTGGCAAAATTCTGCCTGAAGTAACATTAGTTTTGAAATATTTTGCAGCCCAAGAATGATTTCAGATCAAAACCACTAAACTTGCATGAGAGTAGACAGTAGAAAGAAAGTACAGCATCTGGGAAGGTGCAGTTAAAGGTGTGGCACATACTGCTACTACAACCCAGGTGAATTCCCTAACTGTTAGGCTAAGGAATTCTTTTTTACTGACACAACTCATACCCATTTATTTACAGGAAATAGGACTGTTCTGGAGAATTGACTGAAGCAAGGACAATAGATATTGATAGGATACCCATCTTGTGTAGGAATGACCCAGGTCCAGTTTGAAAACAGAACTTCAGTTCTGGACCTTATGTCTCCTAGGAAGCTGCTGTGACTGTTAATTGCTGTAGTTTATTTCTGTCTTTCTCTTTTTTGGTTTTTCTTTGCAAGGAACTTCAAAAGCTCCACGTTTTATTTCCAGGCAAGGTCCTCAGGGATAATATTTCCCCACCCACTTCTAATTAATTTAGAGTATCTTTGCCAGATCACAGACAGAATATGCTGCCAAAATCTTGACTTAGAAAGAAAAGTCCAATTTCTAATGCCGTCTTACTGAAGAGAATTTGCAAACTTTGGCTTTGGGAGCATCAATAGGAATCGGTAAAATTTGCTTCAATTTTAAAGAAGTCCCTGGGCAATAATAACCTGAATGTGAGAATACTTAGTCGTGTGACATGGGGTGCATCCATTTCTCTTTGGTATGTGCAAGCATTTCTGGCCTGCCATCCTGGCTCAGAGACTAAAACATTCTAGCATATCAGGTGGAACAATCCTCTTGCAGTATATATAAGGTTGTTCTCACAACCTTCACCTGCAGTGATGCTGATAAAAAGATTTGCAATCTTATGTTCATCCAAATAAGCTCTCCTGCTGTTTCCCTGAGACCTGATTAGTCTGAGCAAGTTTTAAGGTTTCTTTGTACTTAATTTAGCAGCAATTAGTCCAGCTTCTTATAGTCTCAAAAATATCACTGTGTGTAGACTCTGCAGTTATTGAGCCCTTCATTCTTAGCATTATAGATAAAATGTACAAGGACTGGTTTTTAACTCTTTTTGTTTCTTAAATCTTTCTGTGAATATAAGATTCTTTAGCATTTTGATTCTGCTTCTTGAAAACCAACAGAAGCCCACCGTACTTTAATTCCAAAGCAGAATTTATCCTTAAAGTAGTTGTAGGTTTCCATGTCAATAACTTCATTGCTGTTAAGAAAATTTCTTCTCTGAAGACAAGCTGAGAGAGTGAGGGCTGCACAGTCTAGAGAAAAGAAGGCTTTGGGAACACCTTAGAACAGCCTTTCATTACCTAAAAGGGTACCTCACCTACAGGAAAGTTGGTGAGGGACTTCTCACATGGTTGTGTAATGATAGGACAAAGGGGAATGACTATGAACAGACAAAGAGTAGGCTTAGATTGAATATTAGGAATATTAGGATTAGGAATAAATTATTTACTGTGGTTGTAGATGCCCCATTCCTGGAAGTGTTAAATACCATACTTGATGGGACTTTGAGCAGCCTGGTCTAGTGAAAGCTGTACTGATAGGGTTGGAGCTAGATGATCCTTGATGTCCCTTCCAACCCAAACAGTTCTATTGTTAGAACACTTATCTTATTAAGACATTCCCAGCCCTGGCTGAGGTGACTGGCTTTGTTGAAAGAGAGAAAGAACACCATTTTGCAAGCAGTACTGCAGATTTTCTCCCAAAATGAACCCATATGGATTCCTAACTCAAATACTCTATGTTAACAGATAGCTAAATGAGAACCTTCTACCCAGTCAGATAAAGATTTACTTCATAAAAGCTTCTGCAACTTCTTTTGGAAATATTCCCATTTTTGGAGTATGCACTATGCCACCTGTTTATGTATTTATGAAACGCTGCTCCCTGCGGGACAAGTCTGGGTTGTATGCTTATTTTGTTAAAGCGCTACTTTAATCTTCAGACACTAATTACCTCCTGCCAATGAAGTTATGTCCAGAAGTAAAATATATTATACCTTTTCTCATTTCAATTTCCCCAAATTAACTGCTTGTTGTATTGTATACATGTAGGCAGTATACTCGGCTATTTCAAAGCTTTTAACAGATTGGTAAATGAAGGAGATATCTGGGACTCCATTGAAGACCATCTAACAACTCAGGATGAAGTATTCTGACTGTGAATTTATTGAATGTGTGCAACAAGTGAAGAGTCACTGCACAAATTGGTGTTTTATAAAACAGTGATCATTAGAGGAGCAACAGTGGAATCTCCTTTGAGTGAGTGTTCATGTGTTTCACTGTTGGTACCTGCAGATGCTAATCCTGTGATAGGAAGTGCAGCTAAATAAAGATTGAAATGTTTAATCAAATAAGCTTATGTTCAAATCTATCCCTAAGGGTGTCCGACTGGTTTGATGTCTGCATACTGTTAGTCAGCTCTTGGTATTCTCTCTGCATCCCATCCCATTTTATTCACAGCTGAGCTGTAATTCCAGGTAGATGCTACTTACTCAATAATAACTAAGGGTACATAAATTATTTTTCTTTCTGGGATCTTCACAATTCTGCTCAGTGGATGGACGTCATATTAGCTCTAGCAGGGTGGTTCAGAGTGGTTTCCCAATACTGATCCTTTCTTGAATAACTGTTCTGGTTAGTCAGTATGTTTAACAGAAAAATTGTAATATATTGCAAATAATTGTAATATATTGCAATATATTGCAAAGCATTTTTAGCCCTTATGTTCAAGGGAAAATAGAGTTTCCCATTGCTGTGTGTGTGGCATCATCAAGGTGCTGAACACATAGAATGAGCTGGGTTAGTAGAAGTGACTGTTCTTCCTCCAAAAAATGTCTCACTCATCATAAATCTAATTGTAGAACTATAGGTTGACTTTATACATCTGGAAGCAATAAAACAAGTGGCCTATACTCTCCAATTGTCAAGATGGAGGATAGGAAGTGGTGAATGACATCTTAGAAAGCTGAGCAGGGTCCCTACTGCACATTGTCCAATGTCTTACGCTGCTTTCAGAATGCTACCAAAAATTATCACTGATAAGTAAGTTGCTGAGATGATTTTTATGCCATCTGGCATGAAGGCTGTGATTCTGACCTCACATCTTCATAATCATTCTCCAAAGACCAAATCTGGATGTATTGCCAACATGCCTACGTGCTGGAGTTAGAATGGAAACCAGATTAAGTGATTAATACAAACCTGCATTCCCAGAAGCTAGAACTTACTCTTCTAGATGATGAACTGGTGAAATAGAGTTTAGGAGATTTTGGTACAAGAGAATGAGGAGTGCCTATGTTACAAAAAACCAATAAGTATCTCCTCTATAAATTCCACATTCTCAGAATGTTCAGGCAAAGGACATATGGAGCAGTTCACTGTGCTTTACATCCCTTAGGGCATCAAACATTTCCCAGCTTGTCACAGTCACAGAGGTTCAACAACTCTTTGGTGAACTTAAATAATAAGAAACGCAGTTCTTGAGGGACCTAGAATCGATCACAGCCAACTGTGGATATAAATTCTGCTGTTGTCTACAAAAATATCCATTGTAAATGCAAATTCAGTATAAAGGAAAAAAAAAAAAAAACCAAAACCAAACAAAACACACAAACCCACATGGAGGATAATATGTGAGAATAAAATTGGAAAAAATAAACATGTCACCAGTGCCCCAACCATGGAATAGCAATAGGACATTTTTTAAGAGAAACTGGCTAGGGGATCCTAGAAAGTAAGCAGTGCTTAACCCCATGTATAAAGGCAGAAAACAGACAAGACTGTTAATTCCATTATGAGAACAGAACAGGAACTTCTGTGACTACAGATCTGCCAATCAAGGTCCTCTTTGGTCTTTGAAGCAGGCAATAGGATTTTTTTACAATATCATGAAAATACTATTAAATTCTGCCCCAATATCCCATCACCTTCTGTGGCCATTTTCTTATGCTTCAAAAGAAAGTAACCCTGTCTACCTTCATTCCCCAAAAGCCAAATTATACACTGAAGGCAAATGTAAATCTGGCCCCTGGAGGTAAACAGCTGGCAGCATTAAAGTATTTAAAACATGGTGCAAAAAAGATATATGGAAATGTAGTCTCCTTTCAAGACTCTGTTACAGATACAAGAAGTTAACCACCCAAAGATACAAATCACAAGTTTTAACTTTGAACAACAGGATCACTTCTATCCTGTCATCAAGTCCCACTTAACACACTTGTGAGTTGCTAGTATGAAACATATTATTCCTTGTGGACATTATTTCAAATACTACTCCAAATGGCTTATCTTCAAAACTCAATTCTTATTTCCAGACTAGTTTTATTTATAACCAGTTCAAATACCTTTCTGCTTAGGTGCTTAAACCAATATTCCCTCTCTGGTAAGGGCTTTCTGAATTAAAATATCTAATCAGATTCCTTTCAAAGTTTTGATTACAAACTAAGCACATCAAACTCTGAAGTCTTCTCAGGCCAATGGCTTGTCATTTGCCAAATCATCTTGGTAGCCATTGCTTTGATTTTTTTTATCCATAAATCAGGCCCAATGCAAAACCAAAACATTACTCAGAATGGTATAATTGGTTGTTGTAGTTGAGCTGATGAAAGGTCTTTGTGCTACAAAGTGAAGTTAACCCTAACCAGCATTTGATTAAGTATGAAAGATCACAGCCTAAGAATTTTCTCAGAAGTAGAAAACATAGTAAATTTGGCAGTGGCTTGCAAATCAGATTCTGCAGTGGGGAGTCCAGAATACCAGTCTGGTTAATCTATCAAATGGAGACACTGAAAATTTTCAGCTAAAACCAGGAAAAATAAACTGCTGCTCTGATTCTTATTGCTGTTTTCAATGAAGTAATTTGTAACTCATTAACAAGTTGCAATCAAACATGGAATTGATTGAGTAGTTTTTAACTGCTTTCTGATGGCATTGAAATATTTTGGGTTTAGCAGTTTTATTTCAATGTGTGAGACCTATCCAGAGACCTCGGCTAGAACAAATAAATACGTACATAAATAAATCTTGAAACCAATAGCCATTTAGAGCTTTGAAATTACTGAGGGTAGGTCTCCATTTTCACTTTCTTTATTGAGTTGGTGTTTTTTGCAATACTATCATCAATTAGCCTGAAAATGTTGTCGCCTCTCCCTACAAACTTTGTCTTATAAACTTAAAAACAACAAGTAAGGAGTCAACTGAATATAGTCAATAAATAACAAATGGAAGTTGTTTTCTCACTAGAACAACAGTGGCAATGGTGGTGATTGGTCTACTAGTATTTACCTTCCATTTGCAACACAGTTTGCCAATCTGATGATTATTTGCATGTAGTCACAAATAAGATAGATGAAGGAGAAAGGGAAGTTATTCATCAAGACTGCAAACTGCAATGTGACAGTGGTCAATGTATATCAGGATTGCAACTGTTGAAACAAATGCTGATTTGCTAAGCCCAAATTGTTTAGGAAAGGCGAAGTGTTAGGATATTCCTTTGATAGCTTTACTGTTCTAGTCCTTATTTAAGGGCTGAAGAAAGAACTGTTCATTATAAAAGCTGTAAACTTTAATTGAAAGCATACTTCCTTAATCACTTAACTGCAACTTAACCTTAGAGCTAAGAACACCACCATAACTAACTACGTAGGTTTCAATGAAATTAATGCTAACAACTCTGTTAAAGCTTCAAGGTTCTTGTCTCCAGTGGATAAAAGGCTTTACTTTCCTCCACAACAGTAGCAACACCACTTTCTTCCAAAAGAAACCAAATATGTAAGCAAAGTAAATTCTCATCAAATTTTCATCCAAATCCAGGCACAGTTCAGTTTTTGTCAGACTGCCAAACAGTATGTGAGCTTTAGCTTGAAATTCTGAAGTTCTGTGACAAAATTTATTCTTTGAACTTTGTTAGTTTTCAAAAACTGACAGCGTAATACACTGAACAGGTTACTATGTAGTACATAGCTATTTTAATTAGCTGCTTTATTTTACAGTTTCCAGTTATAGTTTCTAGGAACTTTAACTGCATTGCCATATAATTTCTTGAGGTAGCTTTTTTACAGAAGGATGTGCCAGGTGAGATACACTTAGGTATATATTCTAGTTTGGATCAGGGAAGAGAAGAGGAACATGGGTGAATGTTTAGAATTATTAGACTCAATAATCTTGAAAGTCTTTTCCAAGCTAAAAATTCTATGAACTGCTAGGACATAGCTATTGGCTATGCCCACAAGACATTCCATTCTGTTCTGGCATTGAAGTGGGTTTGGAAAGTACCTATCAATCAGATGGCATTTGCAACACTTTCTTTTTGTGTGTCCACATTTTCAAAATAGTATCAAGAAATCAAATGCTTGCTTCTCACAGATGTAAGGTATTAAACCTGCATGTTTCAAAGTTTCATGGTACTGACACTGGCCACTTTGGAAAACAATGAGAAAGAAATGCATGATGAAGTAGGAATGCACAGAAAAACTATTTCTCTTTTTTAACAGAAATGCAGGGGCTATATTTTGCCACAAAATGCTGGGTTAGAATGTTTCAGTGAAGAGCAAACTTGCTCCTTGCACAGGAAGAGCTGTTGGAAGAAGATTAATTATCCGTGTTGTCAGAAATAATAACCCTTGACTATCATATGAAATAGCAGCATACAAACAATGGAAATGATAAGAATAAAATGCAGTGTGTTAGCTAACCAATCCTCAGTGCTCTGCCAAAGTCCCTATTGTCATTAAGGGCAAGCTGAAGGATTCCAGAAGTGAGACAAAGCTGTGCATATGAAATTCCCAAAAGAGGCCATGACGGGCTGTTCATTGTTGAATGATGAAGTTGCTGCTGTGTTTTTGAACATGGTATCTTAAAGAGCATTCAGAGCTCATAGACTAGAAGGAGAAATTGTATTCATTTTGTTGCAGGTTACACCATCTGCCAAGAAAGCATCTGGCCTAAGCCATCAAGACATCCCTGCCTTTCAAAACACCAGCAAGCATTCTTTTCCTTATGCATTTCATGTGTGATTAAAACTGAGTTGTTGGTTTTATGGGCCATGATAACTTCTCAGCAAGCCCCATACCAGAAAAAGATAAAACAACGCTGTAATGAAAAACTGACCCTGTGAGTGCCTTCTCCATGGCAGGGAGAAAGACCCATCCTTTCAATCCAGCAGGGTAAACCAGTTAATACCAAAAACAGTATTAACTCAGCTGAGCACTTCCTGTCACTCATGTTCTTTTCCACCTGGTGTTTTTTATTGTTGGATGTGTCTGATGCCTTTGTCATGAGGCATGGCAGAAGTTTATGGCAAGATAAAGTGACTTAAATTAACCAGGCAAGGATCAGACTAAATGTATTTAAGTCTTAATGTGAAAGAATATACATGCTAGTCAACATTATTGTTGTAAAATACATGTCAGGTGCACAAGATTAAGGAAAGGTCCATGCCAAAGATCATTCCCATGAAAGGACAAATTTGTCAATAGCTGTAGGCTAAGGAAAATAGCTGTAGGCTGAGCAAACTGAGAACATAGGGTTCCTCTTAGCCAAGAGACTGTTCCCATGAGAGCTGTATAAACTTTGCTCCGTCTGTCATTGTCCCTCAAATGGAGGCTGCAACCTGGCAGAGGTCTGCAAAAACTGAGGCAACATGTAGCTTGTTTCCCTAGACTCCTGGTCTTTTAAAGTATGGATGTTTCAGCCAGTTGTTGTGCAGTCGTGTACCTGTGCAATAGTCATCTCCTGGGATTTCAGTCACTGTCCCAGAGCTTGCAGAGAGGAGTGTTAAGTGACGTGCACTTCACATTAGAGAGTCACAAGGTAATACGTATTTTTTACATTCCAATGTATGACAACAAATTGTCCTCATCCTGATAGTATTATCTGTATAATGAATTTCTCAATACAATTTTTTTAAAGCCTCTATTGCCTGACATACTTACAAGTCTACTATAAAACGTCCTGTTGAATGCCCTGCCACTGTACAGCATCTTTACAAGGAAGAGCTTGTCATGGTATCTGGCATTAAAATCCACTTCCTCAGAAATAAATCAAGGTGTTGCTAAAGAAATCTCAACAAATAGTCTTTGGACTGGCAATATGTGACAAACATAACATGTGACAAAGCAGGCATGATTACTCAGCAGGAAGATTAAAATGCTAACTAAATAAAATACCTTTAGGCAGGGAGAGGCATATTTCTTTGACATACTCTGAATAAAGGTGACATATAATTCAGGTCTATCATTTTATCTGCTATGCTACTCTACTACTGCATTACTGCTGTTCTGTAGATAAGTTGTGATTTCTAAATAAGTCAGTAATTGAAACCTGTGTGTTTCACAAGAATATGAATCCTGTGTGGATTCTTGAACACATCACTTGTCTCCACTACAGAGACACAGAGAATTGCACTTTACCAAGAGAATAATGTCAATTTACTCTTCTATTAGAAAATGCATCCAACATGAAAATTGAAGTTTTGTTGTAGCTCCTGGCTTCTGTAATGCAATATATAGCAGTTGCTCAGAAACCCCAGTGGTTGTAGCTCTGAGTTGTCTTTCTTTTATTACTTTGTACAAGCTGTCTTCTAGAACTGTGAGGAGAGGAGGGGATAGACATGTAAAGAAAAAATGAAGTGGTCAAGGATACCTATACAGATACATCCATTTTCAGTTTTGACTCTCAGTGTTAGACAGCTGCCAGACTGCTGATTTTTGTGCATTCTGTGGTCCATAGCTCCTGTTTGTATCACTGTTGCAGTGGAATAGCAGAAAATGTAAGTATTTCTATATTAGCTAAGAGAGGCTAAGACCTCTAAAACAGAATTTACAAAACACACAAATAAATAAGAAGTATTACCAGCAAAATTAGATTGGAGCTAAGAATACCGAAGAGCCCATGAAGTAAAACAGTGTATGAAAATCTCAAGTATTTTAAATCCGATAGTAAAAGGATATTAAAGTCCAGCTGAGTATATGATTGCAGAAATTTGTAACACTATTAGATATTCTATGTAATGCCTTCTTGCCTCTTTTGGGTGCTTGTCTTGCTGGCTTTGAAACAACAGCCTTTGCTGATTTCCTACAACATGTCTTATTTGAGTATATACATCTCTGTGAATCACAGGAAGCCCGTAAGTTTCATAAAGATAAAATAAACCACCCCACTCTATTCCATACTCCCCAAAATGCTTCACAGCAGATCAAAAAGGTCTAATACTAACTTTCAAAATGCCAAATCTGTTTTTAAGTCCATCTAGATTTTTCCAGCAAAATTACACTGTCCCAGAGTTCTTTTATACCCAAGAAGAGGAAAGAGCTCCTCTGGATCAGTTATTCATTATATAACCTCATGCAATATAGATGAATAGGTATCCTAATTTTTTTCAACCTTCAAGCATTACAAGCAAGCCTTCCAGAGAAACAGACAGTACATGAATAATTTTATTTTCATTGGCAGACTTATAAATTTCGTTTTTCTGTTGGATTCTGAGGTTGTATGGAAAATTCAGTTTTTCTTCCTTTATACTGTGTGTATATGAATGTCAGGGACCAAACTTCCTTTGAGCTTTTCAACAAAGAATGAAATGTTATTGGAACATACTGCCCTAAGAATCATTGCAAGAACATGATCATCACTAATAGAAATTAGTATTAATGGTCTTGCAGTGTTTCTAAATATTTACTTCTGCTAAAAGTTTACTCATGTTTTTCTGATACTGGTATGGAAAACATGGTTGAATTTAATATATACCGAGATAAGATTTTTAACTTATCAGCATTTTCAGTTACTCATGTGTGAGTTGGTCTGTTCTAAGGAATGATTGTTGGCAATTGCTTTATACATCAGTTATTCCACTATTGTATATTAGATAATAATTTCACCTTATCAGGAAAATATATTTTTGAATACCTTTATCCACTGAAGGATGATAATTGGATTTTTTAATTTTTTTTTTTTAATTAAACATTAGAAGAGGACTGAGAATAAAGTAGTAATTTAGTTTTTTACAAGCTATATTTGTGCATCTGGAAAAATAGTGTGGGTTTCAACAGACCATTTTGGTTAAAGCAAGATCCCTTCAGTCAAGATCACAGCTTTAGATTAAAAAATTTTATTAATTTAAGACATAGGTATCTGAACTCTGCATAGGTAGAAATATTAAATAAAAAGGAATTTAAGAAAGTAAGAGGCAGGAGTGTAATGAACTTTTTTCTCAACCTTTGTAATTTCTAGTTAGTTTTTATTAACGCAACACAGACCCAGAAAAATAAACTGGTAGAAATGGATCATAATGGTCACAGCAACCCCAGAAGACTATTGATGGGGGGGAAGAGTAGCTGGAAAAGTGCCCCGTAAAAAAGGACCCCAGGGCACTGGTGGCAGCAGCTGAACATGAGCCAGGCTGTGCCCAGGTGGCCAAGAAGGCCAATGGCATCCTGGCCTGGCTCAGCAATAGTGTGGCCAGCAGGAGCAGGGCAGGGATTGTCCCCCTGTCCTGGGCACTGGTGAGGCCACACCTGGAGTGCTGTGTCCAGTTCTGGGCCCTGACTGCAGGAAAGACACTGAGGGGCTGGAGTGAGTCCAGAGAAGGGCAGGGGAGCTGGGGCAGGGTCTGGAGCACAAGTGCTGTGAGGAGCAGCTGAGGGAGCTGGAGGTGTTTAGTCTGGAGAAAAGGAGGCTCAGGGTTGACCTTACCACTCTCCACAACTGCCTGAAAGGTGATTGTGGCCAGGTGGGGGTCATCTTCCTCTCACAAGTAATAGGTTATAGGATTAGAGGAAGTGACCTCAAGCTATGCCAGGTGGGTTTTAAATAGAAATTTAAAAAAAAATTCTTCATTGGGAGAATTTTCAAGCATTGGGCCAAGTTGCTTAGGGAAGAGGTGGAGTTAACCCTACCTGGAGGTACTTAAAAGACACGTAGATGTGGCACTTGGGAACATGGTTTGGTGGTAGAGTTGGCAGTGCTGGGTTAACAGTTGGACTCGTAACCACTATGTGAAGGTGATGCTAGGGGGAGTAGGGGAATGCAGGAATTTGCATGAAAATTTAGAAAGAATATTGGTTCCAAAATCAGTTATATACTGCGTTCCCGTAGGATTTCACAGAAGTACCACTTAAGGCTGCTTGTCAGAAAGGTCTTGTGGCCCTAATTAGCATAGTCTGGCAGGCACAAACAACATGTTCCAAACCTCGTGTTTGACTTATGTCTACAAAAAAAGATTAAGCTGTGAAGAAATATAACTCAAATAACTGAAAGGAAAAGCACTGGAGCTTAAACCCGTTGGTAAATGATGAAAGGCTTGAATGGAAATGTAGATGAGAGAAGACCAAAGCAATTAGCAGTACTAAAGTAGTTACAACTATGGAAAGGTGTGACATAATCTGAGCATAGATGCCATAAGGGCTATAAACAGATCAGTTATCCTTAACTGGGAACACAAACCAGACATGAAAACAAACAAAAAAATAGAGCAACAGGCAGGAAAAAAGAGTGGGAAAAGTACATGGGTGATAAAGGTAGAAAATGAAGAGAAAAAGAATATTAGGAGAGAAATCTTGTTTTACAATGAGGCAACTGATAACAGTTTATTTTTCAGTCTGGGGTAGGGAGGTAGTTTGAAAGATGGGGAGTGTGGCAAAGGGTGTGCATGGGAAAAGAAACTGTAGAGAGATATTTAGAGGAGACATTTTAAGGTCATTCATTTCTGTATATTGGCAGTAATCCATTGTGGAGAACAGACAGCTACTGTAGTTGTTAGTAAAGATAAATGTCATTGAATTATAGATGAACATAATGGAAAAACTTCATGTCTAGCCATTGTGTAAAATTAGGAGTGGTACATACTGACTGTGTGGGCCTGGTGAATGCCAGGTGCGTGGGTGAGTCGTGAGCATTGGTAAGGAGTGTCATATTCAAGTGGGCTATTCAGTTCTTACACCAGCACTGTAATGTCATTATTTTTTTCCTGCTCTGTCTGCTGAGTACAAACCAAAGAATAGTAAACACTAAGTACCTTAGTGACTATGTCAGCACATCCATATGTTTCTGCTTGCATGTTCAGTGCAGTGGCAGAGGGGGAAATGACCCACCTTTAATGTGGTGGTTGTTCATAAAGGCCTGTGTAATCACACCTGCTAACAGCATGACATGACACTGCCCTGGGTCACAGGGCACAACATGCTAGCCAGCCTCAACCAGTCATTCTGAGATTAAAACTGATTAAGTATTAAAGTCTTTATCTCTTCTGACATACAAAATTTTCTTTACCTAAAATACATTATTTTTTGCATATATGAACGTGTACTTGCCAGTAGTCTGAACAAAGTCACAGCGGAGGTATTTCTCCTTCCATGCCTGTGCCATACAGCTGTCGACTTTCCAAGTATCATTTTCAGCCTGTTTACCCCCTCACAGTACTCTCTATATTATACTTTATTTGTCCTTCTGCATATATGTTTGAAAATGACACAGCCACTTTTCCAGGAACCTGATTCTTCTGTCATAACCATTAAATGTGTTAATACCCCATTTGCTGCAGATTGCACTGCCTTAATACAGAATTCAGTTCACAAAGGCTACCATGAGTGCCTTATGTGAAGAATGACCAGTTGAAATAACTTGCCTACTCAGACAGGAGACTAAATAAAGAGCAGTTGGAAAATTTACTACACACTGCCATTAAAGGCAGAATTCTACAAACAATATGAATGCCTATTATCTACAAACATAGCTTAAGAACCCAAACATATTGAAACATGCTCACTTACAGCATACTTACAGCAGTAACGTAAAAGCAGTTTCTGCATGCTTAAGTAAAATACATCTGGTTTAAAAGTAGCTAGTAGGGAGAATCAAGGAGTAACCTAGATTGCATTAGTAAAAAAATCCTCTTAAATTCCTTTAAAAGAAAAACCCTACAAACTAAATCATATAGTTTCTTTTTGCTTTAACAGCACAGAGAATTACACAGAGAAGCGGTGTTTGGGAGTGGATAGCTTAGAAGTATGTCCCCCTCTCTAGCATTCAAGGTGAGGTCTAGTAGATGTTTCCAGGATGCATCTGCCAGGTTAGGATAGAAGAAAACATTCCCTGCAGACTTAGCATCGCCACCTCTTCCTGGTACTCCTTCCTCCAGGGGACAGAACAGTCACTTCGTGTGTTCAAGACTTGAAATCATTTTACTTTGCAGCTCCTCCCTGACCATTTCTGCTTGGCTTCTATTCTGCTTGAAAGTGAGAAAGGGGATAGTGGTATCTGATTTGGGTAGGGGCACACATCTTTTCATGATTGTCACTCTGATTTATGGTAAAAACAAATCCACTGTCCCTATGTCTGTGATTGTCAGATACTCAACTATCGCTTGTAGAAAAGGAACATAAGAGATTTATAGGACATAGAATAGTGAACAATACCATTATATTGTTACAGCAAAAAGGGGGAAGTGGTGGGAGAGAGATGCCACCTCGGTATGGGGAAGCTCCTTATTTACAAGTTTCTGAAAACTTGAAGACTACTGAAGGAGCTATCACTATATGATGCTATATGTTTTATATAATCTTCCCAAGACATTTGCTGTCAGAGACAGTTGAGATGCACTGTTGCCTTTACATACTGCATCTATTCTTTATACTCACAGATTTAGATTCTCAGAGCTGGATTTTGCCTCCACAGTAGTTACCTCCCTCTGAAAGCCACACCCTCCTCAATATGATCCTCAGGATGCAATCCCTAGGAACTCAAGTAAAGAGGCCTCTTTCCTTCCAGCCAGGCCCATCCCCTCGTATCAGGGGAACACCGTCACTTGGCTTCAGTTCCAACATATATTATCACTTATTCCTGACATGAACACTTCACAATCTGTGCCACTTTCCGGCCACTCAGCCACCATTTGCTTCTATGATTCGACATCTGAAGGCTGCCGCCAGCCTGAATGCCTCCTCCCTGATAGGCTACACAGTATGTCAAACACACTATAGGAACCACCCAGGGAAGAATAAGATTTGTATCTATGCCATGGTCAACTGTTGGGTCTTGCATATTGCAGCCAAGTCAAAATTGGCAAAAAATCACCTGCAAATGAAGGAAAGCATGAATATACACATCTAATCTACACTTCTAATCTACACTAAGGAAAATGCAACTCACTCCAAGCCAGACTAGCCTGGAAGAGAGTACTTCATTATATGGTCTGCCTACAGAAGCCAAACACACCTGCTATTTCCTACCTTCTTGCATTAGCAGTGTGAACAGTTCCATCATGCAAGAAACTCCTGCAACATTCCTTCCTAACCACCTAAATGTTGGCCTGCACCTAAAAATGGTCCACACTGGGCTCCATCCAGCCCTTTGTGCTGCCCCACCTACTGGTGTTAACATAAGGGCTGCTCCCAAACAAGAAGAACCTAGCATGGCAAGGGTTAATGGGGTGATGGGGAGGGGAGGGTGAGACTAAAGAAAATAGCCCGACACTCTTCCCAGCTTGTTTGATGGAGATGCGACCTGGCAGCATTGAAAAGCTTCAAGATTAATGGAGAAAAGGCGGAATCTGACAGCTTTTCCGCTGGTTTCACTCCTCCTGGGTGGGCCGATTGCTCTTGAATGTCACTTGCTACTTAATCTTGTGTATCTGAAACAGACTGATGTGTTTGGGGAGCCCTGCTTGCTCTGTATAGACATCAATTGGCAAGGCAGATAAAAGGAAACTGCATTGAATTACTCTCTTATGCCTTTTATAGAGCACTTTCTGACTACAAAATAATTAGTAGCCTTATCCAACGAAACCCATCGTGGTTAGGATGCTTGTTAAACACTAAAAGTGAGGAGGAGAAAGTATTGCTTACTCACTTCCAGCTCCTTCCTAGAGCTACCATCAAACCAAGATGTGTTTATACTCAGATGAAAACACCTGTAGCTAATATTGTCATTTAGTATCACCTCACTGTCTGTGGGATGCTTGCAATGATTTTTATTTCTGAATGATTATTTCTGTTTGCACATTGTCGCTGCAGAGTTAACAATTTATGTGTTGCATTCTTTCACTGCAGAGCAGAAAACCCTTAACTACTCTTTATAAATGTAATACATCTCCCACTCAGTGAACATGATACATTCTTCCTTGTAGAAGGGCATGGGAGACTAAAGCGTAAAGGGTTGGTTTTTTTTCTCCATCTGCACTGAAATCAGATGGTGAATGTCTTGCAAAAGACATTTGATTTTTTTAATCCTGGAATTCTAAGTCAAGTTTTTCTATGTTTTTCACCCATGTCATACCATTTACAGCAACCTAGAAATACTAACAAAATAAAAAAAGCAGCCTCTGATAGTGTGTAAAATTTGCTTCATGTCCCAAGCTGATTCTCATCCTATAAATCTGAGTTTGTCCCTATTTGTTACTAAAACTTCATTTGGAGCTCTACTAGTGATATAGCACAAAGCTGGCGTTGCTGTTCAAGTCTGCAATCCACAATACAGGCAAAACTCTGGCACTGTGTGAACGGAAAATTAACATTTTAACTTTTTAGGCACCTAAATATTTAGGAGTGTTTTGTTGCTACACAAATTAGCTTCTGCCCTTTAATAGACAATTGTCTGAAATAGATGCACTGAGCCGGTTTGACACAGGATGTATCTGTCATAAAATCCTATTTTTTCCTTTTCAAACAACAGAAATAATCACAGTTTAGTCTTAAAACTGTGGATTGTGTCACACCACTTTCTAAGTACAGAAAAGTGTCGCAGATTAAACATCAGCACCACCACTGTATTTCAACTGGCACCTAAAATACAGTTAATGGGAGACAACTGGGCCTTCAGCAATTACATAGACCTGATAAATTGTCAGTGGGAGGGAAATAGCTCTGTTCTGTGCAGTTTTTTACAATATTTTTCCTCAGACCTAGATGGCCCTTTATAGAAAGAAAATGTGATTTTACACATACAGCAAGGTAGAGAAATAACAACCATTTCAGTGGTGCTTTTTTCATCCATCTGACTTCTATGCATTTCATAGAAAGATAGGAGACATAAACTGAATAATGAATCACTAAAGGAAAAGCATCACTAAAATCTGTATTATACTTATTTACTACGTTTTTTTGATAGGGACATCTGTAGACATTTTACTGTTTTTAAACAAGCAGCAGTTATTTTCTAATTTTTTCTCTTTCAACTGCATGGGACTCCTGACAGCATAACATCTACTTTAAACGATCTTTAAAAAATTTTTAAATTGTTTGAGAAATTTAAATTAGTAAAAATTGCATAAAGTCCAACTGTTGTTTTTTTAATGTTGGGATAATGATTGTGTTTTTAATAAACAAAGGATAATTACACATTTAGACTAAAAAGCGTATCAATATCTGTTTTCTCATATTGACATTTCAAAGTTCAGATTAATTCTCTAAGTTTGTTGCATACATTTCTCAGCCCTAAACCTCTAACAAACTTTGGAAAAAGGTAAAAAGAGCAACCAAACTTAGTTATGATAATTTATACAAAATGGATCCCATATCAAGTCTATGTTCACTTCACATAGCTTCAGGAGTGAACAAAGTAACACTAATGAAAAAGAGGCTATTAGAACCTTTTGGAAATATTGTGAAAAACAAGCAGCATGACATCCTAGAAACTAAAGGGTCTTCAAATCATTTCCCTTCCCCCTCCCCCAGAAGGATGACATTTGCATTGTTAAAAGATACACAGGACTTCAAAGACATTTACTAAATTTTGTTTAAGACTCTTAAACAAAATTCTTCCTGTAAATGTAGTCCAGCCAAATTTATATACTAGTCATCAGAATAAATCTTAATCTTTTTG
Source organism: Pseudopodoces humilis (assembly GCF_049639895.1). Taxonomy (NCBI): domain Eukaryota; kingdom Metazoa; phylum Chordata; class Aves; order Passeriformes; family Paridae; genus Pseudopodoces; species Pseudopodoces humilis. The sequence goes on along the minus strand of NC_142203.1, from coordinate 60,939,765 downwards.
TATTTGGGTTTGTTTGCTAAACTTTTTAAGATTTTAAAGAGCAATGATCAAATTCTACATGCACATTTAACTTCACCATTTAAGTGCGTGAGACCTGGAGAAATGTAGGTGAGCATGTGCACAACTGTTTACAGATCTTACAAGTAAAACAACCTGAAATAAGATATTCTATTATTTTTAAGGATTAAGACAAGACAATCTCTGTTAATTACATGCATATCCTTTATCTGTAAAATTTATCATTTGTTAACATCATACCAATGTTTTAACAAAGTAATAGTAGAGGATGCAGTCAAACCTTAGGTAATTCATACAAAATTTTACTGTCTTTACAGTTTGTTGTCACATTTGTCCACAAAATGGAATTTCTTGTCTAAAGATTCTTAGTGCAACATGTTGCAGCTATGCTTTGATTCGCAGCTTAGTTCAAACTACTTGAAATCATGGGTCACTAACACAATACACCACTGCATTCCCTGCAAGTCCTCTTCCCTGCTATTTTGGTGCAGTGTTTGTTCCTACTTCCTAGCAGGATCCAGGCACAGTGTCTTTTAAGCCACTGACTGCAGATACACACACACACACAGAGAAGAGCATAGAATAAAAACCAAGAAAGAGCTTTGTTTTCCTTCTGCTGCTATTCCACATGAAGATGCAAGCATAAACCAAGAATGCCTGGATGAACAACATAGGTGGTAAGCTTAAATAGCAGACAAAACAAGGCCTGATCTGCTTAGACTTTTATACTACTACAGAAAAACAAGAGACTTCCAAGGCTCAGTTAGGCTTCACAGTGACGCAGCCAAGAGATGTTGTCTGGAATTGTACAAATGCAGCTCACAGCCCCTGTACAGCCTCACTCCACTGCCCAGCACACATATGACATCCTGGCAATTGTTTCCTGTAAAGAAAAACAACATAATTCTTTTCAGCTCCAGTGCTCTATATTGAAACCCATGTGCTAAAAGCTGATTTTAAACTCCTGAAGGGTGATAAATCTAAAGGTAGAACTTGTACTGTTGCAAACACCTTTGGCTATGATTCTGAGCTGAAAGCTGCCAGAGTGAGGTGACCTTCAGGATCCTGTCCTATCCGTCCAATTCCAATTTCATTATGTCATAGTGAGATGAGGAGGAGACAAAGTGATGATGGTGCAACAACTACTTTCTCTTTTTCTTAATAGGAATGTGCAGTAATGAAGACAAAGGGCATACTCATAGCATGGTGCATTACAGAGATAGGACAATATTGCAGTCAATAAAATTTTTTCTCAAAACTGCTTCATTGGAAGAATTCCACAAGAAAAGCTTCCCCATCACAAAATAGGCTGAAATTCCATTTTATGATTCTCTAGACGTTTTTCATAAGCCCAAAAGATTCTTTTTCTTTGTGCTTCACCCTAAAATACTTGCTAATACTTACTTCAACTAAACCGTTTTAAATGTGTTAGCTTTTTCCCGGAGTTCCAATAGGCAACATTGTTCCTTAATATTAAAAAAAAAAAAGAAATGTAGCATTACAAGTGTAGGAGGAATGACACAGTCACGGCTGAAAATGCATGTTAGAGCCAAGACACAGCATCACATAAGGACAGATGGGCTGCAGGGTCCCAGACAGGACCTGGCGCTGAGGAAACTCCAAGTGGTGTCCTCTGGGCCTCCTCTTGTTCCCTGTGTGACAGAAGGCAGCGTGTCACAAACACTGGAAGGGAACCAGGGCTGAGGGAAAGGTGTAGGGACATTTGACCCTCATTCAGCAGGAAAGAAAGCAACACAAAGGCAACATCTCTCATCTTCCAAGCAGGGGACTGACAGCCCTCATGGGAGATCACAGCATCAAGGTACTGTGCTTCGGGGGAAACAGTTGCTGTGGCCCATTTCCCATTTGTGTAATTGTTAAGATGAAGGATGGGTAAGTGTGAGTCTGTCAGAGGAAAGAGTAAAAACTTAGGAAGGGGGCTCAAGCTGAAAGGCTGTGCATCACCAAGCACCCCTTTAGGTTTTGTGACACAAGCCAAAATACCACTTAGTTCCATATATGTGAGGGAGTACTGAGACAATTAACAGGTTTCCCTACACAAGCATTTATGTAGATATTTTAAAATCTAAGTAAACTATGTGTAGTTGTCCTGAGATATAATATTTTTTGTCAAGATTTGGACAGATTTGGCAGATGACCAGGACTTGGCAACACTTGACTTTTTGCAAAACCGCCCTCCTGCCCCCATAATTCCTAAAGCTGAGATTTGTTTCTATCATCCTTTCAAAGGACCCCAGCCTGTGCCCAAGGTCTTGTCTCCCATAGTGTTGTTTTGGAAATATAAATCAAACCTCTTTTCTCATGACTGCCAGGGAAGCAGCATTCTTGCAGCCAGTTTCAGGACCCCTTGCCCAGGTCCCCTAGCTTCTCTGCTCCTTTTGAGGCCCAGCATGTGATCCAGTATGCTTTACTCTGCTCCTGGCCACAGGCTGCACTCAGATGGTTGCTTTCCAGCCCCCTGCTGCCTGACTCCATGGAGGAGCAGAGGGAGCATGCCTTGGAATTCAATTACCTTCTCCCCATGGGGAAAGGAGAGGAGGTAAGAGGCAAGTCAGAAGACAGAAAACAAAAGGTTGAGCAACTGCCTGCAGCAAAATAAGGAATTCCGCAAGGGAATGCTGAATTTGGTGGCACCCTGATGAAATGCCAAATTACGTAGCCATTGCCTTGCTGAGCACAGGGGCCCTGAGCCTTGGGGAACAGGATTAAGATAAATGGAATCAATTCACACAAATTAGAGGCATTGTTTCAGATTCTCATTGGAGTCACGCACAGGACATTGCAATGGATTACACCCTATATTTTTAAGTTCTTCTTCAAAACTAAAAGGGTTGTTTGTTTATTTTCCCCTCTGAACAAAATTGTAAATTCCATTGCTATGAAATACATGAGCTATTTTAACAAATGGTTGCTGCACATAAACTATTGCCAGTCATCTAATGGATTATTGATGATATTTTAATTAGGCTGGCCACTTTACTGAGAACAACTGTCAGTGAATCATATCTTGTCTAATTTTAAAATCCTTAACTAATTAACCTCCTTCTCTTCTCTCTTTGCATCTGTATTTTATATATATATATTTTCAGCTACATATCTTTTCCACATTAGATTAATTTTACTGATACATCAGCCCATGGTCCAGCGGGAGCCATCTGCAGTGCTGGTTCAATACAGACTGATTCAAAACTGTGTGTACAAACTCCCCACACTGCAAAGCTGTGATGGAGTGAAAACTCCCAGTGCTGGGTCTAGATTTCTGAAGGGTTGCTGGGTAGTGCTGCAGCCACACACTTTGTCCCTTCTGCAGCCACTGTGAAGCCAGCATGCATTTCACACTGTGCGTTGTGATCAGTGTGACAGAAATGTTCTGATGCACATCAAATTAGGTGAATGACCTAGGGGTGATCTCGTTCTTACTTCAGAGACTACTAAAACAAACTACTGCAAATGCTTCTGTTTTGAAGATGTTCTGTGAAAAGTAATTTATCTGTCTTATGTAGAGGGAAAAGGAGCTTCCTACTGCCCAAGGGTACCTTCCCCAAAGTAGGAAGTAGTGTCATGTCAGAGACTGGACATCAATATCAGGTTTTATAATTAAGCATTTTTCTTTCACTGTGTACTATGAAAGCATGTGAGCTGCATCTAAGGGGACCTGAAGGACAGAATAAAGTTTATGGGATTTGTGCTTAATGCCTGATATTTAACGCATCTGGAAGGATTATTTCCCTGTTTTCACTTGTAGATCTTGGTTGGAAAATGCTTAATCTGGGGCAGGGAGAAACCCATTGCTCAACAGTCTTCTGTTGGCTTTGCAGTTTTAGAAAATATGTTGATTATTCTTTTCTCAATCCCTGAGTAGTCTTAGAGCTACCTAGCTGATGAAGTGCCTTTTTCCCTTTATCTCTTTGCAAAGTTATCACAATCTGCTCCATTCACTTTTCTTCATGATTCATGGTGTTTTATCTTCCAGGGGCAGAAGTAAGGCAGCTCAGGGATACACACTGATGAGACTGTTTCTCCTGGTCATCTGCCAAAGCTTGTGGTTATCCAGTTTCAGAAGACAGTGAAAATCATGGCTGTTTATATCAGCCTTTAATTAAATTTACAGCAACCTCTAGAGTTTACTAATTTAAGGTAGTTGCCTAAGTTAGAGTCCTGTTTATCTCTGTTCCCATTATGGTTCACTATATTAAAGGTGTTGTAAGAAGACACTATTCCTGCTCTCATACCTTCCAATTGTTCCTCACAGATGCTCACATTTTGTATATCCCCACTTCCACTGTTTCAGCAGTCACAAAATGACTTTTTATTTTATAAACAGAGAAAATTTGTTACTCCCAGAACATATGATCACAGCTAAGTTCTCAGTGCCTGAAAAGGTGGTCTGTGATGGCTTTGCTGGCAAACTCATAACTCTGATTAGTGATGGTGAGATGTTAAATCCCCATTACATTAACCTACATTCTGTCTCAAGTACTTGGAATACCACCAGGCCTTGCAGAACAGAATTTCTTTTCTTTCTCTTTTTCCCAAGTTTCCAGCACAGCCTGGAAGGGCAGCTGGCTCTGCCTTGGCGTATTAGAGGCACGGTGCATACTCAGCTGGCTGTTTGACAGAATTTGTTGGGCAAAGGCACAGAGGAGCAGCAGCACAGTGCAGAAAGCTCTGATGAGCACTGGGATAAAACAGAGGGAGTTTCTCATATGCCTGAAGTCTGGTTTTGATATAAAGTACTCCTTGCTTTGTCTACTTGTCTTGCTGATTTTCTTCCCCTGTTCTTCATGCTTTCCTGTGTTTCCTTTCTTCCTCCCCTCCTCACCACCCTCTTTCCCCCACCTGTATCCTATATCTCTTTTTTCTGCCTCTTCCAGAGTTACCCTGAGTGAGGAGCAGCCAGTAGTTGGATTTCATGTACAGTCCCTCCTGCCAAGCATCTGGTGCCAAAGCAAATGTCTGGTAAAAATGCTGGTCTGGCTTTGGGCTGGTGAGTGTTACACGATGAGCTAAGAACTGCTGGGTGTTTGACTGGGTCTTGGCAGCAGCACCTGGGACACCTCTGCCCACCCCAACTCACCATGCCTCCCCTCTTCACTACTCATTTCCCATGGAACAGGGTGTGTTCTCCTACCTTCCAGCCTGGGACATAGGAGCTGCCATCTTCCCCTCCTACAGAGTGGGATTTTAGAGGGCACCTTTGATTAATTGTTTGATAAAAAGCTATTTTGCCCAGGTGTTTTTGCCAGTGTTTTTCTGATTCTTTTTTTATGCCTAGTAGAAGAATTGATTAGAAAAGAAAATAAAATCATCTTGCATACTTTCTTCACGTCTTCTTTCAGGCATATTCTGTTTCATATCACTTTTACTAACAAGATTATTACTGATAATGGATGAATTATTTCATAATCATAGCAGGGTTTCTAGGATTGTTGACCATTAAAAAGATTAAATTGCCCACTACAGGACTATTTCACAGGCAGATCAGAAAGAAGGGTCTGTTCTTTGAACTGCTTTTTTTAAGTTAATCTGGTATTCAAACAAATTAAATTAATAAATTTAAATCTGACATGCTGATTTATTTTCAAGAGCAAGGTCTCACTTTGTAATATTGAATGAAAAGATTGTGATTCCTCCTCAGTTTTATTTTCTGAGTTCCAGACAAAGTCGTGTAAAAATAGTAACACATATAAAAATATGTTTTCTCTTCAAGCCATTATTCTTAATTACACACATCCTTGAACCATCCTTTTTTTCCTTAATTGTTACACCAGTCTAATGTTTGTGCATTTTTATCATCTCTCCTATCAGTCTCATAGCTCCACATGACTAACTCCCCTAATCTTCGTGGCAGGGAGGAGCAGTGGAGATTGCAATTGTTGTGTATCTCCTGGCAGCCTGACAGATGAAACAATCCCCACACAAGGCTCCACTATCAGCCGGCTCCTCTCATTACCTGGCAGCAAACTGGCCGCCCCTGAGAGGCTGCTCGCGAACGAGAAACTCCGCCGTGGCAGCCCCAGATGGGCTCAGGCCAGATTCCTGACTTCCCTGCTGCTCTCAGCTCAGCACTTTTACAGCTAACTAATTTTACAAGTGTCTTGCACTGATTGCACATATGCAATTGCACACTGAGTTGGGTCAAGGGACTCATCTGGCTGAAAAGAAATGTGGAAAAAGGACACTGGTGCAAAAGAGAAGGAGAAAGGCAAAGCACTCAGCAGTGTAAACTTTGGAGGAACATATGCTGGCCAGAGGGGCTTGACCTCTGCTTGAAGTCACTGAGGCAGAGTGTCCCCACCTTTCTGCAAGAAACCTTTCCCCAGTGCCAGCCCATGGGTGGGCAGATTCCCCACCCATGACTTCTAAAGTGGAAGAAAAATGGCACTTACACAAAGGATATCCAATTACTTTTTAATATCACAACAGATGTAGCTCAGGTAAGCAATGACTGCTTACAGGACCAGCACAGTTCCTGGAGAGGGACTCCCACAGAGGCTACACAGCTTTTCTTCCACAAAGTATGTGGAAAAAAACATCTCTCTCTCCTTCTTTACAGAGCGGTGATTTAGGTGTTTCCATTCACTTAGAGCAGGACAGTCCTAGCAATAAAACTAGTGACCTGGATGTTCCTATCAAGAAATTATCTTGGACAAAACACTGCACCACTGCTCTCCACATCTTACCAGGAGGTGGATTTGCTCCAAACAGTGATTGGGGTCTGCCTCAGTTTTGCCAGAATGGGACATTTGTGGCTAAGGAAAGAGGCCAGGTCCCCAAAATCCCCCATTTCTCCAGCTTATATAACAAACTAGTTTAATTTCTGATGGCTCAAAGTGAGCGTATAGAGCCCATTTATAATACAAAGATGTCCAAGAAAAACTGGGAGAAAAGCATTAGGAAAAAAACCCCTAAAACCTCCCAAAGAATCTAATCATGATAGGGTGAGAAAAGAATGTGGCTGTGGATTGATGGATGATGTGTAGATATTTTTTGTTAGAGACTTATGAAACAAGTAGAAAGTCCAGATGTTTCAGAGACAGTAAATAGTTCAATGTTTCTGAAATGGGTGTTGTCAAGGGAGAAAGTTAACACTGAGATGCCCAAATAGGTTATATCTTCCACTTGGCTATATTAGTTGGTTTAGCTAAGGTTTTCTTCTACAAGGAAAAGAAATTTGAGCTTCATCTAAGCAATTCTGTTTTAGTTAATTTCAATTAAACACATCCGGCTGGCAGTTGTAGCAAAATTGGATCCTTGTGTAGGACCAGGTTGCTGCTGCACATGACCAGGGGAGTGGTACAAGCAGCATGACTGTGGGCTGGTGTAATCTTCAGCCCAGTTTTATCTGTATTGCAGAAATCCAGACGCTGGACATTCCACTCAAAGGCACAGAAATTGCTCTGTACTCACACATTTCTAATTTAAGAGGTCACTTCCTGTCCTCCTTCCAGTTCCTTATAGATTTGCATCTAGCCAGTTCAGCTTGGAAACATCGTTCTGCACTTTCACTCTCCCCATCTTTTGTTTTCCACTGTCAGGAGCCATTTTGCTCTTTCTGTTGCAATATATATTCAGCCTTGAAGAAACTCTAGTTCATTCATCCAGCTCACATTAGTGAGTTGCTTAAGAGACAAACTTAAATCTCAGCTTTGATATGTGATTTTCTCTGCTAATGCTTAAATTAGTAATAATTCTTCAATACCATGACAACACCTAAGTAAGCATTGCTCTGCAATAGATTTGTCTTGACGTTTTATTTTGGTGAATTTTCAAACAGAGATCAAACCTTGCTTCCAGGCTTTGGTCCAGTCAACCCAGTGGCTTCCCTAGTAGCAGCACACCTGGCAGAGTCTTCTGTAGTCTGCAGAAAGTTTTCTCCATCACTGCTGGGCTTTGGCGGCTGGTTCACTGTTCCTCTCAGCAGGCTTTTACTGCTTGGTGCCAGGATTTTCATCTGCAGTCTCTGGGCTGTCCTTCCACCAGCTCTGCAGGGATGGAGGAACAACTCTGCCTTACAGAAAGTACTCTGTGTCCTTCACAGATGTTCATAGGGAGCTTTTTTGAAACTTCCCACCAATTAATCTTGGGTAACTTCTTGAACTGATAGGCATTGGGTATTTTGACTTTTTGTCCTTTCTGGAAGGAAGGTTTTCAGACCCAACAGTCCTTACAAACTTTGAACATGCATTAGTGAATACTCTTCCAATGGCTTGGAAGATGCATATATACTCTTTCCCTGGGGAAAAAACCCAAAAAGAGTGAGCTGTACTCACCTCTGTATTAATTTTGCAGGCTTTGTGCTATTTATGGCTCAGGACCTGCCTCCAGAGTCTGTTCCCCAAGTTTACTACAGTGTATTCTGTACCTGAGTTCACACCCCAAGGAGTCACAATTCCTTAAGATGAAGACATTGTATACTGCAAGTCAGACAGACTATACTTTCCCCTTAGTAACTGCCTTTCTTCAAAGAATTTTAAGTCATTTATGAACACAAGGCAACTCATGCTCACACCATGATGCTTTTTGTCCTCTCTACAAGAAAAATATGCTCAGAATTTAATTTAAATTTTAAGATTTCTACTGATTTTACAAAATCTTTTTTTAATTAATAAAGGCAATTCTGAAAAAACTTGTATCATAAATAACATTTTCTTGTACCTGAGGTGCATATGTATATGTATGAGTGAGTGTTTTGCATAAAGACAGATTCACACCTCTTCCTTTTTATACATAAGTGTTGTTCCTCAGCACCTGAGAGCACCTGGAGCATTAATAATGCAGAGAACAGGACAAAGGACACTATGTAGGCTCAAAGTGTGACCAGTGTATACAAAATGTAATCATTGCTGGGACCACTGAAAGTTGCATGACCAGCAATGATTTATTAGTAGTGCAGAATCCAGGGAAATACTCCCCTCTAAACTATTGTTTCTCTGGCTCTAAGCATTCAATACATTCCCAGCTTGAGCCAGGGAATTTATTTTCTCCTCTCCTCTGTATTTGTCTGTGGTTTGCATTATTATTCACTAAATATACTTGGACATGATGTTACTTTTCATGAGCTATAGATTTGAAAACTTCTGTGACTCCCCCTTTGACCCTCCACCATTTCAGGAATTTCATAATTAAATCAGTAACTCATACTTACATAATGAATGGGACCTCTTTTTTTGGTGTTATATAAATTATATACTTTTCAAATAAGAAGGGCAGAGTAACAAAAATTATCAAAAACTCACTAGATTGAAAGGCCTGAAATACATCATGTTCATGTTTATACAATTCCTCCCTTTCTTCTAGAAAATATTTGAAAGTGAAGTGGATAATCTGCCACTGGGACAGCTTAATGGTAGATCTAAAATATAAATGTCTACCATTTTGTCTGAAAAGCTACCATGCTCCTGTCATGAACTATTTTCATTAACAACTTACACGCTTTATGGAAGCCTTTTTCTGTAGTGATTACTCCAATTTTCAAGAAACCAGAGGAGGAAGCATTTGTCATCAAGGGCCAGAAAGAATAAATTGCTTGGGTCTTAAATGAGCCAGACCAAAAAGTACCTTATGTTGTCTAAGCTGTAACTACATGCTCAATTTTATAAATCAGGTTTGGTCAAAACTAAGTTTTTCTTGGCTGTGAATTTGCTGAAGATGTTTCCAAATACACTGAGGGCTGGGGAATCTGCTGATTGCAACTTTGAGAAAAGGAGGGGGCAGACTCAACTCTTTGAGAGAATCAATCCACAGAGGAACCCACAGGTGTTTCATGGTGGCCTTTGCAGAGCTACTGCTAATTGTGAGATGTGCCCCATTGTTGCTCTAACACCAATTAAGGCAAAGAAAGAGCACCCAAAGTGAAATTTCCAAAACTCATTATAACTGTGTTTCACTGCTAAAGACAAAGCAGAAAGACATTCCAGTGTGTGCTGGATCTAGAGATGGGTAGTTTGCGAAGGAGGAAGAAGCAGAAAATATCTGACAGAAAGAGGATAAAGTGGGCCATCTGAAACAACAGATAGATATATCAGCTGGGCCAAAAAATAATAAACTGGGACGTTGGTTAGGAATTCATGGATTTGTAGCCGTGTAAAGGCTGGTGCTTGACTCTTAACTCCATCTTTTGCTAAGATGCTAGACAAGTTCATCTTTTGAAAATTAGCACATGTGACTAAATACACAATGATAAAAGCACTTATATTATTTCCATAAAGTCCCCTGACAGCCATTTGAATGCAAATTGAGCAGAAAAAAACCCTGTTTAAATGAATTAACAAGGAAAGGCAGCAGGGGATGTGGGGGAAGAAACAGGACTGAATACAGACATACTAGATACAACCCCTTAAAAATAGAGTTGGTTCACATTCAGTATAATTAAAGGAGGCATTTCATATACAATTATTTAGGGTCACAGGACTCAATTTATCCAGCTTGTGTGCACTGATACAGTCAAGATAGTGAAACGTTTCATCTATTTCATCTATTTCAATACTGCAAAGCAGGGACTGCCTGTTATGTGTTTGTTTTCTTGCTTTTGTCTCAATGAACAAAAGAAACAGCAACCTCTTAATTGAAAAGATAACATCACAGAATTGAAATGATACAGCACAAAAATTGTGCCACATGTTTAGAATCTGCAGTAAACTTACTCATCTTGGTGAGCCTCTGTTACTGTGCTTGCTGAGCTGGGGTGTGCGCGAGCTGTAGAAGATTGATGACTGTTAGAAGATTTACAAGAAAGCTAAAATTAAGCAGGTAACCAGTTTATTTTATCTTGAAAACTGTGAAGTAAGACAAAAGTTTGTACCACTTCAGTGTGTGGTAGATTATTTAGACTGCTTTTTTCTGAGAAAGGGATACACTGGTCAGTGCAAACTTTTGGTTCTCAGCTGCTGCCCTACATTGCCATAGTGGAAACTGAGGCTGAAGATGAGGAGTGAGGACAGAAATAAACTTCTCATAAATGCACCGCCAAAGAAACCAGATGGAGAATGCAGGTTCACCTGGGTATTAGTCATCCCAAAGCATTTCATTGGAAAGCATTCATGAAAATAAGATGGATGGAACTTAATCTTGTATGAAGTAGTATGGAGTAAACAACTCCAGAGGGAAACCAGGAAGAAGCAAGGCATATACTCTCTCCACATGTACCTAAAACAAGCATCTGCTGCAATATATCTGCATGCAGTCCTTCAGATCATCAAGAGCAGTAGGTAGGAACAGACCAATTGAAAAACTAAGTATGGATTGCAAGAAGTGGCACAAGTGACTCACAGTTGAACAGTGTTCAATTGCCATTCAGCTCTGGTGAGTCAGGGATAACTGTACAGATGGATATATCATGTTCAGAAGAGATGTAATATGGCACATCTAATTTACAAGTATATTTTCATTTGAAAATAAGTTACTTAATCATAAATAACTTCCGTTTAAGAAAATTTTAATTTCTTTCCCTGTTTTTCCAATAAAATTGTGAATCAATATAGTTCAACATATTTGAGGCTGAAGTGGCCACATAGCACAATTCAGTTTAAATAGAATCAGTTTGAACTTTGCCTCAAAATTAGAAAATATTTTATTTGAATTATAGTAAAAAACAAATAACACATTTAAATAACTGTCCATCAATCCAATAGTTACAGAGGGTTAGAAATAGGCAGTAGAACAGATTCCAAACAGTGAACAGATATCCTTTCTTTATGGCTAGCTGGGTTTGACTTCATATGGCTTAAAAGATATATGCGAATGTCTAGTTACAGCTGAAAGAAATTAACTACATCCAACAGATCCTTTCTTGTACAGACCACATAAAAAGATAAATCTATGAAATGTTTAGATAAAAGACTCTTTAAAATTAGTCTTTCATGAAAACCGTCATTCAATCATCTTCTTAATGTGATGCAAGAAGTAAATATACAGTGGCTGTACCAGTAAAATTACACTGTTGTACACATTGCCTACCTAAAATCATAGTACTGCAATGAAAATCACCGATTTTTCCCAAAGGATTCTGACAAAACTAAAATTCAAGCCATGCTGGGGACACAACCTTGTCTCCCCTGCAGAACAGCTGTGGAAGAGAGTTATAACTGTTTGCAAGGTGCTAGAGAACTGCGTGCTAGTTGTGATTAGTGAAATGGAGCCCCTTGTTACCAGACAAATTTCATTGAGTTACCAAAGTGAAAGTGCCTTGGGAAGCTTAACATGAAAGGATTACAAACTTGCTTTGCTGGTCTCATCTGTGGGAGGCCTTAGTTGCATAGGGAAAGCACTGCAGTGAGAGCCTATGTTTAAACACCAGCACTGCTTCAGAGTTCAGATGATCTTTAGGTCAAAAACATTCTGCATTTGATCTCTCTCTCTGCCAAATGGAAGAAAAAAAGTCCTCACTTTTGTAAAGAATAGAGTGAGGCTTAATGCTGTGGGCTTGTAAAGCTATTTGAATAACAAAGGAGACAGAGCTATAGCAGAATAATGATGCTAAGTCAGGATGTTCCAACAACACAAAACTATGGCACTGATTAAATATTGATGTGAGAAAAAGAGAATTGGTAGAAGTAGATCACTATATCAGACAAAACATCTTCCCTAGAGAGCTAACAGCTAGTACTCCCCAGACAGACATTCAAAGGCACTCCATGAAACCTAGATAAAAATGGGAAAACATTGACACAACTTCATGTTTTAACTGTTCTGTCTGGATTGCAAGATAGCTACAGGTCATGCAGCAGTTGCTGTCTGAAAATATGCATGCTTCAAACTATTGCCTACACCTGTAAACAACTGTTTATGTGATCATGGTCTGAATGTCTGCAGCACAATGGGTCTCAGCTCAAATCCAATGGACAATGGAGATTCTGTGGAAGGCTCCAGACAAAACTGGCATCCTTGAAAGACAGCACTACAGCCTTAGTACTCTCCACACTAAGTTGTATGTAAAATTCTCAAAAAAGCCTTTTCTCCAAGCAAGATTTCAATTGCTTGAGAGAGGGAGAGGGAATCTGAGATAAACAGTCAATTAAGAAAATATTTCCCAGAATGATTTTGAGATGTTGTCTGGTAATGGTCTGAGCAGAGATGCTGTGCCATGTTTTTAAGGGAAGTAAGTTGTGCTGTTGGGCAGCCTTTGTGCCAAACTGTGCCACAGACACTACCTTCTGCAGCTAAGTCACTGCTCAAGGCACTCCCAGGTCTCATAGCTACTATGGCTGTATGAGAAGAGGTATCACATCCTTTGGATGTTGGGGCCTTATTCAGGATCTTGAAGATCAAGAAAAGAAGCAGCAAATATATAAAAGTTGGTTTCTATGCTTTTAGCTGAATAGGTAAGGTGAGGACAAGTGTTCTGAACCAGTCGGTTTCTGGGCAGGTGCCAGACCTACCTATTCAGGGAACCACACAATGGCCTTGAGATGGGAAAAAAAAATCAAGTAAACCTGCCTGTCCTGGGGAAAAACAGCAGAGTGACCTGGTCAGTCAAAGAGAAAAAATTTGACTCTTCTACCTGGTCCTTGAGACCCACATCCATGATACCATGACCAAGGATTAGAGGGTTGTTTTGAAGGTGATGGATCAATAAACTAAACCTCTGTTTCTGAACTACATTTGTCTTGTGTGAGATAAAGTGATACTTATCTTCCCTTCTAGTCAGGTAATATAGATTTGCTAAATTTACCCTGCACCCATTCTCTGCTAAGGAAATGCTCTCTTTCTCCAAATATTTTTGTCCTGTCTCTTCATTCACTGAAGATTTTCATCCACTGGACACTCATTCCACGCTGTGTAAATGCTGCAGATATGCAACAAATTCACAGATGAAGCGAAAAAGTTATAATCCCAATGGTTTCTGAGACCATCAGCACCACAGGGAGCTGTAAGTCTCTGTCAAAGCACTGATAAACTGCTTTAGCATGAAGGTAGGCGAGTCATGATCTAATTTTGACGCTTGGGATAACTTCAGGAGGACAGGGAATTCTATTGGGCATCAAAATCAGACCATGTGCTATTTGGAAAGGTGTGTAATAAAAAGATATACAGAGAAATGGGGACAGATGACAAAATTTCAAAATAAAGTAAATTATAGGTATGCATATCTACTAAAGTAGTTCTGATAATATTTACATCCTTTGAAACAGTGTAATATTTTTTATTTTTTTTTCAACGCATTTTCTCTGAGTGCATTTTGAGCATATACAAGGATCTTTCCCACAGGACTCCTTAATTGAGTTACTTTGGTAATATTTTTCTGTCTGAATTTTCTATAATTTTAGTTTAAGAAACTGAATCTGATATACTGTGGCCTTAAAGTAACAACAGAATATAGACATGCAGAACAGACACTGCTCAATAGAAGCAAGTCATTTTGACAGGTGAAGAAAAATCCAAGCAATTCTGAATGAGAAATAAATATTGAAACAATTTATGTACTCCAGATATCACAGCCCATAAATGATTACATTAAGGAGATATTTTATAAAATGCATGTAGACAAGATTTTTCCTTTGTTCTGTAACCACAGATATGGCTAAAGTTTCCTCATAGGAAACTTTAAAGTGGGGGGAAAAAATGATGGCATTTTCTTTACCATATGGAGGTCTACATATTTCAGTACAGTGATGGTATCCAACATGCTTATCCACACTCCCACTTGACTCTACATCTGTCTAACTACCCAGGAGAGTGATGCATCTGGAAAGGTTGAATAGGCCAAGGGAGTTTACATGTATTTTGCAATGTTCTTGAGAAAATTTACTGGAGGGAGGTCAACATGTCTTTTTTCTTGTATCTCTTCAAATTAAATAAAAACACATTGTATGTTATCTGAACATCCTGACATCTAGGTTTATTTGTTAGTTTGTTTGTTTTCTCTAAAAGTGCAGAAATGTATTTAAAAGTGTTTGCTTTTGAGAGCCTTGTATGCAAGGGGAATGCTTGAGAGGGCGTAATATGAGGATTAGTACTGAGTAACAGATGTAGATGAAGAGAAAAAACAGGTTTCTGATGGAACAGATTACAGCAGAAAATGCTTTCTGAAGAAGTTCATAGAGTTGCACTCCAAAAATTAGCATCTTTGTTATTTATGGTAGTGATTCATGATAGCCTGTGACAAGATGCATAGGAATGGGGGATGTCCCTGAGAGTAATGGGGAGGGCTGAGCAGTGCCAGGGAAAAGGACTCCCCTGGGGGAGGGGAGACCTTTCACATGCCTCCTCTGTCCATGCAGCCGGCCAAGGCACAGGCTTTGATCTGCTCAGGATGACAGTGAGCCAAACTGTCCCTCATTCAAATGAATCCACCAGACAGTTGTGAGACATTCCTCAAAGGGTCACCAGCAAAGGGCTGCGGAGGAGGGCAGCTCCAGCCATGCTCCTGTGTAACATCTCACAGCCTCACCACCTGCTGCAATTTCCCCCTGCATCGGGCTCAATTTGTATGCAAATCCTCCCTCATTTATTCTTGCTCCCTTCGGAAAGGACAAATTAAGTATAATAACTGTAATTGCTTTAATAACATGAAGAAAATGACACCTTTATGGGACCAATAATCAAAGACTGAGACAGTAATACAGCATGACAGGTGTGAAGGCATGCCACCAGCAGTGATTTTCCCATTTCAGTACTTCTCTCGTCACCTTGAAAAGTGCTTGTCTTGGAAAACCAGGCATGGCTGGTCCCTGGCTGTAAACTCCACACCAATCCTGACAAGCCAGGTGGGGTTCCTGTGGTAAAGGCACCACTAGCAAGCAGCTCCACTGGAGCAGCCGCTGCAGATCACTAGCACCCACCCCTGGAGGACATGGGTTGGCATTACTTGGTGAGGTAGAGCTATTGAGGCCTCCTCAAACTGATGTCTCCCCTCAGCTCCGTGGCAAACAAATATCTAATGGCTAATAGTTCACAGCCTCAGGCAGATGCTCATCCCTGAGAAGGCATCAATGTTGGAGATTTCAGTGCCATTCAGAATAGTGGCTCACACCTCACCAGGCTCATCTTCTGCATTCCTTATGCAGAACCAGACATTATCTAATTTTGGCAACTTTTTCTGGTTTAATTCTGACATTAGTAAATGAGAATCAACTTTCAGCATGGTCAGCTGGAGCAAGGCACAATTGATCTTGGCTTTTGGTTATACTCAAAGCCATCTACTAACAGTTACATTTTCTAGCTTTTTGTATTGTAAAGTGTAATTTTGATCATAAAAGAGAGTCTCAGAACTATCCTCCTATAATAGTCTCTGCTTTGATGAAAGATAAACCCAGCATCAAAAATCAATTACTGTATGAACCAGAGTTCCCACCCAAAATAAGCAGATACGGAAACACAAAAGATGATGAGAAAATGAGCCTTCATGCATAATCTGATTAAGAAAGAACAGAATACTCTGTCTCATGACAACCATGAATGAACTGGTCCTTGGATGCCAGGAGAATTCCAGACCTGTGTTAACAACCACTCCAAGGGCACACTTGTGCGACACAGAATGACAGAGATGTGCAAACAGGTTTGAACATCAAGGGGTTTTAAAATGTTATATGCAGGCAGAAATTAAAAGGATCCAGTCACTAACTGGAAACATTGACTCGTAGTGAAAACCTCCTTAGGCCTTAATCAGGTTAGATGTGAAATGGTTATCACAGATCAAGCACTTGAGAATATTCTAATGACTGGTATCCACATACCACACTTGAAAGAAAAAATAGTTTCTGTTTAATTTGTTTTGAACCAAAACCTAAAATCAAAACTTCATTCTGAATCTCTCATAAGCAGACAGAACAAGATTCACCATCCCACAGTGGTTTTATGGAAGATTTGTCCTCATTATTGAGAACCTAGAAAAAAATATATTTCTAATCTACAAGCACAGCATGCATTTTCTTAAATGTCTATGTCACCAATACATCTACATATGAAACCACCATCTTTGACCTTGATATTAAAATTCTTCAGAGATCAAAAGTGAGTGCTAAAAATAGGCAAGATATTTATATAGCCCATAATAGTAGAATCCTATATTACTGGCACCTCTCAGTGGAGACAGGCCTGAAGCAAAATCTCAGGTCTGCACATCATACCAAGAAAAGAAAACAAACAAAGAGCTGATGTTCCATCTCAGATCTCAGAGGGTTATCAGGAATGCTCCTTGTTCTGTTAAATACTTTGGTGGATGGATGTTTGGTGTTCTTAATGCTCCAGAAATTAAAAATAAATTTAAAAAAAAAAAAAAAATCTAGAAAAGGAAAAGGAGCTCTCTTTAGTCTGAGAGTAAGCCCTGAAGTCATCTTGCCATGTAAATGAAATGAAAGAACACCAAAGAAAAAAGACTCAGCAATATGCAACATACTCCTATCTTTGGGTAAACATTTGTTTGCAATATCTTTTGAAAATAATACTGTCAACTTCAGTGATTGACGATTTCACCCCATTTATCACTGACAACCAGAATTATTTTTTCAGCTGTGGGTCATGTTAATTGTGGAAGCTAATAGGAAGGAATGTGAGGTAAATGGTCTTAATACCTTTAGTATATGTGATGACTTTCACAGACTTAAGTACTGTATTTACTGTAACCAAAAGGTCATGCTCTATATCTTAAAGGCAAAAGTGAACTTTTCTGCATCAATCACACTCCTGAAAATCATGCAAAAAATATTTTAGATAAGGCAATTAGCATTTCTAAAAATCAACCTTAGTTTCAAATACTTGAAGGAAGTTCAATTTAATTCTTTTAATTCTGCCACTCATGTGTAAACTAGAGAGAATTACAGCTACCTAGCTGGCAAACAAAGCAATTTATTAAAAATGGACTAATGCTGTTATAGCTCATATTACTGAAAATGAATGCTAATTTCTTCTCTGCAGCAAGATAAATCTTGAGAAAATCATGATATTGCATTCCTGTTAGACAAAAAAAGAAGAAAGAAGTTTTCCAGATATTGCAGTTAATCAGTGTTAATTTTAAATGGTGCCAATACCATTCATACCTTGAATCTCTGGGTCCTACAAAAATACCATACATGGAAATGCTATAATAAAATAGTTCTGATGTAGTTTAGTAAACAGGTATTTGTTTTCACAAGCATTAAGTTTTCACAAGCATTAAAACTTGACACTGGCAGGAATGGGGTGTTTGAAAGTTACAATTATACAGTAATTTGGGTGTAAGTTTCTCTGAGGAAGTTCTAGAATATGTGCCTTCAAATAAATGAGGTGACAAAAGACAGAAAACGCTATTTTAATGTATGTTAACAGAACACAAAATGGATTAATTTCTATAGATGAGATTTTTAAATTCCCAACTTTAATGCACAGCTGGAATTATTGCTTTAAAGGGACTATATTGAAACTGATAAGCCCAAAATGTTAACGTACTATAAAATTATACTCTTTACATTTTTTTTTACAGAATGCTTTTTTGATCCTGAAATATCTATCAACCTTCTGAATTCAAGACTTTCATATTGTGAAAACACCAAATACTTTGCTATGTGATTGGCTGTTAAACTTGTTTCGGTTTTGCAACATTTGTATGCAAGTCATGGTTTCCTCTCTCCTGCATACCATCTCTGGGATTATGCATTTGAACATTACCAGACCTTTTGTTTGGGATTTCCATGACTTAGCATTTCAGCTGGCAGTGTTTTATAACAGGTTATACGGCTCCTATATTTCAACATTCAATGTTTCCTTTGAAAGATGGCAGCTCTTCATATATGGAAGTTGCAAACCTACAAAGGGATTTTTGTCTTCTTTTACTTATTATATGCAAATGCTTTCTAGTGCACACTGAAATACAATAAATTATAGTTTTGTGGCATGGCAATAAAACGAACAATAGCATTTCACTTTTGCAAGGTGATAGGTGAAAAAAGAAGTACTGTGGTGGCTGGTTTTATTTGTTGACAATTTTAGGTATAATTCATGCCTCTTGCTTCTTAGCAAGTGGGCAGGTTTTCAAATATATATATATATATATATATATAGTTATATATATAGATTTTTCATATGTGAGAAAATGTTTCTGTACTTAGAAATTAATTACAACAGCTTTTTATTACAAATATGGTCTTTACCAAAACCAGCCTGGAGGAGACTGAGGGATTTCATCACAGTCTACAACTTCCTCGTGAGGGGAAGCAGAGAGGCAGGCACTGATCTCTGCTCTGAGTGACCAGTGACACGATCCAAGGCAATGGCCTGGAGTTGTGTCAGGGGAGGTTTGGGTTGGATATCAGGAAAAGCTTCTTCACCCAGGGTATGACTGAGCACTGGAACAACTCCCCAGGGAAATGGTCATAGCACCAAGCCTGACAGAGTTCAAGAGGCATTTGCACAATGCTCTTGGGCACATGGCACCATCCTTGGGGATGATGCTGTGCAGGGTCAGGAGTTGGACTCAGTGATCCTTGTGGGTTCCTTCCAACTCAGAATATTCTGTGATTCAGGCTATTTTCAGGTGAAGAATGTCACTTTTGCCATAATCATCCCAAGCCAGTACAGGACCTTTTGCTGATTACTTCAACTGGGTTTTCTGTAAACCTGACAAGAAGATTAAAATACTTTTGTTGTCTCCCAGTTTATTGCCACAGGCAACTGGAGCTCCATAGACTACTGTTAGTAGCAATACTGACATTCACATCTCTGCCTTTCCTAGAGAGACTCAGTGATTAAAAATCAAGGTATATTTAAGAAATTATAAAAGGAACTGCTGACATGTTTGATGCACAAGCATGTCCTCCATGAGTAAGGTTGTCCTGAATATATCCCATTAAAACTTACCAGAATACCACATATTACATTTTCCTATGAAATCCAGTGAATGAACAAGAATTATATATAGCCTATTTTGGCTTCTCTAAACATAGCTGTGATAAAAGCTATAATATATTATAAGCAGGTAGAATTAAGAATAAATATCTCAGAACTATTTAAATTACACTTCATCTTCACTCAAACCCACACAATGAAATTAGTCAGTTCACTCATGAGGGTAGAGGATAGAAAAGGGTAATGATCTTCTTCAGTGTCTTCACCCAACAGAATTCAGTACAGGGTACTTGATTTCAGGTGTCCCTTTTAAGTACAGATGCTGAAAAAGGTACTTTTTTTGTTTATATGCAGGATGTGGGACTCCTTCTTATCCTCATGTTAACCTGGGCCCTGGATGACTAATCCTACAGCTGACACAAACAGATGTTTTTATTTGTTTAAACTATTAGGTCAAAGGGCTAATGAGCTAATGAAAATTCTTTTAAGAGCTATCAAACGAGGCATGATTAGTTGGTTTTCAGTTCTTATTTGTATGAAACAAAAGGATTAAAAAGAATTCTCAGTATAAAAATCTTCCATTTCATTCCTAGACTTGGTTAAGAAACAGAATTAAAAAACAGCGACATGAAAAAAAGCATACCTCAGTAATTGCATTAGCATCTCCAGTCTGGTTTAGCAGTGGTGTTCTTCCATCAGCTTTTACAACTTGCATTGTGAGAGTACCTTCTACCCAAACACTGTTTGACAGGATAACACTGAGTTGTTTCAGCAAGTTTCTATTTTTCCCAGAATATATTCCTTTGCTCAGCTTCTGTAACTTCTGGTTTTTATATGTATTTTGCCACATCATTTATTTAAAAAGAATTTCTAGTCACATAAAGATGTCCCTCAATTTAATATTATGGAATAATTGTGCAGGGATTATTCCAATCTCTGTTTCACCAATAAACTCACAATATCTTTCAGATACACTTCCAGAGTAACAACATCTTGCTGTGGAAAGAAATGAGCAGATTTTTGGAAGTTTCTATTTCACATGTATGTACATGAATGTTCAACTATGTATGCTGCACATTCATGTACATACATATGAAATAGAATGTGAATATATGTATGTATATGTACCAATGATTATAGAGTAGTATTTGTTTTCACTTATGAGTAAATAATTTATCTTGAAGAATCCAAATCAAGGTAATTTGCCATGCTCCCAAACTGGCTACTTACTCAAGAAACAGAAACTTATCAAGTCAATTTGACACAGTGTTTATTTTCTTTTTTTTTTCTTTTTTTTCTTTTTTTTTGATAGTGGAAATCATGTATAAATCACAAACAGTACAAGTTCCCCATGTCAGCAGTTGACCACTTGATTGGGTCAACTTCTGTGTATAGACACTGTATTTTTAGTATAAAGTCAAGATAATATGGCAGTTAACTAATACTTTTGACTACAGTAAAGATACAAACTTTCGTAATATAAATTAATTGCCATTACAAAAAGGCAACTGTATTAAGTAATACGGTACAAAAATCTGCAACTTCTATAAATATAATGAAATGCAAGAAGTTAAACGAAATAATACATCACAGATTTTTGTATAGCGCGTTTGAATAGGCAAGCTAAGATACACATGGAGCATTATACAGCAAGAAAGAATATCAAAATCCACTAAGACTTAACTTTTAAGCCATACAAATGCTAGAAGTACAAGTACAGGACACAACATGAAGCAGTTAAGATTACCAGCTCAGAGTGGGCAGACAAAGAAGCCTTACTGATGAGTTGTAAAGCATTAGGTAGCAGACAGAAGGTTGTCAAAACCAGCTGCTGTTGGATACTGATTGATAATGTTTTCATTCTGACGGCTGAGACACTGCAGACAGCCACAGGTCTGAGAAGAAGCCCAGTGTGGGCACACACACATACACACAAAGTAATTTAACAGATGGCTAAAGAACATTAAAGCACAATATCTTTTTTTAAAAAGACAATGTTCACTCCCTAATGAACTTGCATGGAAAGTAAAGCCTAGTGCCCAGTTTATCCCACCTAAATGACAAACACACATGAAAAGATTAAAACAAACAAACAAACCAAATCCAAAGCAGTTGAAATTGGTTATTTGAATGAAAACTGCATGGTGCTTACATATTCTATCATAGCCAGAGCATTCAACAACACTATAGACAAGGAAGTGTGACATGAGCTGCTATGAACATTGTTATCCCCTCATAAAAAGGTGAAGTTGTTTATAGACATTAAAAAGGTACACATCCATTAAGTCCATCTACAACACAAAACCACAGAAGTACTACATTCAAAGTAAAGTTAAGTGTTGGTCTTAGCCTTCAGCAGTTATGAGGTATTGTTTCAACCTGTGATGAGGAATGATCACTGTATTAGTAAGAAAAAGCATACTCAAAATAATTCTGAAAATTAAAATCACTGCTTCTGTGCAGTTGACATTTGCCTAAAAGAAAAATATTGAAGTATCAAAATGTCCTAGTCTAAGTAGCCACTGGCATACTCCAAAACCACATTATCATGGACCTCTTGGGCCCTTCCATGTTACTCATGTAGCACCTTCAAACAGTGCGTAGCTGGGAGATCACAACCAAAAAGTAACATGGAGCCACTGAAGTTTTCGGACCAGACAAACTCTGATGGTAGAAATAAGTACAGTTTCAAGAATGCAATACAGTTGGGCTTATTTTCATCTCCTGTACCTTTTGGTCCATAACTAAACTAAAGCAAGGGAAAATAGTAAAAAAAAAAGTTATTTCACATCTTCTAACTATGGCAAATGAAAAAGCAGTAAAAGCTTGGAATCCCTCATTTTGCCTTCCCAAACTGCTTACCTTCTCTGGGAAATAATGCTCCTTACTCCTCCTCCCCACTTCTTCTTCATTGTCCCTAAACAGAACAGAAATTTTGGGACCTTGTGGAAATCTGGGGACTCTGTAGCCTTTAAGCTCATGCCAGCAAAGAGAGAGTTTGGAAATGTAAATTAGATCCAGCTCCTCTTTAAATCCAAGGAAAGGAACCTCCTTAGCCCCTACACGAGAAACTGATGGGCACCTGGGTCCCAACTAAAGTGTGCAGAGAGAACTGAATCAAAGCAGGACTCCTCTGTGCTTTAAAATGAACAATTCCAGTTTTTGGTTGTTTCCAAGAGTATTAGCAGTGAGACAACTGACCTGGCAGGAAAGAGAATATAAAACAAAGCAAGGACATGCCCTTCAGGCTTCCTGCCTATTCCATCTCAAAATTAAAGGAGTTTACCAGTTTTCCCAGCTTCTTTTTGATAATAGGAAGCAGTTAAAACAGTGGGAGCAATGCAAGAAATTCACGGAAATTGAAAAATAACCAAAAATACCTATGAGAAACCTTTTGTTTAACAAAGAGCAAAATTACAATAGAGAAATGGCTTTTATGAGCATTTAAAAGCTGATCTTTACTATTTTCTTATCCCCAAATAAACTAGTGAGAAACTACAATAAACTTCAAACAGAAGATAGATGCTCAGAATGGAAAGATATGTTGCTTAAAGGCCTGAAAACAAGGCGCTGTGTGTTTGAAGACAGAAGCAGAGTTGACGAGGAACTAACGACACCTCACTCGAGTTTGTGTTTGCAGACACTTTTGCACAAGGGTAGCTGAATGCTCAAGGCACAGCATTCCAGGCGTGCACCAGTCCAGACTGATCTGCACATACCCTGTTGTCACTGTGAACCAGTGGCCTGGCACGTTTCTTTAATGGACAAAATCAGTTTATGAGGTTATCAAAAATCAGCAAAAGGCAGCCAAAATACTGCAAATCTACAACAGGGAAAACATGGAAAGATGAAAAGTGGACTGTGTTACATGAACCAAATCCATGTTTTCTAAATGTATTACAAATGTTTTTTTTTCCAATGACTACTTTTTTGTATTCTAAGTAACACTTAGCCCAGAAGAAATTTGAAAGAACAAGATATGATCCCCTTGAAAAGAGAAGCTTATAGTACGAACAGTGGAAGACCCTGAATTACGGGATAGATGCCTTGGCAATGTTACAATAACTGTAGTAGTCTATGAAGAAGTGATAAAGGAAGTATTTAAAATCACTTATATTTGTAACTAGTAATAAAGCCTCCACAGATGAACTAACAGATATTTGCCCTGCTTTTCTTATGGAAAACTACTTTTAATGAAAACTATTACTTTATCCAACTTCTGCATATTTCTAAAATCTTTCATATACTTCTAAAATCTTTATACTTAGATTACCTGTTTATGTCACATCAGTTTATGTCAGCTATTTTCCCCAAGAAGTCTTATCTGTGCACATCTGTTTATTAGTTTACTTTTCAGCAATCTTCCAGCAAAATACCATACTGCCTCTGGCAGGGTTATGCAGTGACTTCAGAAGACATTCAACTACCTTGTTGAGTCAACTACCTCGACTGTGTTTTCACTCAGTAAAATCTCAGGAATAACCTTTGCATTAACATGAAACTGCTTGCCTTTTAGGTATCCTATTAAAGTTCTCAGTGGCTGTGCTTTTCCATAATGTGAGGTCAATAAACAAGCTGAATTAGACTTGTAAATTCTTTAGACATTAGTTATTTTTTTAAAATTCAAGGTAACATGTGGAATTCCTCCTTTACGAATTATGTTATTTTTGTGCGTGTAAAATTTTCTACCAAGGATGATCACGATGCAAGAAAGCAACATGCAGTGTGCAGATATAGTGGTAAACAAAGAGGAACTTCCTACTTCAGTAGTGTAGACAACTTTACTGGAAATAGTTGTGTACCTGATTCACAGAACATTTATTTTAACCAAAGGGCATTCTGCATTAACTCTGTATGAACAACATATCACAGCTCAGCCTTGATACTACACTGTAATTAAGCTGTGACAGAGTGAGCAGGTACAATGATGCGTGGGAACTTCTTCTTTCTCTTAGCTTTCACATTCTTGAAGGTTCGAAGTCTCTCTCTTCTAGCAAGTTTATTAGAAGGGAGAAGCTGTCTTTTACTGCCTCCATATCATCCAGGGAGCAGGGTTTAAGAATCCAGCGCTTTCCACGTGCAAGTGGCTCAAGTTCAAAATATTTTTTTATCTATTAAGAAAAAAAAAGAGAGACCAATGTATTACATCATGACAACCCTCTGTCTCACATCTAAAAACCAAACCAAACTAGATCAAACAGAACACATGTAAAAAAATCAGGATATTCATTTTTGGAATCTTACCCACAGCTGCTCTTATAATACAGGTTATATGACATGACCTGAAAGTGTTTTCTTTAGGGGTGAGTGACCTGCTTGGAAGCTACCATTCTGCCCATTTAACATTTACCATTTACCATTTAACAGCATGGGAGGTCTGAGAAAGAATTGTACTGACTAGAGGCAAACAGCAAAGCACATGAAACATGTGCTCAAAATTTACCCAAAACAGCAAAAGCAAATAAGAAATTTTAGGTTTTGTTTGCATTTGCATGTTAAAAATGTATGTTTCATTATACTCTTATTGGTAAACACTTAAGATACAGAGTTGGTCACCATAATACTCTAACTTCACAAATTAAACATAAAAAATGTACAGATCCTAAGCATTCCAGTCAAACATGAGCTATAGCATAGCATCTCTTTGTGACCAAAATAAATCTATACAAATAAAAATTCTTCAAAAATTACTTATTTCTTCTAAAATTAAACATGGAAGACTAACACGCTAATGTTAGTAGGATAGTAATAAGTATTATACATGAAACATGATGCAGCTTCTTGGAAACATCAATCATTACTGACATTACAACAACTGCCAAAACACAAACACAGATCCAGAAAGACTGAGAAAGGAAAAAATTTAATTTAGTAGTATACTCCAATCACTTTTCAAAACAGAAAGAACAATATCAAAACATGTTTTTGATGTCTCTTAGAAGAGAACAGCAGCCTTCAGGTTATACTGGTCCACAGTTTACTGTTTTCATAAAATTTTAGTCTTTGAAGGTATTTGACCCAAAATCTACTCATGTTTGACTTGTCCAATAGACTTTTAGTAAAAACTAAAATGCAAAACTATATCACTCAATTCTTCCTACTGTCCATATATCAAAAGAAATACTTAGTCTTGACTTAGTTTGCACGTTCTTGCTCATTGTAATCATTGCCAAATACTCTTAGATTTTTTTAGCACAGAGTGTGCTGTAAATACACAGCACAATTACAGGAACAGTTACTCATAACATGGTAGGCAGTAGAGCAGCACCCTAGACAGGTGATTGGAGCCACACTGTGTAAGGCTCCAATGTGCAGAAGGAATAAAAAGAGGAAGGCGGAAAAAAAAAGGCTTTCAAAGTCCATACAAACTGCAATATCTGTGTAGCTCTTGAAGTGTCTACTGATAGACAAACAACAGTTTTGTTTATCTATTAATGTATAGTAATAGAAGAAACCAAGTTGAGTTGTGTGAACTCACATAATTCAGAATTCAACCATGATCATGTGTCAGGCAGGCTTTCTTATTTTTAGAAAGGAATTTCAACCAGAATGTTTAGTAACAAATATCAGGGGGAAAAAATGGTGGTTTTCGAGATGAAAATGTCTGCTTACCTGGGAATGACACTGTGAAAAATTTTAAATCTCTTTTCATCAAAGTAGAATTGTACCAATAACATTTGAAAATGAAGTGTGGTACTTGACATTCACTTGCCCTCAAACAAATTTTAGAAAACATACAAGTTGAAATAAATGGGGCTTCAGCAAACCAACATTATTATCAACATATCTACTTTTTAGCATTGCTAGCTCAGTGCCACACCAGTATCTGATGTTAGCACAACTATGTGTCATAAAAACCAAAATACTAATATCAATAATGGATGTATTGCAACTTTTCTAGCAGCTTGAATTTACCCCCATTAATATACTGAATTAATGGCACTGATCACAGCATTGGAAAAGCAGGGTAAGGAAGCTCTGTTGCCTGTTTCAGCAGCAGCCTCCTTGATTGCCACTCCAGGGGAGGAAGCTGCACAGAAGGATAGCAAAGCAAGGTCTCAGTGCAGCTAGCAGATAGAGCTGCCCACTGGTGTTAAACTGACAAATATGGCTGAGTAATCCAAGATGTTTCAGACCCACAACCCAGAGGATGTCCACCACACCCCCTCTACTGGAAGACTATTGCCATCAGACCCTGGAGCTCACTGAAGTCAGTCCACAATCCTCCTTACCCTCTTGAAATAGGGCTCAGCCATATGAAGAAAGGTCATTACATCAGGACAGCACTTGGGATTAAAAGTAGAAACACATGCTCAAGGAAATGATGGCAGTAAGCAGACCAGCACTGAGTCTTGTGCATTCGTGGGCAAATATAACACAAGTTACCAAGGTAGCCTCTAGCCAAGAAAAACAAAATGCCTGATTTAGTGAAACAAATTTTGCAGATAAATTATTTGGATACCCAAAGTTGATCAAAATGCATTTTTTTTTCTGTTTCTATCTGTGTAATCAAAATGTTACTTTATTAGTGATGTGCTGTCATCATTTTCCACATTAAGGAACATTCAGAGTATCTGCATTAATAGGTCTTATATGAATGCTGAAATGAAAGTGTTTGTTAGGTGGTTGTTTTTAAAATGCGAGGGTTTGATACTGGTATGAAAGCACAAATGCTTATATCCACATGTAAGAGCTATTTCATTCATATGTTCTGCAGGAAAAAAAAATTGCTAGATGACTTCTGTCTAATACAAAACTAGTAAAATAACACTAATTGGCTTACAAATAATAACTAACTAAACCAGAAGTAGCACAGAAAAAGTGATTTTTCACAACCCAAGGGACATTTTGTGGTGTGTTACTATATTTCCTCATTTAAACTTCACACCACAATGGAGTTTGCTAAACCTCAAGGTTTTGCAAGCAGGCTCTCTGGACTTTGCAACTTCCAGAAAGTAGTTTGCAGACACAAATACTTTCCAATTTACTATAACTTCTCCTCCCTTTAACTCAGAAGAAGTCATTCTGTTCTAAAAGCAAGTACTTTCTTTAGACTTGAAAATAGAACCATTTTTTACATGCAACAGATGAAACATGAAAAGATCGACACAATCAGATGCCCAATTCTTTTTATACAGTTGAGTTTTCCACTGGAATGCTCAGCTCTCCATCCACGTTTGTTTTTGTAGTTCCTTTCTTCCCCAGTGGCCATCATCCATATTTGTTCCCTGCAGATTTCCTAAGAGGATGTACACTGATCACCAAAGCATCCAAAGAAAGCTCAAATTCACTGAATACTTACACACCTAGTTAGTTCTCGCATAATCAGCAGTTACTATTTTACAGCTCTCTTCAATCACACTAGCACAAAGGGGTGAGTTCCTAAGAGAAGCTCTTCTGTCTTCCTCTCTGCACAAACACCAAAAACTTTTCTGCCTGTTCATGAATGCTGAAGTGAAAAATAAAGACTCAAACATGCTTCAGAAGTCTGATGCATTTACATACTGGCTGTGCATTTTCAAGAGTTTACTTTGAGATTACTAAATTTTTCAGATATAATCCTAGAAGAAAATACAACAAATTAAATCCAATTTTAAGACTTCTTTACTTATTTTTACAGGATCTCACTGTATGCATTGATTCCACATGAGGGCCTTGTTTTGTAGAGAACCTGACATTGTATTTATGCCACATTCTGAAGTCAATAAAATCTAAGGATACACGTTTGCAATTCCCACTCTTCCCACACTCCACCTTCTAAGTCTTATTCTACTGGCACAATACATTAAACATATGGTTATCAAATGTTGCTTAACCTACGTGCTAGAAAAGTCAGGACACAATAAAAAGGATCAGTGCCCAGAACCTCAGCTGGTGTAAATTATCATAGCAGTGTGGAATTGATGTTACTAAATTGATATACGTAAGCTGAGTAACCAGGCCCTGCTGAAAGCTTTTCCATGTTCTATTACTGAACCTCATCATCTAGACAGTTCACCACCCATGTGAACATAAGATCTATACGAAAACTTAGATGTTTTAATATATGAGAAAATTTATCTCTATTATTCAACATGAAATAAAGATGATTGAAAGCATTATTTTTCATTCAAATTCAAAATTATACTACCAAATTTCATGAACACAGAAAAGCTTCCAGCTCACTGTGACTAATCTGTTGTAAACAAATACAAAATTCAGATAGTCACTTACATTACCAGGCTGGTAAACGGAGAACTTAATGAATAAAATATTTTTCACTCATTGCTGTTTTTTTGAAAAATTTCATTGGGACAAAAAAAATTGTAACAAAACATGTGTATTATATCCAATCAAAGGCTGTCAATCTTGTCAGTGTCCCCAGAAGACTAAATTTTTAAAATACTTTCACAGGATTTATGAAGTATTACTGCAAAAGGGTGACTAATGAAGGTATGAATTAAACTAAAATAATCTAATTTGCTGAATCCATGTATTAACCATAAGACATGGTTCATTCGTCCATTCCAAATCTGCATGGACAAGAAACAAAGTAATAATGGAAGATTGGAGTAGCCCATATTAACACTGAAAGTTTCAGTGAGCAGTGATGCTGATAATATCTTTACAGACATCATAAAAATCTGCTTTTTGTAGCAGCCATTTAGAAGATGCAGGAAAAAGGGGGAATTTTGCTTGCTGGCTCTACAAACAACAGACAAGCTGCCTATAACAATTCTTGTGCAAATTCAATATATTTGGAGAAGAGAAAAAGCCAAGAGTACTTTACATAGCGTTAAGTTTTAAAAACAGAAACTACATAAAAATTGGAACTTAAAGAAAATTAACTGTGTAGCTAAAAAAGTGAAATGCTTGCAGGTGGCACAGAAAAAAATACCATAATTAGAGGCTCAGAGTGTATTTATACTTTTTCAGAAGACTTTAAAATAAACAAAAAAGCTCTCACCAATTGCAGAAAGGAAAGGGATGGTATTAGAGGTAAAAGAAGTCATGTCTAAATAAAGAAAAGAGAAAACAAAAGAAAGGAAATTCTGGCAAATTAAATAGAAACCACAAATGTTGACCAACTAACCATAGAGTAGAACTCAATACTTAAATCACCACTGATGCTAAAAAGTAAATTGAAATCTGCTCTAGCTTATGTTGGTGTGCTCGACTGCAAACTGCACAGCCTCCTGAGCTGCTACATATACTTTTCTGCTGGTTCTTTTCTGAGTACAGTGATTTATAGGGTTGAGTGGAGTGGAATGATAGCCACTTAAATCAACTATTTCAATCCACTGTCATACAGGAGTTAACACATCCATGTCTTTCCTGAAAAATCTGCTAGAAAGCTCCTTATCTGACAGTCCACTTGGCTAAAAAGGACCTCCTGTCTGACCAGAGCAGCTGTAACATGCACAACTGTCAGCCAAAGTTTTGTAATATATATTCATCCTACAGAGACACTTCACTTCTCCTGAAAAGATACTTCATGTATGTCTGCTCGTATGCTTCTTTTTAACAGTGATCTCATCTTTGTCTAGAGGGATCCTTGTAATGCACCTATGCATCATAAGCACTCCTTCTAAAGCACCTGTACCTCATGTTTATTGATTCCATATGCAATATCTCTTACACAACAGGGAGGGGAATGAAAGTGCCTCAGCTGATGAGAAGGGATGGTGATGTGCTGTGGTCTGGAGCAACCTATGCACAGGGCCACTCTCAGGAATGCCTACTGAGGTCCAACAACACCATCAGCCACAGAAATGCTTTTATATTCTAGCTCTTTGAGGAAATATATTTCACTTCTCACTGACTTTAATGTGCCAAGGAATCCAAAGTCTGTGTGCACAATGCTAAAAGTTTGCAATGAGTCCATTAAGTACATATTATGATAATCAGATTTATGTAATTGAGCTGCCCCTTTTTTTTTAATTTTAAAAATATAACCTGCTGAAGTAAAATCAAAAGGAAAAACAAGTCTGTTTTCTTCAGCATTTCTGTGTGATAGCAGAGTAAGCACTTTCTCTAGACAAGATTACAAAACCATCAGAGACCTTTTAGTA
The DNA here is from genome assembly GCF_049639895.1 of Pseudopodoces humilis. Taxonomy (NCBI): domain Eukaryota; kingdom Metazoa; phylum Chordata; class Aves; order Passeriformes; family Paridae; genus Pseudopodoces; species Pseudopodoces humilis. The sequence continues at coordinate 60,908,914 of NC_142203.1, read as the reverse complement.
AATCTTGCAAGTAGAGATGAATACTTTAAAAATTGGTATTTCTACTTTGTACAGCTTTCCATTTTTTAAATTTTTATTTTTAAGATTTTTTGTTTTATAAAAGACTACCTGAAGAACATCCAACTGAGCTTTGTACCTAGCTTTGTAAGAGAGGCATATAATATTTTTGGCTTCTAAGTCTTTACAAAGAGGAATACAGTCACTTAAAGTAATGTACACAGTGCTTTGTGCACATTTCCATCCTTATCTCCAGTGGCCACAGGTCACAACATTTTTCAGATTGCAAGCGATAGCTGAAAGAAATGCATTTTAAAGAAGATAACTAACTACTCAAAATGAAGAAATAGGATGCTTGACAAATCAGCATAGCCCCACTATTCCAGAGAGTACAGAGTATTGGCAAATGCAAGAATGAGACAAGAAAATGGGGAGTGAGCTAAAGAGCTGGAAGGTTTTTAAAATGGAAAAGTCTGGGTATTTTTTTTTACAGATAGACAGAGTCATGTTACAATGGGTCTGGACTAATAAGAAGGGTGAGAGTGAGGACAGAAAATTCCAGAGGTTGCAGAAGTACCACTGAGATTTGTATGCAGATGGAAGCAAAGAGAGGCTTTGAGAAGCTACTAGGATCCATCAACTCTTTGCACACTCTCTTTGTGTAGCCACACTAGAGCGCATTAGACTTTTTTGAGGTAGATTCTATAATTTTGTACAGAAGAAACAGTAAATCATGTGTAGGTGCCAAAAACATACACCTATACTTTGCTCTCCGAGTCTTCTTCACCCAGGATACTCCTTTCATATGAGCAGGTGCTTTTCTTGCAGCTGGAAGAAATAGAAATAATGCGAGAAGAGCAGTAGCATACCTATTTAGAGAAAACCAGATTTCCAGATGAAGGTTCATATAACCATATAACCAGAAAAACAAGACGAGGACTCACAATTATCCAAGCCTAGACTGAGTGCAACACTATCTCAAGTGATAAGGGAAACAAGACGAGAAGAGGGTACTGTACAAAAAAGCATGCAATGAAAGCATAGTAAAATATTTTCCTTTAATGCCACTTTAATCCTTTATTTCACTTCAAAGAATTATTCAGAAGTGAAAATCAAACATCACTTTAAGTTACTGCTCTTTTTGCTTTCTCTCTTACCCACTGTGTTTTACTAAGTACTTTGGGTTGCCACAGATACTATCTGACAGTTATGCACTTACAGTTAAAGTTTTAGAATATAAAAACCTAAAGAGTAATGCTGAAAATTAGCCCTGGTTAAAGATAGCTATTTGGAGGACATCATAAAATTCACATATCTTTTTTCTTCCACATAGAGCACAGACACAAAAATGTCAATTTACTGTATATGAGGACAATTTTCTATTTTAGTGTATTCCTAGCACATCCCAGAATGTTCTTAAGCTGTGCTGAAAATGACTGATTGAATATAAGATCTATTTAAACTTAGGATAACTCATTTTAATTACTATCATTGCCCTAATCTGTAAATTCCATTCCACAGAATGGAACATGTCCAAAGATAATTTTACAGGAAATTTACTGAAAGATTTTACTCTACTACCAGTCATCTCCTCTCTACCATCACTCACTCAGTTGTTTTTTTTTGCTGTAACTTCAGTGAAATAGCTTATGAAGTACAAATAGCTAGTAGAGACTCAACACTCAATACCTTTAGGAACATCTTTCAGAGACTTACAGAGTTTTTGTAGCATCCTTTTTTTAAAATAGACTGCAGGTACTCATGGTTTACTTTAGAATATAAGACTACTGACAGAGGATGCTGATTTCAGCAGCAAAATATGCTAGTTATAGCTACAGACTGTGCTTTGAACTACTAAAAAAATCTGGGACACAAGTACACAAGTGCTGTGATTTTACCCTCCCCAACCCAAAAAAGTTTATCTGCAATGTTGAATGTCAAACATTACTTTAGAGTAATGAAAAGTCCAAAGATCAATCCTTAATTCTTTTTGCAAATAGCATGTTTTCTCTTCAAATAACAGTTAAACAGTATTTTCTGTAGAAGTGCATATGTGATGATTCATCTGCATTTGCCTGAACATGTACATAAATCTAGCACTTGAGCAAATAACATCTGTATACTATGCCCACGTCTGCAAAGCACCAAAACACTGTATGGACATGTACCCTGGTATCAGTACCAAAGAACAGTGTTTCTAAGGGCTTTGTGGTTGGCTCCCCACATTCACACTGCTGACACTGTTCCAAGTTAACAGTCAGACTGAGCACAAAAGAAAAGCCACTCAGCAGCAGCTGTGGTTCTGTGAGTTGTGTGCTCCCACAAGCAGACATAGACTGTAGTTGTGCCTATTTCACTTGCTCCTTACCAGGTGCATAGCAGAGCATGTTAGTATAGGATGATTCCAACCTCCCTTCAGGTCCTTTGCCAAAGGGAGAATTATTTGTTTTACAAATTAAAATTATAAAATATTTTAAGTATAAAGTACAAAATTATTTATAAAATAATAAAATTATTATGTTATACAAAGTCTGCATAGAGTCCATAGGCAATGGAAGCCCTGAACTAACTGCAATTAACCATTTCTTGTTCAAAAGCAGAAACTGTGTAATAAGTCCATTTGAAAAAGTTAACATAAAATACTTCTTAAGTTAAAATCATAGAATCACAAAGTCACAAGGCTGGAAGAGACTTTTAAGACAATTGAGTCCAACTCATGTGTCCTGGGGTGACAACACCAGATCCTCAACACCTCAACTAAACCATGGCACCGAGTGCCACATCCAGTCTTTTTTTGAACACATCTAGGGATGGTGACTCCACCACCTCCCTGGGCAGACCATTCCAGTACTTTATCTCCCTTTCTATAAAGAACCTTTTCCTAATATCCAACCTGTATTTCCCTGGGCACAGCTAAACACTGTGTCCCCTTGTTCTGTCAGGTGCTCCCTGGAGCAAGAGACCGACCCCCACTTGACTACACCCACCTTTCAGGAAGTTGTAGAGAGTGATAAGGTCACCTCTGAGTCTCCTTTTCTCCAGACTAAACAATCCCAGCTCCCTCAGCTGTTCCTCACAGGGTTTGTGTTCCAAGCCCCTCACCAGCCTTGTTGCCTTCTCTGGACGCGCTCATCAACCTTCCTGAACTGAGGGGCCAGAACTGGACAAAGAACTCCAGAGTACTGATTACAAAATTGCTCCCAGAGACCATGCCACTGCCAGGTTCAGTTCCTGTCAGAATGCCACAGGCTCTATGACCCTCTCAGCTTCTCCAGCACCAAGAACTTCTCTGGGGCCTCTTTCTGAGGATTTCTTTCTGCCCTGTGGTTAGAGGATGCAAGTCTGTATTTTTGTTTTCTAGGTCCATGCCTCTGAGAAGATTAATGCCTCCAAACACACAGCAAGCCACCACTTAAAACTACTATTCCAGGCAGCTCCATATTCATTTATTTCTTGATGCTTTTTAACTTTCTACCTAGAATTACAGCAGGACCCCTCCAGGCTCTCTGACCAGGGCTTGCTTGAGTATGGCGCCTTCAGCTTTCTTCAGAAAGCACAAGGATATGAAGAGGAAAATTACAGCTCAATTCAGACATAGCCCTGTACACCAGAGAAAAACCATGTGCCAAAACTGCCACTAACCATAAAGTGATAAAAAATGCATAAGCAATCACAGATATGGAAAAAAAAGTGAGCCCTTCACAGCAAGAGAGGATGTTTTAAGTCAGGTAAATGGGAGGCAATATTAGCAAACTAATGCAGAGATGTCTTTTTCCAGCAGTGGTGCTGGAAAAGACATGGAAATCCAGATGGATTTGCAGAAGACAGGTGAATGCAATGAGATGCTGAAGAAGTGTATTGTTCTTTTGACTCTTGAATTTACAGGCAAAAGGCTAGAATTTCTCTAAGTGCCTGAGGTATTCCTTCCATTACCATAGGTTGCAGCAAGGAATTCTACCTTTCTGAAAAGTCTTTTAGTAAAAATATTCCATGGGAAGGAATAAGAGAATGAGTAATGAGTGTTTTTCTCTTACTGCATCAAGATATCATTTCCCTACATTATATTGATCCACACTTCACGGAACGAGATTAAACAATAGGCAGTTGATCGAGAGATGCACATACAAGAAGAGAGATACACAGCTATCTCAGGAAGGCTATCAACCTTTCAACCTCTGGGTTCATTCCAACCCAAAGTACTGTAAAATGGCTTGGGTTGGAAGGAACCTTAAATCTCATTGTATTCCAACCCCATTGCAATGGGCTGAGACCTTCCAGTAGACTGGGTTGCTCAAAGCCCCATGCCACCTTGAACACTCGTGGGGATGGGGAATCCACAGCTTCTCTTGGCAACCTGTTCAAATGTTTACCTCCCCCACAGTAAGGCATTTCTTCTCAATATCTAATCTAAACATGTTCTCTTTCACTTGAAAGCCATTCCTCCTTGTCCTGTCACCACATGCCCTTATAAAATGTCCCTCTCATCTCTCCAAAGAATGGCCAAACTCTGAAAGCATTTGTAAAAGTTACGGTCTCCTTAAAGGAGAGCTACTGAAAATAATATTGAAGGCACTTAAAACAGGTTATGTAATAAAGCTATTGTTACTTTAAGTGAATTAAGGCTTTCCTTAGCACACACCAACTGTGGAATACCTTTAAAGTCATTGAAAAGCCAGATTATTTCTGAAGAAAAGCACCTGGAGGCAGGTGCTGTGTCCTAGTAATGCCCCAATTATCATGACTGTACCAATGAAAAACAAAAGCAGATACTTGTCAAGTGATTCTAGCAGAAAGGGAAACCTGGCTTTTGCAAGCTGACAGACAGCTCCTTCCCTCTACCTCTGGATGTGACTTGCAGTTTCACCAACAGGCCCTAGTGTTACACCTGGGGTAAGAACTGCACTGAAAATTAAATATAGTAAAAATAAAGCTGACACTATTTTTTTATGAGGATCAGAAGATTATTATCAATTGACTAAAATATCTTAATGCAACAGATTTTTCTAAGCATTTTCCACTCACCTGAGAGAGAAACCTATCTATTCTAAATTGGGGTCTAATAGAGGCAAAATCACCTCTTTAAATTCTGGGGTTCTGGTGCTCAACGTAAGTCAGAAATCCAGGCATTTGCAATTGCTAATTGAGTTTGCTTTACATTAGAAATCATCATAGGCTAAGTTTGCTGACCACTAGTGACAAGCTGAAACGTTATAACCACTAGCTTTTACAGAACATATTCAAAATTTGTACCATTTTACCACATCTTGATAATGAACTATTATATATGTCTACAGCTAAAACAGACCTTAACTAAATACTCCTTACCAAGCCAGGAAAGGTTCTGTATATTGAAGCTAACATGTTTAAGTTTCAAGCTCACATATGAGAAACAACCAATTATCCTGTCTGAAACACAGGCTTGTAAAACTCTCAGTTACTTGTAAAATGGTCTGCTACACACGAGTAAGATGTTGTTTAAATGAGTTGTTTGACTAGATGCATTCACCATGAAATTGATTCTTTTAAAGCATTATTTTTAAACTTGAAACAAGTTAACTGTGTAAACTGAAAATGGGAAAAAATCTGGCATTATAAAGTGTAGGTTGCAGTATGAGTTTAGTATTTTATGAGGTCGAGGGTTACTTGAATGAGAAACCCATCAAGAACAAATAGCCATTTGTGAGCCAGTAATTGAAAGGTTGAATATGATTAAACTATTCTGCTATTTCTATGCCAAGATGTGTAGTATATTAGCTATTGTTATATCACCACTGACTGTGCAACTCCAAAGTATTATAAAGGCAATAAAACAACAAACAGAACATCTTTCAAACATAAGCACCAAAAATAAATCTGAGTTGTGATTTTTCTATAGTCTGAAGGTAGCACTATATCGTATCTTTTTTCTTGGCACTTCCAGTTAGATTTAGTATTACTATCCTGTTATGAGTGAGTGGCATGAGAAGGGGATAAGTAGCAACAGGTTACTGAATATTCTTCCATCTCCAGCTCAGAGACACAGTTTTAAGCTTTACAGTGGTCCAGATTTCAAAGAAAAATAAACCATTGCAAGGAGGTAATGGATTAAAATATATATATATATTAAAAAAACCCCACAGCTAAAAAAGTGGTCTTCAGTAACATTTTAGATTTGAATGTTTAGTACAGTCCCAAATAAATAGACAGATAGATCATGCAAATTTTACTAAAAAGACTAGAAATTGCAAACTAATGTTTTATGTTTGCTTCCATAACTGGAAGCAAACTGGAAACAAACTGGAAGTTTTATAGTGAATCAGTGTACTAATGGTATGCTGCTAATAATTCAGATGCATTATTGACTTATAACAAAAAAGGTCTACTTGGTAAAGAGCTAGAATTTGAAATATTAATAATGTAACATTTCCAACTCTACTCTGATTAAAGAAATTATCTTCTTACAAGATGAAGCACTAACAGTTTTTTTAAAAAATAACATTATGAAGTGTTTTATACATTGCTCCAGAAAAGCAGGAAAATATGCTATGCTGCCTACTGCAAAACTCTTTTGGAGATGGATCAGATTCTCAAGACTTCAAGTAAATAAGTATTTGTAATTGTACAGCAATTTACTCAACATGCAGTGAAGAGTGCCACCAGCCACACAGTTTTATAAGACCAGCTGTAGACAGATTAATAGGAAGGACAGTGTCATCATCATGTCAGTCAGACCACAGGCAGTGCAGCAGGAATTGGAGAGGGTAGGTAGAGATCAGCCATATAAAATGTCTTTAGATTACTTACAAGCAATAAAACATCCTGCTTCTAAAGATGTATAATCCATGACAGCAGAAATTACTTCATATTAAAAAAATTCCAGTCCAGCTGGTAGTGCATCAACTTCATGTTTGCCAGCTAGAAAGCACAAGTCTGCAAAAGGACTTGACAACATTTGAAGAAGAGTATACTGAAAAGTGAACAATGCTTAGAAAAATCAAGATTGAACAGTGACATCTGTCACAGAAAACAAAAAAATGTTTCCTTTGTTTCCTTGACAAGAGTTTAAATGTATTAACAGGATCTATCACTAAAAAGAAGGTATAAATTCAATCACCTGGGTTTAGATTAAAGACAAGCATGGACAATCAAGTACAACTGGATCCTATAAAAAAATCCACTGGCTAGTGGTCTGATAGAATCTTCAGCTGTTCTTGTGGGAGAGGAGAGAGCAATTCTGCTCGTTTTATTCAAAACATATGCAAGACCACAATGCTTCTAGTAGGATTTGAATACTTCATTTTTAATTAAAGGTTGACATATCTAACTTTTCTGAATTTTATCAGAACTGTTAGACAAAACACAAAGTTCCTTCCCTTTTAGCCTTGTCTGTTTTTATGGATACAGTATATGAAGACAAAAAGCCAATGAAACTATGTTTGAAGTTATACTGTTCAAGTAATATAACCCGGACACTCACAAGGCATATATAAACCAATCCTTATTTCTGTGAACACACTGTCATTTACTTTGCACAAATGATTTTCTAACCTAAAGGGCAAATATGAACAGTTCAATTATTTGCTTTTCAGTATCCACAGTATATGACTGATCTGCTAAGTTGTTTGCTTTGCCTTCTTCACTGGATGACATTTTAAAGTATGTAACAGACAGATAACCCAATACACAACAACACTTGTGCTTGTGCGCAAATACCCTGAATAACATGCAACTTCTCATTCTCTATTTTCCTTTAACTACAAGCATTCCAAAATAGTAAGTTTATTATCAGTTATGCAGTTAATTCATGCTTGATACAGCAGTTTAAGAAAGATACTGGATTGCACTTTAGATATCAACTACACTTTAGTCTACAAGCAAGAACATCTCAGATTGTATCATGTAAAAACATAAAGTGACATTATCATTAAAATGGCGGCACAAAAATGCACAGCTGAAGCAAAAGGAGATATGCAATGTCCTGTTAATGTCCCATCCAATCCTGTTATGTCTCACATATGAGACACGTCTTTAGCTCTTCTAATATCTTGATAGACTATACAGAAGTAAAATCACTTGGTGAAAATAAATAGCAGTCCATCTACCTATAACTAGTACCAATATGCAAAACTCCCAGCAGAACAGAAACCCATTTTACAGAGAAAAAAAATCCAAACAAACCAAAAAGTCCAAACAGTTATGGTCTTACACTTTGATATTAGCACACACTTAGCACTGACACTTTGCAAGACACTATGATACCACAGTGATGTAGACCATCCACTGTGCGACACAGACAAATCTGGAACATTTTGAACCTAGTCTGTGCTTAAAGCTGAGAACATTAAAAAGCAGGAAACAGCAAGGAGAGAAATTAGCAGAGACATCAAAAAGACAGACAAAAATAATCCCTTTGCCTATAATTGCTAGCATTAATATATTTTACAGCCATGATCTTTGCCACCTTCTTGCAGAAGGAATCTAGTGTAAAGACGTGGGGGTCAAACCTAGAGTGACATGGTTCACTGAATGACCAAACAGAGGTTTACATATTTCCTTTATGGCTGCTGGCACTAGTTTTGGCCTAGAAGCCTCTAATGAACAAAGAGAGCTCTGATCCCTTCTGGAGGCATTCATATGTGATTAAGATCCAACAATACAGCACTTTGATCCACTGAGTTACAGAAAGATTGGATGTTTCCTGAAGAAGTCATTTCGGGTGAAAAGGAAGAAGAAAAGAAGAAAATTTTTCTGATCAGGTCAAACTTACAGAGACAGCACTCTTCTCACATTTGACATTCATTGTACTCTCTTGAGAGTTTTGAAGCTTTGGAAAGATGACAGATGACTGAGGTAAGGAAAAGAGGAGTGAACTGTGGTATCAGTGTCTCAAACTCAAAGAACAAATTTAACTTTTAGAAGATGGAATAAGATTCATTTTCAAGAGAAAGAAATTGAGTTAGGCAATGCAAGGCATATTGCAACAAAGAAGGACATAAAAATGTACAACCCAGCAAACTGGATGGCATCTTTCATAGATGTTTGAAAAGCTTGCAGCACCATAGTAAAAAATACATGCTTCCTCATGCTGATGTAGCTGAAAACAGCAGGAGATATATGGGTAAGTCTATAAAAAAAATCTCAGAGAATGAACACCTGGTTTCTTTAAAGTAATCTTTCTATCTTGACACCAATATACTTCACATAACCCAAGAGAATTAAAGGCCTGTTTGAAGTTAGAAGAGCATGTTCTTGACACACCATTTGGAGGAGTATTTAGGTTTTTTTCAACAGACATAAGTATTAAGCACAGGTGATGGATTCAGATCCACAGGAATGAACGGAGGCTGGAATGTCTAGACAACCAGGAAAGCATAACACAGGTGTGACAACTCTGCTTGACTATCACATTCCAACATTTTCAGTATAAACTAAATAACTTCCATCATCTGTTGATATAAAAGCAGAAGAGGGAAAACATATTTGGCTTTGTCTACTACAAATGTCTACTCCTAATAATTTACTTTGGAAGCTAACTCTCCTGTTCATATTTAGGTTGGATGCTTCTAAGTCCACCTGGGAATGGCTCAACTCTCTGGCTATCCAGCACAACAGTTCTTAGTTCAGAATACACTTCAAGTTATTTGTCACTGGTACAGTCAGACTGCTCATACTTGACTGCTTTTCATGTGGCTGTCCTACTGGACAGCAGGTGATTTTTTGCTCAAAAAGAAAATCTTCATACTTTAAATTTAAACTCTAACTTCTTGAATCCTTTGCCAATGGATGTGTTCTATGATTCCTCATTTACAAAAGAAGAAAAACACATTATCTATCCCCAGGTGATTTTTTAAAACCAATGATATAGAGCTGCACTTGCAGCCAACTACCAAAACCAGAAAAGCTGAGGTGAAAGCAAAGGGAATCAACAAGGTGGTAACCCTAAAAGTAAAATCTATTGTCTCTGTTTTTAATAAAAGGAGATTTGCCACCAGTCTTGTACCATGAAAGAGAATACCACCCTCTATAAACTACTCAGTTTTATAGTGCTATAATGCCAGATGCATACTAAATAAACCTTGAACTATTATGTGCAGTACACATGCAAGGCAATTAAAGGTTAATATGCTCCTTAAAACAGTATGACTGAAAAAACATATGTGAAAAACACATTTCACATCTCTAAGAGACTGAGGTACAGTTTACCTATTTTGGAGTTGAAGTTATGGAAAAGTTTCACTTTTCCTGATGCCTTAGGATTTTAGCTTTTATACTTTTCATATATTTGCAATCCTGTAATTCTTTAGTGTATAACTCTAAACTCCATGTACAGTGTTAGGTACTGTCTTCCCATTTTGGTCAGACAAAACAATTCCTCTCTAGACTTGGGAATCAAGGACACCTTACTGTCTCAGGCCCTGAGAAATGCAAACAAAAGTGAGTTGGGGGGGAGCAAACTTGGGGAAATGACTTCATTACCTGAAACTGTAATTGGAAAATTGGAAAACTAACCCCCAATATCCAAACGGACCAAACTTATAAAAGTGGGAAAAATTGTGGCCTATCATCCATTTCTGAGTGTAGCCCCTGTGTGGGTTCTGTACCTAAATGTATCTGAAGGCCCTTCAGTAAGTATAACTGCTTTAATAATATAATTATTATATAAGTATAATTTTGTCTGGCCTCTGTTTTTAGGTTATCCCAAAAAGGCATAATTCCTATCACACACCTGCAGTATAGCATGTTCAGCAGACAGCTGATCAGCAAAATCTTCAGTAATTAATGTTTGATTACTCCTGTCATAATTTCTTCTGCTTCATAGAAGCTAATCTCTAATTAATAATTTAATTTTAATCAAGTAATTAAAAATGTATTAGAGACCATTTGCTATTACAAATCCATGAAAAGAAGACACTTTAACAAATCCATTAGACAGTACAAATACAATTTTTGGAACTATAGAACTGTAGACAAAAAAAACCAGCCTCTTGAAAAACAGACAGTGGGCTGTTCCCTAGGACTGACCTGTGAATTAGCAGAGGGGCAGAAGTCTGGACAACTGCACTCTCCCATGACATCTACAAAGCTGCAGCTCATCAATATGACTGCTAAGAGCAGAGCTTGGTCTGACAAACCAAAACAACTTATTGACCCTACTTAGAATTAACAACAAAGGCATAAATTTTAATGGCAAGTAAGCAGTTAAGCCAGTTGTTAATTACTGCCAGCCTGCAACTGGACGCAGCAATGCACCTGTGATTTCAAAACTTCCTACGGCCACATAAAGCTAAGATGTTTGACAGCCTAAGTGTGACTGCTCTTCTTCATCTTTAGTTTTCCACTTTTCCAAGCTGTCTGTACTGCAAAAAGTACCCCACATGTAATTCTGTGACAATTTTCATTATTTTCTTTATATTCTCTGTCTTGGAACGTCTGTTTTGCTCTTTCCTATGGACTGAGGAATTAAATTTTTGACATTAGTTTTCAAACAAAAAAAAAGCACTAACCTAAAGGTTGTTATAACAGATTATGATAATTAAAAATTGCATACAGAGTACCACTGTACTATTGTAATCCTTCAAGAAGCTGAGTTATGCCCAGCTTCTTGAAGAGGCTTTTCCAGAAAGCCCTCTAACTTCCTTCCTCATTTAAGTTCAAAGTAAAAGACATAGCCAACTTTTGACTGAACTTGTCTAAAATACATGTGGCAGAGTAGAGCTTTCACTTGGAGAGCTGCCAGCCTACCTTTGGCTCCCAGTGACAACCAAATATCCAGCTGCAGCTAGGTTGAAGGATGAGAATTTGGTGTATCAACAGCAGTCAAATAGGAAAAAGCTTACTTCCAGGCTCCATAGCTAAATGATCACCATTTCAGCTTTCACTGGCCACCTGGAATAAGGGAGACAAGTTCTCTCAGCATTCACCAGCCATGAGAAAAGTCTGCTTAATTTCCTATTTGGATTTAACTGTAGCAATAGAATGGTCCATGTTAGTCAGCGACAAAGGTGAATGCTGCAGGACTGAAGCCCTATACAAATTCTGGAGTCAAAAAGGGTGACTAGAGCTCCTGTTGTGGGCTTATATTAACATCAAGTAAAGTATGCCCAACAGAAATAAAAGAGAGCTAAGGGAACTACACAGCTGAGCAGTTTTGGGATTTATTTTTTTTGTTTGTTTGTTTTCTTTTGTTGTTGCTTTGTTTGTTTGGTTAGGTTGTGGTTTTTTTGGGTTTTTTTGTTTGGTTAGTTTCTTTGGCAGGGGTTGTTTCTTTTGGGATTTTTTTGTTGGGGATTTTTAAGTGCAGGTGGGTTATTTATTTGGGGGGGGGGGTTTGCTTTATATTTGGTTGGGTTTTTTGGTTAGTTGGTTGAGGTTTTTTTCATTTTCTTGTTTCTATAAGTCAGCTCAAGAGAACCCAGGAAGCTGGGAATAGATGAAGAAATGGTGAAGGAGATAGACAAAAGAAAGATATATTCCATTAGAAACAGTGGAAAAGATACAGAACTCAAAGCAGAAAGTTCAGACCATGAGTAGTTTCAGATTAATTTTGTTTACTCAAAATTACAAGAGGTCAATATGAGCCATTATTGTATACGAACTCCATGGAGATGAAGCTACTCATTTCTCTCCAGTGTTTCCCTTCCATTTCAACTGAAACCTCTCATTCCATAAAGTCTGTATTTTGGATCATAATCCTGGATTTAAAAGATTTATTTTTAAAGGCATACCACACTACTCCCTGTCTTTTAGACCCACCAGAATTCTGGAGAAGCTTCAGTGAGCTGAGCTGCCATAATTCATGCTTGCTCATTAATACAAGTACCAATTGAAATCCACTTTATTATCCACTCTAGTTCAACAGTACCACTGAGAAATGCAAATTATCATCAGGATATACCTTGAAAGCATGGTTAATAAAACAATATGTTAACATTTCCTACCCTCATATCCCGTTACAATTTTTAATGTTCACCTAACAGAACACCTAGAATCCTATAGATAATCATATATATCATATATATAGAGAGAGAAAGTAAAATATTTGAACCATGTGTTTAATAAATTAAAATTCAGATCTTGGAATATTTTTTTAATGTTAACATAACTGTTGAGCACTGTGAGTTCAGCAAATTTGGTTTCTCTACTTCTATATCACTTGGTTTCATTCTAAGGTCACACCTACTTTGGGCATCACTTAAAGAAGCATAAACAAGCTTTAGAATTAACACAAATTACAGTAGGGGTACCAGCTCTCTTTCTCAAAAATACTGTTGGATTATTGAAGACTTTTGTGCAAGAATACCACCTCACACCCAAGATATTAATGAAGGAAATGGCATCTATCCTGGTGAGCTAAATAAGTGCTGTTTTCCCAGTTTTGCAGATGGAAAGCGGAAAGGAAAGATTACAGTCCTGAAATGGCAAGTTACTTCACCAAGTGTTTGATTACCAGTTTTGAGCAGTCCCACTCAGATGGGTAAATACTTCACTTCTGACTTGCAAGCAATTTTTTCCAATTTTTCCCAGCCACCCCCATCCCAAGTATGTTGGAATAAGCTCAGCCAGGTAATGGCTAGCCAGAAGAAAAACAACACTTCTTTTTAGGAACTGACACCAGCTCAGACTTGTTCTTTTCTGAGTCTGTGCCTTGGAGAAGTTCAGGAAACTTGTCATTTCTACACAGAAACTGTCTCTTAAAATAGACTCACTTACAAACAGGCTCTGGCAGCACCTGGATCTGGCACATCTTATGACCCCAGAAGGCAAATGATACAGGTGAGTTGGTGAGGAGCTGTGACATGTTTTTGGGTTTTCTTTCAAACACCTCATCTTTTGGGAAAACATGGGACATTAATAGTGCTTATCATCTAGCTATTCCATTAATTCCTTACAGAGGAGTGATTACATCCAAATTTTCAGTCAATTAGTTAGCCGAAAGTTAGATTGCCAGGGAGAGAACAACAGAAAAAGGTGTTTTGCTTGGAGGACAAAGGAGGACCTATCTCTCTTTAGATCATCTCTTTAGATGCATAGAACGGCCTGGGCTGGAAGGCACCTTAAAGATCATGAAATTACAGCCACCCTGCCATGGGGAGGGATGCCACCCACTAGCCCAGGTCGCTTAGAGCTCCATTCAACCTGGCCTTGAATATTTGTGGATCATTCACAACTTGTCTGATCAACCTGTCCCTGTGCTTCACCATGCTCACAGTAAAGAATTTCTTCCTAACACCTAATCTAAACCTAATCTCCATTTAAAGTAATTCACTCTTGTCCTGTCATGACCTTATGTCGCTCTCCATCTTTCTTTAGGCTCCCTTCAGGGTCTGAATAGACACAATTTGGTCACCTCAAAGATTTCTCATTTCCAGACTGAAAGATCCCAGTTCTTTTAACTTTCTACATAATAGACATGTTCCAGCCCTTCAATTATCTTGCTGGCCTCCTCTGGATTCTCTCTAACAAGCTGGTGTCCTTCTTGTGCTGGGGCTACCAGAGCTGGATCCAGCACTACAGGTGGGGTCTCATGAAGGCCCAGCAGTAGGGCAGAATCCCCTCCCTCCCCTGCTGCTGGCTCTGGATGCAGCCCAGAACACATTTGGCTCTCTGGGCTGTGAGTGCCCATGGCTGGGTCATGTCCAGCCTCTCACCCACCAGCACCCTCAAGTCCTTCTCCCCAGGGCTGCTCTCAATCTGTTCATCCCCAGCCTGTGCTGACCCAGGAGAAGCACCAGCATCTGCCCTTGTTAAACCTCATCAGATTCCCATGGGCCACCTTCTTGAGCTTGTCCAAATCAAATGCTGGGAAGCAGAAAATTATAGTAATTTAGAATTATGAAATAATTTGGATTTTTTATTAAGTTCTTGCCCAGTATTTATACTAGTAAGATGAATTTTACATTGAGTAAAATGAATTTTACATTGTAAACACAGTAAGCTTTCTCATCTACATGTCTCAATTTTTTTGCATGATTATGCAATGTGCATATTAAGTGTTAATGTTTTTTCCCCTTTCAGGTGAGTTTGAATCCATAAATTCAGTGGGTTTAAAATAAAGTAAAACAAAGTTTATACAAATAATGTTTTTTTAGCAAATCTATCTCTTATTTTTATGGGTAAATTTATGCATAATGAATTGCAGTATGTTGAACAAAATTTTGCCACTTCCTCACATTAACAGCTATATTAGGAGTTATAGTGATACATATATGTCACATGTATAGTTGTTCAAAAGATAGTTGAGTCTTCTGCTTGGCATGAAGCCAAGGGGATGAGATTCTAAAGCCCATTAAGAGTGCATCATGACTGGGAATTAAAGAATCTCATGCAACCATAAACTGTCTAGAAAGAAAATGAGAAAAATAATGAAATTTGATCTGAGGGTTTATATATTTTTATTAGTGCCTGGCAGCAGACTAGTAATAGACCATTTAAATGTGTAGAGCAATATAACTGTTTAGTGTCAGATGCACAGTGCTGAAAAAGTCTGCAGACAGTATTCATACTCTAGACAGTAGAGCAATAATAATAAAAAATCCCAATCAACCATCCAACCAACTAAAACACTACAAAATCCCCAACCCCCCAAAACTTGACTAGACTTCACACAGCTCTTATCTATATTTATCAAGCTGATATTCTCTGGAACGTGGAGATTTTCTAAAGGAATCAAAACCAAATGCTTCCAGGCTATCAATGTCAATAATTACACAGCAAGCACTTCCAGGAAACTAGAATTCCCACATTAAAATCCCAATCTGAATCACTCAAAACGTAACTACCCCAGAAAACTCTGTTTAAATAAGGTAAAAATGGCTGTTCAATGCACAGCAAATTTGCAGAAGATGAATGCTTCAAGGTAGAACTACTTCTCTGTCACTGGCTGCAAAAAGTAATACTCTGAAGTACAGCTGGCCCATTAGTCTAGAATTTCATAGCAAGTCTCAGGAATAAAATACTACTTTCTTCATAACAGAATATAAAATTAATATAGAGTAATATTTCACTTAGATTTTATGTTTCCTAAAACACTCAAGTCCTGAGAAGTCAGATTTTTTTGATTGCAAAGTCTTGTGTTTAAATACCAAAAGGGCTGTATTTAGAAAACCAAGGATGTTTAAGAAGTTCCAGGCTCTTTTTTGGGCTTTCCCTTTTAAGTTTAGAGACCTTAATTAATAGAAAACCTAATATTAATTCATTTTAGCTACCAACACATTCGAGAAGTTTGTGGATGTAGAGTTAATGAACACAACTGAAGATTCTCCAAGTAAATACAAATAGAAAGTCAGAACTTTAGCTGATTATGGAAACATTAACGGTAGGTTTTTGTTGTCCTCCTCACCCACTAAAATGGTCTTACTGTTTACTTGTTAAGATATTTATATATATATTTATACAGAATTCAAAGATAGAAAGCAAAAACTTCAAAGAAAAAAGAGAAAATAAACATGGCTTGTTTATCCCTCTTCATTCTTTCCCCTCTCCCCCTCAAAGTCAAGTGCCTTTCCTGTGCTTACCTTGTTCTGATCTTTCAAATCCACCCAACTGGACAAGAACCATCTGCTGCAGCACCACAGCCCACAAGGCCAGGAATAGCATGGAGAACCATAGCATCACTTAGCCCACAGGCTGTTTTCTCACGACTGCTGAAAACATGTCCAACAGCCAGGTCATACTGCCTTCCATCTCCCACAGAACAGATTGCAGTGACTCAGGATCCTTCTGGGTCAGAAGTCCGCTGGGCCAACCTGCTGCTGCTGTACACAGAATTAATTCACCCTCTTACAGCCACTCCACCAAGCCTATTTTCAAAAAATTTAAATGTGTTCTGGCAGACAGCTATGACAAATCAATGCCTTTTAGCAGCAGACTGAAATGAAGCTTTGGGACACTCGGTGAAAGCAGACATGCAATTCAGTTTAACACTGGACAACTTGTTTTTCTTAAGATGCTTTTTTCTTAAATGATGCTTCACCAAACTACAGCAAGTGCTGTAGTGGTACCACATTTGCTTTGTATTTCTTGAGACCTCTTAGAACTACATCGTGGTCCTTACACTGTTTATTTTAGTGTTTTTATTAATCCATTCTAGGTCAGTAAAGTGTGCACACATTCATGTTAGTTGACTTCAGAAGTTGACAATAAAAATACAGAGAAGAGAAGTTACTGCCAGTGACAGAAGAACCTTAAATAATAAAAATAAATAAACTCCACAGCAGAAGAATTCAGATGGAATTATAATGTATGGTTCTTTTTAGTTTTTAGTTCCCAGCTTACTATATAGTAGAACTTATATTGGAAATTAAATCATAGTAAGATAGATGTTTATGTACTGAGCTTCCCTTATGTTCTCCTCATCCTCTCCCTAAACACACAAACTAAGAAGACAAAGAAATTAAACTGCAAAAAAACTGCAAAGAGTCCAAACAACTCCTAAAATAGTCTCAAAACCATTTGCTTGAAAAAGATTCAGGTACCACCTGAAGTCAACAGAGGAACTTTCCTATTGGTACCTTATATGGAAGAAACTGTGACGTGAAATCTTCATACAGAAGGTGAGTTATATTAAGCAAGATAAATAACATTGTCTTTCCTTGTTGTTATTCTTCACTGTCCACCACAGCCTCACTCTGACAATAATCCACTGATAGCAGTATTAAAAATGCATTGAGTGCCTCTGATATAAAGCAACATTGTGACTACCTATTTAGTACCATAAATATTACATATTTTTCCAATTAAAAATGTAAAAATTAGTTTCATAAAAAAATTGCGTTATATTAAACCAAGTTTGAGATACGTGAATTGAAGTACAGCAATGTCGCCCTGAAAACTCAGCTGAGTGAAATACCTTGTTTCCCTTCTTTGAAAAACATTTAAAAGTCAATATAAAATTCTGGAACATCACAGCAAGACTGATTTCAATACAGTAAAGTAATAATGATAGCTTAAGAAAAAGTAAAAGAAGGCAAGAAAATACCCCAAGGAAATTATTTCTCCGAGCAATTGAAATGTTTGCAAAAGGACTGAAGGAAAGTGATTGGTAGCATCAAGGCAAGTAATAAATCTAAACAGTCGGTGATGTGAAGTCACCATGGTCTGTACACCTCCACTGCAAATTGAAAATTACTTTCAGTAGTGTTTTTTTTACTCCTGAAAGGTGTTCCAACAGTTTCAAACACAAAAGTACTTAAAAAACTAGTCACAACTTTGCTGGCTACTTGTCAGACCCATTTGCTGTTGACAGATATTTCCTTAACAGCTATGGCAAAGATGATTTGTAGGACAGATGAATACTTGCTTTCCTAGCTGATCTGTACACAAATTTCAGAAAATACGGGAGAAGTTCTTCACCTGGGACAAATCCTCCTTTCTGAGGAGACAGTGGAAGTTGAACCTTCGGACCATAATTTTCTTTTTCCCACACAGAAATCTGTGGTTCTTAAACACTACAAGTAGCATGGTTCTTTACTGACAACAGCCTTCTCCTTTCAAAGGCAAAAAGAATCTGGTGCTAATGAAAAAAAGAGTAATGTACTTAGAAACCAACCACGGGTCACAAAGTAAGAAACCTGTAGGCAATGGGCTGAAAACCTGAAGGAAACACTACTAATCTGTTTGCTGCAGCTGGTGCCTCTCTGCTTCTCCTGCTGGAGAACCAGGTTGATACTCAGGCCATGCCAGTACTACTGAGGCATTCAGAAAGGTAGAGCACAACTCAGGCCAGCAGAGTGAAAACAGACATCTACTGTGCTACCCAAGCAATTATTTCTGGATACTGGTTTTCTGTATCTCCAGGCAGGCATCTCAAGCTCAAAGGAGCTCACTCTCTGTTTTAAAAGCCCTGATGCTCGGAAAGAGATATTGTGAAAAAGACTGCTGAGTCTCGGTAACTACCACCAATGCTGTGATAATGAAGGAAGAACTGTTCATAAACACCGTGTCCTCTCCTGCTCCCTGTAAGGGCAACTACAAGTTCAACTACAACCATTCAAATGCGAAGCTCTGCCAGGTTAGGCTTGCTTACAGACTGCTCATGCAACTGCAGTATGACTGAGTGCAAAACCTCCCATCTGAGAATAAAGAGCTCTTAAGCAAAAAGAGAGAAAGATCATCCTGAAGAGATTTGCTTTTTTCCTAATGGGAATATCCCCATGGAAATTCCTCCAAGTCTAATATGCAAGACCACACTGTTTTTAATTAAGAGTTCAGGAGGCTCATTTAAATTATCTGCACAGAAAAAAACCCCAAAACATCAAAACAGAGATGAACATACATAGAAAGTTCATTAAAAGAATACCAGCTGTGAACAAACAAATCAACTATTGCAAAAAACTGATCTGCAGAAATAAAGACCATTTTTATTCATTTCAATATCCAGACATTTCTTGTTTGATTTGTCAGAGTTCGTATCATTTTACAGCACTTTCCAGAGTCAAAGTGCCTACTAAGTCTTTCATGGTCAACATTGACCACAGAAAAGTTTTCTCAAGCTGGGTATCAAGAGCAGAGAACTGAGAGAAAACACAATAAGGAACTACTAAAAACCACTAGGTTTCAGTGACCTATTTGGCATTAGACAAAAAAAATCTATGATAAAGGCAGTGAGATAGAGAAGCCTTCAATTACTACAACCACATAATTCTTTATCCATTGGCTTGCACATCCTCCCAACTGGATCCTATTCCTTTCTTAAAGGATCACCAGCAAATTAAATAGAATCAGGATTAAATAGAATACTAAGTAAAATTTCCATATACAATATGGATTTTAAGCACATGCTGAACTTCAAATATTTAAAATGTACCATTAATACAAAAGAATCAAAGATATTTATGGACCAGAGACAGGAGCCTTAACATCTTTAAAAATAAGTCCTTGTTTAAGAGCTTTGCTGAATCAAGGCTTAAACATTAATAAATATTATTAATGGCTGATTCCTAAAAGAACCCTTGCTGAATCTTACTCTTTTGCCTTACCATTGAAGTACCTGCATGTACTTCAGACTGCCTGATGGCCCATTTTTTGCTCTCCACACTTGGTACTAAGCTCTATGAAGCACATCTTTCAAAAAGACACTGCAGAAGAATCTGTAGAAGGAAGTTTAACAGCCAACAATGTCAAGAGCACACTATCACATGATTGACATTAATATTTCACCAATATGGAATGCTAAAAATAATCAGAAATTAATTTAGGCTAAATTTGTCAAATGAGATGCTTACAGTTACATTCCTAACACAGATTTGAATACTGACTTTGAATGCTGAGTTAGTTTTCAGAGGTGTTGAGAACTTGCAAAGCTCAGGATTTCAGACCTTGAACATCACACCATTTGTTGAAGTACCTAAATATAAATTATGTAATGTAACTGGAGGTTAGGCTGACTTGCTTCCAAATTATGTCGATGAGAAAATTCAAATTAGTCACTACTTTATTTCAATGAAACAACCAACAAAGCACCCAAAATCAAATGGTAACTGTGGTTTATAACAGTATGGAACCGCAGCACTCTAGTTATATGAAACCAAATCACAGTAGGTAGAAAGCCACTTTTGAAAGTATTCTCTACAGGTAGTTTTCAACATGGAAACTGAAAGAAATAGCACTGATGTTCTTTGTTGTACCAATTTTGAATCATTATTTTGGGAAGATTATTGTAAATTATTTGGGTAGAGAAAACATTTCTATAGATGGCCACAGCTAAAATGCATCCACACAAAAACTAAAAATAAAACAGAATTATGCATCAAACTAATGTGTTATCTATTACAAAGTGCAAAAAGAATGCAGCTCACACTGAACACAAACCATAGCATGCTCAGAAAGAAGAGCATCTACACGCTACCTATCCTACATGCTACCAATTGAAAATGTAAAATCAATTGCAACTTAAAAAATTATTACACAGAAGTCACCTAGACATAGGTCCACACAGACTTCAGTTAATCTGGTCACTGTCATTTTTTTTTGATGAAAAAGATTAGCAGAGAAACAGAAACTTACAGAGGGAAATGTGCCTGAAGCATAAACCCTTTCTCCCACATACCAAGATCCTATCTCATGTACTTACAGAAAGCCATGTACACAGGGCAGAACCTTAGTACAAGTTCCAAAAAAGCAAATTAACTGTTTCTCAAAATAAGCAATTGAACAATCAGAAGAGAGAGAAATCATTTCTATGAAAGAGAGAAATTCTGTTCAATGTGGCATCACTGGCCACTAAAATCACCCACCAATAATCATCTATGCCTGACAAAGTATGATCCTGTAATCAAATGAAATTGCAGCAGGGTGGAAGAGGATATAGAGGTGGAAATATTTCCCCCTTAGAAACAACAACAATAATGCAGCTGCAGTAGGCACGTTCTCAGACATTTTTTCTTTACATTTATCTATATATTAGAAAACCCAAACCCTTTCACTTTACTTCAGGAAAGAGAATGTTTTTCTCTTTCATATGCAAATGCACATCTATCTGCATAAAAATAACTTCTCATGGAGCTGAGAGGGAAAGTTCTGTCCCTCCTTCAATTTCCTTTTTCACCCCCAAATGTCATATTATACATAATAGCAAGTTACACATATGTATAGACTAATAAATTACTTCATACACTGTTGTACCAGAAGACCCATGGAATGTTTGTAGTAGTCCTAATAGAATGCCATTTTTAGGATAGCCCACATACTTGAGCATTTGCTTCACTTTCGTCTGCCAAAAAATGTAATAGGATGAGTGTTTGGTGATTAGCACTATTTTTTGATTCTTATTTGTAACTAGAATTACAAAACATTTTATTAGGAGAAAATGTACTTTAAAACATAACTTATGGAGAAGCAACTTCAGTGTTTTCATTGTATCTGTTTCCCTTATACAAGCCATACAAAACATTTAACAAATGGATAAAGCTCAATGAAGAGAAATTTGATATCTAAAACCAAATAAAACCACATCAGACTCATCTAGTTAAACAAGAATGCATGTTGCAAATTTTGTCTCCCCAGCTAGTATTTTTGGAGTCTAAATTTCTATCAATGCAACAATCTACCTAGTCATAAACATGGGTCCTTTAAAAGGATTTCTGACACACAAAATACAACTCACTGCCACAGAATGCTATGGATGCCAGATGCATAAAATACATTCAACAATTAATTTGAGAAATTCATGGAAGCAGCATTCTTTTAGGTGGAAAGGTATGAATGCAACACCGTATGATTAGGAAGTACCTAAAGATTACTCAAAACCAGGACAGGATGATGGGTGAAGCATCACTGTGTACCTAAACTGGCATAATGGTACTGCAAGCCAACCATGGTCAGAAAGGCACACTGGGAAAAATGATCCTCTGGTGTGACTCAATGTAGCAGTTTGTGTCCTGTAGTTCCATACCAAAGCTTTTATCCAAAACACAGTCTACTTCCATTCTGTGTAACATACCTAGGCCTTTTATACATAAACTGAAACAAACATCAAAATGATGAATTGTCTAGTGAAGCTGATACACAGAGAACTGCATGAACATGTTATTCATGCAGTCTGTATATTCATACTTCACTAGGAAAAACTTGGTATACCTGTCTTTACCTTGTCTTGCAAATCAAAACACTCATATTGAAACTATATTAAGAAAAGTGTTAATATTTTAAAACAAGAAATTACTTAGCATAATCTAAAAATAATTTCAATTATCAGAAGGCATCCTTGCCATAATTTAAGTCCAAGATGAGATGTTTCTACTTAAAAAACAAATGTTCCATACTTTCTGAATACATAAAATTATGCTAAAATATCTGAGACAGATATAAGACAGGCATCATACATCAGTTTCCTTAAGCAATAAAATATAACAGAATTCCCTATGTAATATTTGAATGTAAATGAAAAGCAGCCCTTAGAAAATCAGATTCAGAAAGTCCAACTACTTTTGAGCAAGAAGATTATACTCAGATAGTAGAAGGCGAGCATAGTTTTGATGAAAAACAAAACAGAACTCCTTTAAAATAGAAAAAACTTAGCCAAAGCAATGCCAAAGCAACACCATATAGCAAATGTTCTTGTGGGACTACATTCCTCTCATGATGTAAATAAGGAAAATTATCAGTACAAGAAAAGAGAGCTGGAAATCAGAGTTTGTGACTTTGGTTTTCCAAATTTGATGCAGAAAAATAAAGTAAAACATGAAAGAATGAAATGATATTAAAGGTCTATTTTTTTAAACAAGGGAGCCAACCAACTGAACGCAATGAAATGAAAGTTAAAAAGAGATAGAAAATCATAAGCAAAAATACTAACTCTTGGACACCAATTGCAGATTTCTACCAACATAAAATAGCTATCAAAATTTAAAAAGAAGCGTGAGACTGAACCATCAAAAGTGTAAAAATCTCTGCACTTCAGGGGAGAACTGCAAGATTGAGCCAATAGGGCTCATTCATGAGTACTTTAGCAGAGAAGGGAACATTCCTCAGGTATAAACCACTAGTAATTAGGTTACTATATGATGCACATGGCAGCTTTTAGGTTTCTATCACATAGCATTCTAGTTTATATTATTGACATTACTTTAGTAAAAACCAGTAGTTATGCATGCTTTAACCTAGTACTCTGGATAGTGGCCTATTGGACTTGACTTTCATAGGCTTTTTGAGTGCAGGATATTTGACATAGTGTGAAAGGCCATAAATAGTTTTAACATCACTTGAAAACACCAACAGATATCCACAGATGTGTTACAAACTAAAGTGGAGGAACTCACGCAGACAATACAACCTTGGCAGTCAGCAAAGCTGTCAGCAAAGCTTAGACCTCCCAAACTTCCTGGTTGTTTTTCCTCTTGCTTTGGGTATATAAAAAAAGGAGGAAAATACAACCTTTTAAAATTTACAGACTGCTGTTATGTTTCTTAGCAGTCAGCCCTGGGTTAGTTGTGGGAAGATTATTTTCATATGATGGATAACAGAAGTAAACTGAATTTAGAAAAGCATTATGTGAGAATCTAGACTAAATCTTACCTTGTTTTCACCTACAACAAGTTTGGAATTAAACAGATTACAAATATTAAGTATTAAAAAAAAAAAATTTAAAGCCATGTGATTTTACATAGGATCTCAGTAGGTAGTCAGTGTGGGCCAAGAGGCTCACTTTGCAGGAGGTATCATTGCAAGACAAAAACATAGGACTGCTGACCATGTTCCTTGACCATATTCCCTGGGTTCTAGCTTTTTCTAGCTTTTTCTAGTTTGGTGTATAGGCATAAAATATTAAAGAGACTGAAAATCTCTGATTGATAAAGATGTTGTCCAGTGGCATGAGGGCAAGTATTGATGGATTAATGGATCTCTGACATTACTGAATCTTTTGCATACTAATTTTATGCAGCAAGAGAACAAACCAAAAAGTCCCATTAAAGCAAGTGCTTGAGTAAAACTCCTGTTATCATACAATCTTAAAATGATGTTAAGAAGTCACATATTTTCCCTCATATATTCCCTCATATCCATATATTCCCTCATATCTCCATGCCCTCAAAACTGTTCCCAGAATTTTCATGTGGCTTTTTCAGCACAGCTTCAAATCACAGGTTTAGTGATTTACAAGCATTTTTCCCTTCAGAAGGACTATTCCAAATCACACCATAAAGATATACCTGCACAAAATAAGATCTTATTATTTTAGGAAATATACTTCTGAAATAGAAAGTTCAGTTACAGACCATTAGAAATGACCATCTTAGTTTTTCAAGAGCACCCTTCAGGGTATAGAATTACTGAGTACTCCATGTTTTAAAATACTTGCCATTAGTTCTGTAGATCTAACCATTGCTGTACCACTGTCAAATGTTTTGGACAAGTAAATTTTGCATGGTTATCCTATCTTCAGCAGAGGTAACTAGAAACTGTATTTCCTTGTCTGTACCATGAATGTAACACTTTGACTGACCTTTCAAAAGGCGAAATTACTTACATTCATCAAATTATTTGAAAATTGGAAGCCTTACAAAGAAACTTCATACTAGAACCTATGAAGAACATTATATCATACATGTGGTATGATATAATAAACCTCTAAATGTCCAGTCTTCAGCTGACCAGAACAGCTTTTCATGTACTAGAAGAATAGCAGCATATTTCAGCAATCTCCTTTCTAAAGGCTTAGTTTCACCACAGAGCATATGGCTAAGGATCAACGCAATGAGATCAGACTGTTCACTGAGTTACACAGAGATCTCATATATCTTTGTTTTTGGAAGGCAGAGTTAGGTAGGCTGTATTTTCATATTAACAATTGCAGAGCACACCTAAATCCTGGCATGGCCAATGATGTGGAAGTTTCAGGTCCTGTGATTTACTCTCCTTCAGTACACAGAAATTAGTGTGTGTAGATAGAGTCCTTTCACTTCAACTAAAGTAGACAATGCAAAATAATTTTGGCTGTCAGATTTTTCTTCTTCACCTGCTTTTTTTTTAATTATTTACAAGTCATTAACGATTTTGTTCAGCACATGTGTATATCCATAGACATCCTCCATTCATCCATTTGGCAGAAATTAAGACAAGAAACAGCTAAATAAGTCCTACAGTGCATTTGTGTATCACATCCCTGCATTCAACAGGTAAACCTACATCTCATAATAAATACTGAATAAGAACAGAAGAGTACATGTATGTAGATGATAAATTTGATCACAAAGCAAAAAGCTTTACTGAAGGTCACAGTTAAGTGCTTTCATTACTTGGTTTCTTTTATACATGGGTAGGAACTGACCTTTCCTAAGGCCCAGCAGTTTTAAGTTTGTCTGGTAAAATAATTTCACTGCAGCCTTCATCGAAGCTATAGAAGAAACTATTCTTAAGTATGCATAACTTGCAATGATTTTTATTAAATTATATTTTTAATACAATGGTTTATAAAATTCAAACTGGGAAGAATAAAGTATGAAAAATTCACATTTGTCAAAACAGAACTTCAGCATGGTGTCCCATGCAATCCAGGGAAATGAGACACAGCATATTACTGCACCATATTTCCCAGCAGAGTTAACCATCAAAATACCTACCCTTGCAGTTTATACAAAGGCCAGACACAGAGAAAAATGTACAATGACATTAGCCATACTGGAGCTATTAATGGAATAAATGCAGCAGTCAAAGACCCTCTGAAGATAAAAGCATCACTCTCTCCCATCTCTGGAACTCTGCCCAAATCACAGTCATATTTTCATTTTTGTCAGCCTTTCTTCCTCTGTAATGAAAGAGTTTCCTTCATAATA
The DNA here is from genome assembly GCF_049639895.1 of Pseudopodoces humilis. Classification (NCBI taxonomy): domain Eukaryota; kingdom Metazoa; phylum Chordata; class Aves; order Passeriformes; family Paridae; genus Pseudopodoces; species Pseudopodoces humilis. Next base: position 60,882,668 of record NC_142203.1, on the reverse strand, counting down.
GTAAATAAAAATTAAGTGTTCCTTCTGTGCTTCAAAGTAAAATGGTTTCAGTAATGATGCAGACAGTACAGTGTGCATCTTTCTAAGGAAAGATTTACTGCTTCAATTTCAATTTAACATTTTGTGTTGCTTCAAGGTTAAAAATACCAGGACATGTAATCATGCAGAAATCTATTTCTTACAAGCGAATTGGTTGCTTTTTCTGGTATCTAGCTCTATGCTTGAGAAGGGTCACATTTACTCATTAATACTCTGAGAAAGAGGTTTTATAATGTAAACATATGTGCTGTAAAACTAAGTCTTGCATAGTCAACAGTAAAATAATCTTAAAAATTTCAGTGTAGAATGTTAACTAGATTTGGCCTTAAAATTCTTTCTGCAGGAAAATTAACTGAGCTAGAAAGAACAGTTATGTCAATCACTGATTTGACAGACTGACAGTTACACCAGTTATGACAATTTCTGGTCTTACCGACAATCCACAGAGTTTCTGCACAAATCACAGCTATTATTGTTTGAACTAGAACCGAACTAGCAAGATAGCTGGTCTAGTTTTAAAAACTGCAGAAGCTTTGACATAGGAACAGGTCACTGTGGAACAAATAGTTATGTCTCCAAGCATGATGCTGACAGTTTACCCTGGCCTAAGACAAATTCAAGACAGTTTACATCCTCTGAGAACTAACTTCATTTAGATTATTTTGTGCTTGTTGAAGGCTATGTGGGCATGGACTATGATTGTGTATGAGCTGACCTGTGCAAGTTCATATCCCATTGCAACTGCCTTTCCTCCCAAGCTCTTCCTGGAACGTGCAAAATTATTTCTGTATTTAACTCACTCAATTTAAGATCCCCTTCTATTCAAAATCTTCTACATGTTCACTTACAGATGACAATAATTTCTGGTTTATTTACTTTTTTTTATAACGGGTGCAGCTTCTTATTTTAAATAATAATAAGCGATTTTGCAGTATCTCAGATATTCTTAACACCTGACTTCGAAAACCAGGCTCCAGATCTGTTAGAAATGGGGGAAAAACCATTAGAAAGTATTTGGACCTATAAAGACAATGCTTTCTTTAGCTGAATGAGGAATGGTAGTTTCAGTATTCAAAGACAACTTTGCTGTTACCATTGCCCAAGAAAGTCCTGCTGTCTTAAGGCAAAGCTGAAGCATCAGGGAGAACATAGAAATGCCAAAGTTACAAATCACGTATCACTTTGTCTGTGCAACGTTTCATCATATCTTGACTGCACATTAAGTTAAAAAATATTCTTACATGGTATTGTTCATTTTATAATTAACTTCTCTGATTAAAAAAAAAAAAGAAGAAGAAGAAAATAAAAAGGGAAAAAAGCTGTGGCTAGCATATAGTAGACCTTTAAATCTCTTTTGGATTCCTTTTCTACATACTGTAACAGTGAGCTATTTTCTGTCCTCCCACTCTCACCCAGAAGCAATGTCTGCTTGTCACTTAGATAGCTGCTCCTGAAAGATATAAGTAGTAACAAGTTGTTGATTTCAATATTTAATTTATTGCCAAGACTAGATGCAATAAGCAAAAAATCTGTTTGACTACAAGCAGTAAGTAAACTAAATACCACCACAAACAAGCCTGTATCCTTTAAGTGTAGCTTAACCACACCTTACAGCTCGTCTCCCTTCTGCAGCAAGTCCTTACATAATGAATGTCTAATGAAGCTGGAGTGTCTCTACACTGTCCTGGATATCTAGCCTCTTGATATAATGCAATCAAATAGTTTCTTGCTTGCTACACCTACAATTCTTTTTATTACTAGCAAATGTGGTGTCACACTGTGACTGAGGCTATGCAAGGTAGCACACATGCATCCTTTTCTCCAGCACAGGTTTTTTGGGGGCCTGCAGTCTGAATCTCAAGTATGAAGGTGAAGAGACTCTCCAAGTCTTCAAGGACTTGCAGAACATTACCCAGATGCACTGTAACAGGACTCGAAGGACACATATTATGGATTTTGAAGGAACTTACTGTTATGCATCTCTTTCAATGTGTGAGAGAAGAGCAATGTCAATTATCCTCATAAACAAAGAGGATTTAGTTAGAACAATTATTTATTTTTGTTTTCTTTCAAAGTCATAAGCCAAAGATGACATTTTTAAACTATTTTTTTCATGTTTCCCAAAAGTTGTTAATGCACATTATTTTTTTATCTGAATCTGAGTGACATTAATCTGAATGTTCAAATGCTTCATGTTAGGTATCTGTTTCACACTAAATGTTCAAATTGGTAGTAAGAACTAATTTCCTGAGCTGAGGTTCCATTCAACCATGGTGCATGCTGTACAGATCACAATAACACATTAAATAAAAGTTGTTTTTAAAACTTCCTGGACTGAAGCTAAGATTTTTTTTATTTTATTTGCAAAATAAATACATGAAAAAATATGAACATGAGCAAATAGGTCATCAGAAGCTTTCAATCAGTTTAAATTTCCTGCATATCCAGAATGAAGGAATATTCAGCATTGCTAATAGTGAACAAGTCTCAGTGTGGTTGTAAGAAAATAAATGCAAAGTCCACAAAATCTCTACAAGCTCTTCTAATTCCTGCAATAAACTTAGTATGATAAAAATAGGGGCAATGAGAAAACTGCATTGCAATACAGATGGAGCATTGCCAGTTGCTGCTATCATTTAAATGGGGATCTTTTGTTTGAGCTCCCCCATTTCTCACTGCTACAACAAACTGCCTAGACAAGTTCCAAGCCTTCAGGTGTTCCATAGGCCAAAGTCAATATTTTAAATGCCACTCCAAGAAAACCACCCCCATTATTAACTTATGATTTTATCACGCATCTCAGGTTATTTGTTGACATTTTTTTCCACATCCCAGTTTCCAGAGCCACACAGTGACAAGAAAGCCCCACTTGCTGAATTAAATTAAAAGAGTTGTTGCAGATAGATACACTTAAATAAGCAGCCTACCATGTTCCTACCAGCTTAGGATTGTGAAGGTGAGTTAAAATGCAGTTCAATAAAATTCAATGTTGCAAATATCTAATCACAAGCAGACAGAAGTCTGCACTACAGTGCTCCACACTCAGTCTTCTATAAAAATACAGATGGAAAAATGTTTTTTTTGGCCATTGATCTACTTGATCATTGCCAACAGCTAGAAATCTAGTAGGATTTGTAGCTCATGAATACTTCCACCAAATTTTCTGGTAGTTTCCCTTAAACTAGAACCAGTATTTTCTTTCTTTTCTTTTGATTGAGCTTCTGCCAACCAACTTACTTTTGTGCATCAACCAGTCCTCCAAAATACAGTGACAGACTGCTGAGACCATCTTAAAAGAAAAAAGCTTGTGTTGATAGGATTATGACAGCAACAAGCCTGTAGCTCTCTATTCCTGTTGGATTTTGATGCCAGGAGAGTTCCCCTAAGAGAAGAACTTCTTCAAACTCCCTGGGTGAACATTTTGCAGGAAAGGAACACTTGAAATTTGATTTGTCCACTGAATGAACAGTACTAAAAGTCTGTTTGAATGCTAAAACAAACACACGAGGTACAGCACAGCCAAGTAACTTTACTTTATAAATCATATCGTTTTCATTTCCTGCATTCATAACCACAGTGATGCAATAATGGAAACTTTCGTATGTTTGTAAGTTAGATGACCCACAATCATTCCCTACAGTAAGCACTAGTAATTTCTGACTATTAAAATAATTGTTATATTCTATGGCTATGCTTTGCTTAACATTGTAAGGTGAGTTTTCTATTTCACAAACCGTATTACATTGGCAACAAAATTTCTGACCTTAGCCAACAGTATTGGATGTGATTAATTTCTAACATTCTTTTGGTAAGTCCAAATAAACATCCACTCAGTTTTCTTTGTTTGCCATCTCAACATCCTAAGTTGGCTGGCCTTCTCAGAAATACATGTTGGTTGTCCCTAATTACCTTTTTTTTCCTTTTTAAAATGTTTGAATTACATCCAGTTAGAGTATTTCCATTTAAACTCCCTTTCATCTAACATTAATCCCCAATTGTTGCATTTCATTTAAATAACAATCCCACATTATATTTTAAATTAAACTGTCAATTAAATTAGATTATTCAGACTGACTTTTTACAACAAAAGTCATTGATGTGGCAAATAATGATGGGAAAAATGAAGATACCTTTTACAGAAGTCTATATACAAAGTATTGTATTATAGAATCAGATCTTAAAAACCACCACATCTGATCAAGAAAGTTAATATGTACCATTTCAGAATATTTAGAGGAATTGCTTTAGGATATGATTTTGTAACCCTTCTTTTTTAAATTAGTCTCCATCTCCATCTTGTGCTGCTTAGAGGCAGAAGTTAATTTGCTCTCTTGGCTTCCGCCATAGATTCCTCACCTATGTAATTAACAAAACTGCTGAAAAGATACCTTGCAGATTTTCCCAGAGTTCTGAAGAAGAACAAACCTGTCCTTTTTTAGAATAACACACAAAGTAGCCATGCAAAGTTTGATTCTATTCTTCACACTTCTATTATTCACGCATCTCCTTCACACCTTCAGTATAGTAGTGGCTTTCCAGACACTTGAGAAGGGCAGCCTGTTATCTTTCAGACAGCAGATCAAACTAGATGTGCCATTTAAGCAAAATAACCATAGAATAGCTTGCTGGAAGTAACAACCACACTATGAGGCTCAACAGATGAGACGCAATGAAGAAATTCTGTCTATACAATCTGCTTCATCTATTTCTTTTCATAATTAACTTTAATCTTTGCATCCTATGTCTCATTCTTAATTTGTTTAATTGGCAGAAGTCTAGAATGGCCTCCAGCTGTCTAGACCATTGAACTAAGAATGCAACCCTGCATTAGCTCAAAGTAAAGTGCCTCAAGTTTAGCTCCTGGAGATTTATGTGAGCAGTTATTCACACTGCTTTCTAGTTTGTCTTCGCAAGGTACTTCCTGTTCTACTTGTTTTAATTGGCTACCTGTTATTCTACCAAAGCATTACCTGAATACCAGTGTATTTACCATAAATATACTTTATTTATAAGTACCATAAATTTACTTTATTATACAAAATACTACTAAATATTTGTTTTGCAAACAATTACAGCTTTTCTTGGTGTGGATCTTCCATAATTCTGTTCCTTCATTCACTTACAAGGCATATTTTATGTCCTTCCATGATGTAATTACAGTATTGTAATAATAAAAACATACTTGCTTCAGTACAATGAAGTATCTTTCTTTCTCTCCTTCTCCCCCACATCATAATTTTTCTTTATGATGGGTGCATGACACTAGAAGACTAGAAGACTTCTGCATGTTTCATCTTAACTTTCCCATAAACTAGCTCTGCTGGAAATGTTATGTGTTGCATTTATTTTTTTAGAGTCAGTTCTCTGAAGTAGTTCGGTAAATAAAGTTATAAAATAAAGTTATTTAAGTTTTGTGTCTAAGAACAAGGTGACTTTAAAACACCCATAGTTATATATTTTGACTTTTTTCAACCAAATCACAACTTACCATACCTTGTAAAGAGTTTCATTCATTTTTTTGCTTTCTGACATAGAAGATGCAATTGGGTTGCTTACCTGTTTCTTGGGGTGATACACTATCATTCTCATGGCTTTGTTTCACATTTACATCAACCGATCATCCCTTTGAAATGCCAATCCCTGAACATTTTGAAAATGTTCTTTGATAATCATCTAATTATTAGCTGTCTCGCTCTCTTTCCAGTGGAAAAGAGATTGATACACTAAGAGACTCCACTTCACTGACTCTATCCACCCAGTAATTTTGCAGATGAGGTGTGCCACCAGTATATTAAACCTCCAAGTCTTATGAAGATCAACAAGTGTGCAGAGCACAGAGAGTTAATGTAATCACATTAACTGACCACTCTCTTAAAGAAAGAAGCCCAGATCCAAACCTCACTGGAAACTGATGAAGCCACAGAGGGATGTAACAGCATACATACTTTAACTACAGAAAAGCCAGAGCTAAACCTCAGATCAATTTTAAGATTCAAGTCCATCAGAAGTCTGTACCTTAGACTCCTTCCAAGGTTTTTATCATCCTCACGCTTTTCATGTAGCATCTGCAGATCGTGCATCTCCCTTCTTGTTTCCATTTTTTTTGTCTGCTTATCTATACTGTTTAAAAATTTGAAAGTTTATTTTCTTGGATTTCTATATGCATGAAGAGAGTCACCCTTCTGTATGACTCTCCGTCCATTATTAAGCAATAAAATCTCAATGAAGTTTTCAAAAAGTTTTCCTTCAGCTTGTTTTCATTCCTTTTGATGATATCTGCCAAATCTCCTTATATTCCCTTTCACCACAACACTCCACAGGTTAGGAGGTTAATAATTCTCAATAGTATTTACCAGATTTAAAACCTATCTTTACATGTCCCAGAAAGTCCACCCTATTTTCTTCCAGATTATTCTTTCTATTTGATCTTTCATACTTTTCCATTATCTCCATATACTGTCAACATACTTTGGACACCCTGTAAAGGGATTACTCACTTTCATTACATTGTTATTTGTTCTTACTTAAAAGCTTACCACATATCAGTTGAGCAATCCCCACCCCCCTTCAATTTTATTCATGCCTTTCCTTTTTCTTGGGCCTCTCCATAGAGTTATTTCCTCTTCACATTTTACATGTTCTTCTGTTTAACTTTTTCAGCAACAAAATTCAGGCACTCAGTAAATAAAATTAACGAGACATACCTCAAGTCTGCCCAGAAAAAAAGTTCAACCTTAACTCAATACTGTATAAATTACTGTAGTGAGGTGAACGGGGTGGAGAAACTATTTTAAAAAGAACGTGACTTCAAACATGGCCCAAATAGTGAAGATAAAGATGCAAAGCACAATTCTGAACAAGATCAGCTAAAATGCATAAGAAAACCCAGACAATTTCTACTTGATCATTAATAACATCCACACATCCCTTTGAAAATTTCCAGATTCTTGCCACTTACTTTTAGAATGTCAGTCTTAAGGTATAATCAATTAAAAAATAAGTTGAAAACAGATTGAAAAACTTAAAATGTCTCCAGTCAACACAAAGATGGCAGGGGACAAAGTAGCATCATCCAAAAATGTAAGTCTTTACCTCTGTATAAAAACACCAGATTTAAGAAAAATGGAAATGTTTTTGAACAGTATCATGCCCACAGAATCCCGTAAGAAATAAACCTGTAAAAAGTTCAAAGTCTCAACACGCGATGGAAAAATAGTCAGTAAAATACTAACTATAAAACTCCATGTAAATTGCTACTATTTGCAATAATCAGGAATACTGAAATAGAAGTGAAAGTAGCAGTCAGCCACAGTATTTATCTCAGTCTATAATGAACTATCATTTCAATTAAAACATTATCAGAAAGATATACCACTTTATCATTAATAAAAATTGCCTGTATTCAATAGCAATTCAATCCACAGTACGTAGTGTGCTCACTAAATATAACTGTAACAGCATAATCCTTCCCAAGTATAGTATCTTGCTAAGGAAGAGGCTGAAGTCTCAGTTTGAAACTGTAATAGTAGTCCTAATCAACATCTAAATATTAATTCATTTCATACATAAAAGATTCAAAATTTGTTGCTTGATTCTATGGAATTAAAAATAGCGGTGGAATAGATTTATCTGGAGATTACTTAAGTGGGCAGGAAGCAAGATCAGTAGTCTCCAGATGTCCTGGGGTACTTAAACAAGAATGGAGAAAGGAGACCTGCATTTAAATAACGCAGCTAGGAATGAGATAGGAACTTCCCAAAGTGTCAAGGGATCAAGAGAGAACAGAGTGAAAGAAGCTGCAGAAGTTAAAGTTAAAAAACACAAGAGTATGCGCATACTGAAAGAACTTGTCTGCCCAAAATATCAAAGCAAAAGTAATTTCAGGACATAAAATATGGCTGACATGAAAGGACTTTTAGCTCTGAATATTACTACAAGACTTTGAATTTCCTTCAAATTAGGGGCTGACTCACAGCAGCTGCTTAATAAGATTCAAAGCTTTATTTAGTTTTGATAAGGATAATATATATTTTTAAGGTATCCCCTATTCCTGTTGGAAAAATTGCCAAGATTAGTATTAAGAACATCATCTGGGCTCTCTACCATATGGAGACACAGATCAAATATAAATAGAGAGCTGACTTTCTTCAGATACTTTTTGAGTCAATCCTGGATGGTAACTAACTATTCCTGATATATGATGCCAAACGGAACACACAAAATTAAATCAAAAAGAGCTAAATATTATATCATCAAGTCTAGAATTAATAGAAATCTTAGAATCTCAGGAGCTGCAGTATACTATTTTTTAAATTTTATTTTTACATTCAATGGGGATTTTCCAATTTAAATACCTGGCAATTACTTCAGACCTTTGTAAGTTTTACTTAAGCTACTACACACTTGGACTCAACAGAGTACCCTTCTCTCTTTCTGCTGAAGCAATTTTCTATTCCAACCAAAAGTATAAATCAGAAACCAATTCCTAAATATCAGATTGGAAGAAAAAAATCTGCAGTAATTATTAATAGAACTATTTACTTTAGTGTAGCTCAAAATAACTTACTGCTATCAGTTTTGGTTATTTTTCCTAAGAGAAGATGGAAGTAGACAGAGAATCAGTATGATCCATTTATAATGAACAGAAAGAATGTAATCATCACCCCTGAAACTTTACAGGGGAGTGTTTTGCCAAATCATTTTCTGGGGCTCTAAAATGGACATAAAAATAAAGAATAATCCCTTATCTGCTAAACAGATATCTTGATTGAAAAATACACACATCACAGTAACTCAAGGTAGTGGGTGTAATTTTTTTTCTATAGACAAAAAATGCCTATGGCCAACATGAGAAACTGGCATTTGAATCTAAATCCTAAATTCTATGACATATGTTTTTATTTTGAGTTTCCCCCCCCATCTCTGATTCAAAGCACTGGCAAGAGAAATTACATCAACAGATTTTTGGCACAGCCATGACAGATCCCACATTACAATGAAAAAAAAATTCCCCCAAAAACCGTGTGCGACATTTTCTCTTTGAGACCAATGAAAGTCCAGCATTATCAAAACATGACATGCCAGACTTTTGATATTACTCAACTGAATAACATAAAACTCCTAAAATGTTGACGTGCAGAGTAAGGATGCAGTCCACAGATTTAAGGTTCAGAGGGATCATCAGATCACTCAGTTTTCCAATCTGTGTAACACACACATGGCATTTCAGGTGGTATTTCATGTAATTACTACAATTACTTGTATGACTTATAACTCATGAACCCCATTCCTGATGATTCAAACAATTGGAGAAAAGGCAATGTGCGGCACTCCAGTTTCTCAGAGGTACAATGAGATACCATTCAGACATGTTAGGCATGGGAATGCTGAAAGAGAAACTGAAAAAGAAATAGAAGAAAAGTACTCAAGCTAATGTTAGCATTTCAAGTCAGCTTATAGTACAAATACAGAAAACCATAATTCAGGTTTCTATGGTAACAACCACCAGATTAGAAAATTTTCACCAGATTTACTTTTTTGTTTGAAAGGAGGAGAAAAACCTCATGACTGTCATGAATCCCCTGGGGTATTCTCTACATAAGCAAAAAAGTCTGAAAACACATTTAAAGCATGCACTGTGTATATGAATAACCCATTCCTTTATCCCAAAGTAATTAGCCAAACCCATTCCTTTATCCCAAAGTAATTAGCCAAACCCATATTGTTTCCCAAACAATACGGGAATTGTTTGGGCATTGCTATTGCAGTTGTATCACAAGAGCAGGAAAGAGAGAGGTGAACATGTGGAGGCCTCTTTCTAGTCCACACACATGGGCTAGAAGACCTTCCTTGAGCTGCAAAGGAAAGCCAACTAGGGTAAAAGGTGTATCTGAGAACAGTGCTCTGCACACAGATGGCTCCTTCCATTGCTGAAATGCAGCCTTGGATCACCAGCAAACTGCTGGCTGTGAGCTCAGCTGATGTCCTCTGCTGAGCACACAATGGCTTCACTGCATTGTACCTCAGGCTTGGTGGAAATACGTGGCTTTTAGTTCATCCATTCACACAATCACCCCCCGAGACAAATACAGGGTATGCTTCCAGAGTCCCAACAGTAAAAACCAGAAATATGTAAACACATTAATTTGTCATACCTCCACAACATGCAGACTTACAACACCAAGAAAAAACCCAGCAATCTTGGTTAAGTTTTAGCTTTTTTTTTTTAGAATACCACAAAATAAATTCTTCAGCCTTTCTAACACTCTCCACACAATTTTGAGGACCTTGGTGATCCTATCAGAGGATGTGACATCAGCTAAAGTGTATTTGCATTATGTCAGCCACTGTGTCAATGGCCACATACAGTAATACTGTTCAGAAGAATTTCTTTGTGATAAAATACCTAAACCATTTTTATTCACATCCAACAATTCAAAATTCTTGCAGCATGTCATTTCCTGATCAGGATTGAAAATAGCAGTGTTGATACTCAGGAAGTATTGTACCTTCAAGTTTTAAGCTCAGAGCCTATCAAACTGCTGTAATAACACTTTTGACAGTGTAATAACACTTTTTGTTGACCAGTTTGAAATTCTTCATGTCTCTGTCAGTTCTGGATGTATTTTTCTCTTCCTTCATATAGTTTAAAAGGAAAGCAGTACCATACAAGGGCAAATAAAAGAAATGGAAGTTGCAAAAGAAACTCTGCTTGACTAGAGGACAGGTAATCATATTTACAAATAACACTGATAATCAGATTTTAAGAGTTCTGACTAACACATAGTTAGATACCTCTCATTTATTTGCATATTTCAGTGCTACTTTACATCTAGTAAGGGCAAGAAACTTAAGCACACAGACAAGCAGATACACAAATGAGTATCTGTACTGTGTTCAGGGGTTCAAGAAGTACATGATCGAACATAATTCTATTTTCAGCGCGACTAATAAAGTGTCTGCCATGATAAAAGGATAGATAAGAAACGTTTGCCTTGACAAAATGAATCCTACAAAATGATAATTAGGAAGGAAAAGGTCTTCTAAGCAGTTTTACACTTAAGGGAAAAGGACAAGTTGGAAAACTTACTTCCAATACTGCAAAATTAAACCCTATAAAAAAAAAAAGAAGAACAGCAAGGATATAATATGGGGAGTACTTCTACCAGTTGTACCTGAAAGTATTTTTTCTGATGTAGAATGCAATTCCAGAAAAAGCTGAATGGCTCCTTCTTTGTATGCCATTCTCTTCAGACCAGATTGATTCAATTTGTAATAATGAGCTTAAATTTCAAGAATTCATTCTCTATGCTCCTTCATTAAATATTAACTTAGTGAAACTGAAATTTCACTCAAATAATTTATATCAAAGGGACTGGAATAATTTAAATTAAAAAGCATAAAATGGGATACATGAAGTTTAAGGTACCACTAATTCAAACTCAGCCTGGAATTCGACAGCTTAGGTATGATCTTTTATTGCTGCTCATCCAACAGAGAACTCGTACCTTGCAGAGTCCTTTGCAAATTGTGTCAAATGACTGATCTTTGGTAGCACAAGTGTCAAAATGCAAGCCAGATTTGTATTGCTACTGTGGAGTTAATAGGAAAAGAAATTGAAATAAAAATATGTATTTTATTATAAGGCAAGCAGATGCAACACAGTGTACATACAAGGAATAAATATGTTGAGTAAGGTGACATTTTACATAGCCACTTTTCAAAGTAGAACTACATTTTAAGGTCTTTTGCATATGTTTTACCTATAGACCTCTGTGATGATGTGCCAATATCAACTTCCCTTTCTCTTTAGTTGCCAGTTTTATTTGATTTCTTTCTTCAGATATGTGCCAACCAGTTTCAGCTTGTTTAACAACATTTTTTTAAAATCAGCTGCCTTGCTGGAATGTTGAACCGATGCATGTGTGGGTGTGCTTATAATGCATGTAAAAATACATTAAAGCGATATAAAGGGACTGGTTTAAGCCCATAAAAGTAAAAAAAATGCCAAATACTGAAGCAGACACCTCTTTATATATCATAATACCTCACAAAATCAACCACCTAACTTGCATAGAAAGTGCTTTGGAAGTGGAAGTGCTATGTTCATTTAATACAGCTGTGGTTTATATGGTTGAACTGCAAACCTGCTGGAATATCACAAGCCATGTTGTTATTTAAGGGAAGGAGTTAGATTTGCAAAATGTTTCACTCTCAACTATAATATGTAATAGAATTATGCAATGTAATATATTTCATGATTATATATATTGGATTGTGCACTAAACAGAAGTTCTTTCCAAAAAAATTATTTAATAAAATGCTGATGACATAGGGGTAATCAAGCAAAACAATAGATCCAGGATGTCAGATGGGAATATACTGTTAATGAAATCAAAACTGCATCCTGATCTGGAAAACCATTAAGATTTCCTTATTAAGTCAGCTTGAGGCACAAAAGCTTGCCTGTTTCAGGCTCAGATCTCCAAGTTGTCATAAGCAGCAATTAGAAATCCCTTAGGAAATTTCAGTTGCATTGTCTGACCTTCATGTTTGTGACTGGAAAAAACTATAGGACAAGAATAGATGCATAAACCTAGTCAGAGAGACAAGCTCTCAACAGTCCACACCTCCACCTAACCCTGGTAAATCACACTAACTATAAGTCTTCATACTTAGGACATAAACTATTTTGTACTGTTTTGATAAAATATTAAACAATGAATCACAGAATAATAGAAAAGTTTGGGTCGGAAGGGACCTTAAAGATCATCTTGCTCCAACACTCTGCCACAGGCAGGAACACCTTCCATTACATCACACTGCTCAAAGGTGCTGCTTCTGAAGTTCTTAATACTTAATTGGATTAATCTTTGACAACTGATAAAATATCAGATTCTTCTTGTTCGTATTAGGAGAGAGAGAGTGGAGTTAATGGGAGGTTTTGGGGAAAACTTGTAAGATTTCACAGCTCTAACAGTCACTTCAAGACATTTGGATGATCAGCATCACTTTGATGAAGAGCAGCTATTTGGGCAAGTCGTACCTTGTGCTTAGGTGTGACTTCTATTCTGCTAGCAGAGTAACAAGCTTGCTTGCTAAAGCAAGTAGAAATACACCAAGAGTATTTTTTCATCTTCATATAAAAAGAAGTGTTCTTTTTAAAAAAAGACTCTCTTCTGGGTCTCTGTCTTGCCATATCTCTGTCATCTCAATATTTTCATTATCTCTGAAGCATGGTCAGATGCTTTTGATCTTCTATAATGCCTCCAATTTCTCCATTTTTCATCTATATCAGCTGTCTCAAAAAATCAGTATTTTTTTTTGTTGTTCCATTAAGCGTATTGCTGTAGTTTTCACATGAAAACACAACAAAAAAAGCCACCCACATAGTCTGCCTGGTCATGACTTTTGGACACCACCAACTTCACCTCCTTGAACTGCTTAATGATTTTGTAAAGGCGGCAAGAGCAGTAGGGTCATGCTTTTTTAACCACTGCTTGATTTTTTCCATTATGTGAGAAGGATTGATTTGCTTAAATCAAACCTTCTTGGTAACTAGAAGGTATCTTACATCAAAGACATTTTAGGAGTCCTCCCAACTCAGTAATTCTGCTTGCCTCTACCTGCTTCACTACAAGCGAATTTGTGAGGAAAAAATGATGCTTAAGCTTGTCTAAACCTGATTGAAGACACATGGACAAGAGAAAATGGTAGTCAGTGGAATTTTTTTTTTACTTTACTCTTGTTGACATTGTTTGCCTTTTGCTGTCATTCACCCAACAGTGGATCCAAAAAGTAGTAACTTGAGATTTTACTCATTCACTACTTCAGCAGAAGTTCCTGCCACATGGAGTTCATAGGAAGGTCTCAGGGGATGTAAACCAACTAGTAGTTGGCGCAGATAGGCCCTTTGTGTTTATATACATTCCTTCCTGTAAAAAATAGAAAGTTACCTCAAACAGTCCTCAGTGATTGCAGACGCTGACCTAGCAAGTTGGAAAGATAATTTGCTAACAAATGAAGTGTTAGTCATAAAAAGTTGTCTATGCTCATCTGTTAGAGCTGTAAGGCTCTATGGGCTGTTATTTTTAAACACCTGAATACTCAAAAAGTCATAGTATAGCTTAAAAAAAAGAGTAATTCCTGCAATATTATACACCTATTCAGATTGTATGCATTCTTTGACCTTTTGTCTTTATCGATGCAGGGTTGATCTTTTACCAGTCTGTTTATATGCCTTTGGTAAACTTCATCTATGTTTGATGACTATGGCTGCATAACCCCCTGCTTTGACATGGCAAACCTTGTACCACCTGCGAGAACAACCAACTCATCAGGCACCAGACCACCAGCACACTCCACAGAGAGGGATCTGCAGGTGCCCGTTAACCATGGAAGAAAACACAGGCCCACAAGCTCAGCTTTGTATTGTGATGTTAGCTAAATCTCATCCCAACTTTTGCTCAGTGTTCAAAAATTACATGCCAATTTGACTACTTGAATCTCAATATCTTGAGCAGAATGCTTTCTGTATCATTACAGAATGCAAGGGGACATAACCAACTGATGTAAAACACTTTGTCATCACAGTTGCAATTAGCTTGAATTTAAATTTAAACCACTCTCTTATAGTAAGTACAGCAGATTAACAATAGAATGGTTTTAGTTGAGTAACTTGTACTGACACAGATATTAGAGGATACCACTGTCATTTCACAAAACAATCCTCCTTTATGTTACTTCTTTGCAATTTGATCAAAAATACTTCACCATTCCAATTTAAGACTTATTCCTCTCATGCATCTTTGACAAACAGCGTAATCGCTCACCTGTGCTAAGAGTAAATGAAGCTGTGCTCAACCTCCAAGCTGTTGAAATACAGTATCACTTGCATACAATATATTTAATATATTTTTCACTCCTGTTAATGAAAGAGTTAAATTTATGTCAGAGCTGTCCAGGCTATCAATATGTGAAGATGTCATCAAAATAAGCTTTTTTCCTATGGTTTAGTACAACGAACTGGAATTAATTAAATTACATTGAAATGGTCAGTTTAGGTTTTGCAACTACAGATTTCTCAAATTTATATATTTTTGTTTCCAGTAGTATGAAATACCTGTCAATATATGCTTAATACAGTGTTACATAAAAATTAACGTTTTTACATGATAGAATACAAAAAGGTGGGAAATAAAATTCTCAACTATTTTATGCCATGTACAACTACTTACTTTTTTAAATTTATATGTCTGCCTTCAAATTACATAGTCCATGTTCTAAGTTACATCAGCAAAGCCAGATGTACAAAGAACTTACTTTTCATTTAGCTCTTTCTAACTTAGAAATTAGTTCAGATATTAGCAGCTTTCCTCTTGTTAATGAACATACTCCTCTATGCTGAAGTACAACAGTATGAACATATTCTTTCACTTTCTTCTGTGGACATTTCATTTTGATTCTTGAAAAATAAAGATCACTTTCAGTTCCAGAGGAAGATATTTGGCACTCAGAGGGTATTGGTCAGGGGCCTAAAGCAATATAATTATTTTTAAAAACTCTAATCACTGAATTTCAGGCATTTCCTTATCCAAGTGGCAAATACACTGAACAACTGACTGAATTCTTCAGGTCACACAAAAAAAGAGCTATGCAATGTATTTGCTAAAAAAGGAAGTATTTGGGAGAGTTGGGTGGGAAGAACCTACCAAGAGAACAGGAGTCAACAACAGATGGTAGATAAAGGAGGAAATAATCCATAAAACCTATTTGCATAAACAAAACAAGACATACTTTTTCCTGCAGAAGCACATTTCTTACTAGACAAAACATTGGTGTTTTAGCTGTGGTAGAAAATTAACAAAACTAAACCAAACAGAACAAGCCTGACATTAAGGTGCTAAGTGCAACCTGGATTCAGAGTCTGTCCTGCAGAATACGTATAAGAGAAAAATACTACTTTATGCTGAGCAACCATATCTTGTAAACACATCCTCAAAGTAAAAGTGAAACAAAAAAAATTTCTGAAAGTTTTTATAAACCCTATAATTCCTGTCAAGTAGTTACAAAGACAGGAGCAGAAAAAAAGATACATGTCTGGGGACACCAGGACCTGATCAACCCTTTACTGTACTGCAGATATGAGCAATAAGGAAGAAATTTCCCCTAAACTCTCATAACAGATAGTAGTAGTACTGACTCTATTCTACTTCATTGTAAAAAAATCAAAATAAATGACTGAACAAGTACTATTTGGTAATTTAGCAAATAGAAGTCTCAGAACATTAATAAGTCTAAAAGTCCTACTCCTATTTTTTGCTGAGAGTTTAGCAAAGCTATATATTTCTAGCAAAAGGAAATTTCTTTGATTTTCAAAGACTATTTTTGGAAAGGCTAAAAACCTGACACAGAATGATCATTCCCTTATGTTTTAAGTAGCAGATTACAGTATTACCCACATAATGATACAAGTGGTTCTTTTTTAAGGAAAGTCCATGACCTGAAGCAAAGGTGAGTGAGAAAATACAGGTCAAGAGGAGGAGCATAGGAGAGGGAGTGCATTGCAACAGCCTGGCTGCCACTATAGAGACCTCTGGGAGCTCTACACTTGCCCCTGGGGAGGGCAGAGGCACGTGGGAAATATTACACTTGTCAAGGTTGAAGACCAGGTTGTCTGGGATAAAATTGTTACAAAAACAAGACAAAAACTGGCAAGTAACAATTATGTAGGAGTGGCTGAGCTCCCCCAGCTTCCTTAGGACCAGTGCAGGGGATGCACTGAACTGAAAGCTGAAGGTAAGCATAGTTTGAAGGAGAAATGCATCACTCCTCTGCTCAGCTGCTAGTTAAAGCTTGGAGACAGGTAGGGCCTGCTCTGCTCTAAGCTGGTGCAGCCTCACCTCAAGTCCTGTGTGCAGCTTCTGGCACCACAATATAAAAAAGACATTAAGCTATAGACAGTGTGCAAAGGAAGGTGACAAAGATGGTGAAAAGCCTTGAGGGGAAGACATATGAGAAGTGACTCAGGTCACTTTGTCTGTTCTGCCTGGAGAAGAGGAGATTGAGGGGAGACCTCATGGCAGTTACACCTTCTTTGGCAGGGTAAGAGGAGAGGCAGGCACTGATCTCTGCTCTGAGTGACCAGTGACAGGACCCGAGGGAATGGCCAGGGGAGGTTTAGGTTGGATATCAAGAAAAGATTCTTTATCCAGGGGTTGGCTAGGCACTGGAACAGCTCCCCAGGGAAATGGTCATGGCACCAAGCCTGACAGAGTTTAAGAGGCATTTAAACAATGCTTTCAGGCACATGGCACCATTCTTGCCAGGGCCAGAAGTTGGACTAGATAACCCTGATGGGTCCCTTCTAACTCAGCTTATTCTGCAATTCTATGATTCTATGGATAACTGGGATGGCAAGGGTGGAAACATCAACCATTTGCTAGTTATGCTAGACAGCAGTCATGCTCACAATATCATCTAACACATGCTCAAATAAATTACAGAAAATCTAAAATACCTTTTTGAAATAAAAAGACCCAAAGAACAGTTGATATAGTCACTAATATCTGACAAGGGTCCACACTTTCAAGCCACATCATACAAAGAAACTGGATAGAGTATCCCTACAGTCTATGTCAAACAGGGCCAGATCTCCTGGCTTGCTCACCTGTATGACAACTGAATCTGTCATCTCACTCCTCCTCATCAAAACAAAACAGTCTGCACCAAGACAAAGTCATGCAAGACCGAGTTTAAAAAGAACCTTTCCCAACTTGGAAAAGAAACAAATTAAACCCATATGTTACATGTGAATCAAGTGTTTCCATAAGCAGCTGAAAGAATAAAATTTGGTTTTCTGGGTCCTGAACTGAATCTTTGTTATGGAGGTGAACTTCTTTTTCAGAAGATGGCTCAGAGATGTTGAAGTTGGACAAGAGTCAAAAGTTATTGCTAGCAGGGCACACAGGAAGGCTCACAAATGCAGAAAACACCATCACACTAGCATTGTTTTCTTGGGAAACCACATTCAAAAACAATTCCTCAAAGGATTTTTTATTTTAAAGCAAGATCTCACTTGTGACATGACAATAATAAAGAATCACATATTTTAACAATGAGAGTTCACACCACATTCCTGGGACAAAAATCTAAAATCCTATTCCGTGGAATAGAAAATTTAAAGAAAAAATCTTGCTGCAATTTTATAAGGCACTGAGGCATTTTTAAGGCTGAATTAGTTTCTAATTTAGAATTAAATACTGGTAATATAGGAAGCACTGAGATTCATAACTTTGGTACCCCAGAACCCAACTCTCGTAAATTAATTAATCTGAAACTCATACTGTCCTCCCAGTACTATGTTAAAGAAGACTGTACAGGAAAAAAAAGGTGTTCAAACAAGAAGTGGCTCTTCCATGACCTCAGCTGTTCAACTGATTGCCATGAGCTCCTGTGCAGGACCTGAGAACTTCACTATCATACTTCCTGTATTAAATCTCCAGTCACACTGGGTTCAGAGAAGAAAGCAAAATTCAATAATAATAACAATAATAATAATAATAATAATGATAATAATAATAATAATAATAATAATAATAATAATAATAATAATAGTAATAGAATATCACTCTATAATAATATGACAATCATGATAGATAAATAATCTATCATGATTTTAGTCTATAATAATCGTGTCTTATTTAGCATACAACAATAGGAAAATTAAGAAACTTATAATAGTATTGTCAAAAGCTTTTTACTTAGTAACAGTATTTGGAAATTTTACAGCAATTATTTCAAAAAAATGAGATTGTGGGAGTCTTAGCTACAAAAAAAAAAAAAAAAAAAATCATTCCCTACTGGCTGGAGAAAGTTCCTAGATTTAATTTTTTTTTTTTTTTGGTTTTGAAGTACATTTCAACTGTTATTTGAATACTTTTATTTCACCTTCTGTATTACTTTACTGCAGCGAACAATCTTTTCAACCTAAAATAAAGTACTGGGATTTTTTAGTGCTGTAGCATTAAACTGACAAGTTCACACAACATATTTCAGTTTCAACAAAAGATTTCTTCCTATGTAAACAAAAACTTTTCAACATAATAATTTGGTGGACTTTTTCAAGTTTTTTCAAGACCAAAGCTACTCAAGTTTCTTGACCACCATACCTAAATACAGAAGTCAAGCTGGATGAAGAACTAGTATGCAGCAGGTGCAATGACCCAACCAAAAAAACATCTGCCTCTAGCATGTTAACAGATACTATTATATCTGCAAACTCCAGAGTTAGAGCACACACTGGCATGGCTAGAAATGATTTCCAAATTGCCTAATCAATCTATTAAAAAGTCTCATAAACAAAATAGTTGACAGTATTGTCTTATAATACTTACAAAAATATTAAGACTGGTAAAATATAGACTGCTGTTGGTTTTAATATTTAATAATCAAAAATATATTTAATATTGTTTAAGACCTAATCCATTTTTTTCTAGATCATAGGAACCACAAGAAGTTTCTGCTACAGATTTTTATGTCATCCTTAATATCAGTCAGATGCTGTTGTCAAAGATAACAGTCATTAACCAAGAGGATGTGCATATGTAAACACAGGCAAGCTCAAAACCCTACAGTAGCAATAAAAACCCCTCCAAAATACAGAAACAAAGATAAGGAATTATCCAGTAGTTACAATCTGATGACCCTGTGGGCACAGGGGAGAAAAAAGGCCTGTACTGGTCCTTAGACAGCATCATCATTCTTCTAACAGGAGGGGAGGCAATCACTCAGTAACAAGAGCAACAATTTTTCCTGCTCCTCATGGCAAGTGCCGTAACACCAGCAATTTCTTTAAGAATGCGTTTTGAGGAACAGAGTATGACATATTGAAAATATGAGAATCCAGGTTTCTTTCAAGATGTCATAAGAAACATATTACCTCAAGTGTTAAGTATCTTGCTCACCTAGCATTATTGTTCTTCTTACTGGAAATGAGATTCAATTATATGTTAAGAAAAGCTTATGGGCTGATTTTCTAAAGCAAGCAGCTTGCAACTTGAGACAAAGAAATGACTGCTCAAGAGAAAAGGACTTAATAAAGGTCAAAGGTTCAGATAAATTCCGCCTTTTGGCATAAACATTAGGTGTATTAAAAAGTATTCAAAGGGACTTCAGTCACTTTTATGCTCAAGTCAGATCAATTTGTAGTATTAAACACATCTGTTCTAGTATCTTTAGTAACTATGTTTTCATAACAAGCATTCTCTGTCACAGAATATTATAAAACTAGTATTACTTATTCAAGGATCTGAATTCCCTAGGAAATTATGTGGGGCCAAACAGTATTATACAGTTTTTCATAAGTGTTTATGGCAGAACTTCAACTACTTTCCTGTTAATGAAGTGTCCAGAGTGGGGTTTTTTTTCCATGTTTATCTTAAAAACAATAATTTTCAGAAATTAGAAACATGTGACAATAATGACTTCTGCATACTGCCAGAAGCTAAACGCAGTCTTTATAATGAGAAAGATTATTATTAATTTATGTCCCAGTAAATCAGTTAGATTCACAAAACAAGAATGTTTTCACCAGCAGCACTGAAAATGCTGAAGACTCTAACAGCCTCTCCCAGCTCAAGGAACCAGAGAACACCTACTCTGCAAAACAGTCAACACAGTACTTTTTTTTGAGTTCAAAGTCTTACCAAATAGTAAGCACTCACTTTCTTAGAAGTGGTAAGATATCCATACTCTGACCTCTTCCTCAGGAATAGCACTAAATAAAATTTTATTAGACATCCTAAATTCACAGAGTAGTCACTAGCATAATTTGGGGGTTGACAAGCAGGTTCAAATTTTCACTGTAGGCAAAACTCATTGTACATTTCAGCTTAGAAACGTAATATCCACTATATAAGACTTATACATAATTCTATGCACATGCAAAGAGTATCATGAGGATATCTGCACACATTTTTTTTCTTAGCAGAAGTAGTAATGTTCACTGTGTCCAGGCCTGCTGACCATACTTATCTCAGGCTCCATAGCAATGCAAAAAAGCTCTCTTCAAAACAGCTTTTCTTTCAAAAGATTACCTTTCTTTTCATATCTCCAATTTGAACTACACTCACACAGTTCAATGTGCAGCACATTTAAATGATGGTATATAGGGAAGCTCAGACAACATGGGTACTACAGAGAGTAACCTAGGCAGTTCTTAAACTCACATCCAAGTTTTGCTGAATCACCTACAGATGATACAAAAGCAAGTATTTTATGTGTAGACGAAGAAGGCAAGAGAAAGGATTCATTACAGTTTGCCAGATCTTTTCCATAGAAGTTTTGCTTTTTGGGTTTTTTTGTAGGTTTGTTTGTTTGGGAGGTGAGTCCACAGGTGCCAAATCTTTAAACATCTCTAAAAGACAATGGACAAAAATGAGAAACTGCTGACCTTCCAAGCACAGCAAACTGTGGTTGAACATAGCAGCACATGGCTACAGAGCACACTGTGGGGCTGGGGACTGCAGAAGGCAGCCCAGTGCCATGTGCTGGGCAGTGTCGGTGCTGACAGTGCTGCCTGTAGCTGAGCTCTACGAGAAGACCATTAATTTGGCTGTCACTGCCACCTGCTAGCTCCTTCCCTGGTATGTCAGAGCCCTACAACATGCTGACATAACTGCTTGAGCAATTATTCATTTAAATAGTTCAGTTACAACTGCTTGGGCTAGCTTCAACATCAGTAGTATAGTTTTTAAACTATATTTTTGCAAAATTTTAAGCCTAGAGATGATATGGGAGTAATGAGCACCCACACGGGTTATATGGTAGATGCTAATTTGCAGCAGGGGCAGTGTCAGGGAATTCTGGAGGAGTGGGGCAGAGTTAGCAGAGTGAGATGGGGTAGCTGGAAATATTCTCTCTGCTCAGCTGTAGAAGAGGATCAGCACCCAGAGACAGGGAAGAGGAAGGGGGAGGAAGGCAAAAGCTGAAGACCATTGGCATGTACCAGCAGCAACCCAGCTCCGATGGCACAGCTGAATGCCTTCAGAATTGGGCCAGGCATAGAGCTGGGATTCTCAGAAGGGCTGCCAGCAGCCCCTACAAGTCCTACTACCACAAGCCACTCAGCTTGCTGAACACCAGAGTAGTTTGTGGCTGATAACATCAAAGATCCATTATTTTGTTAGTCCCCATGCTCATGAGGAACCAGCAGCTGATTTCCATCATCAAGCACAAAACCACACTATTAGTGCCTCCGTTGAGAGAGACCTGGGCAACTCAAGTGACAAACGCTTTCCTGTTTGCTGGCTATTGCATTTAATACAGCACTTTACAAGTATGATCTAATATATTGTGAGATTTGGGACATAGTGTTACTATGGTTATAACCTCCCTTGCTTTCTTCCCCTTGCAGGCAACAAATTAAAAGTAGAGCAGGAAATATTATTGTTCACAGATATTAACTGGTCCAACCCTGGATTGTCTTTACATAATTCTTTCTCCATCATCAATGAAGGTTTAATTAAAGTTAGGAGAAAACAATTTATCACAGGTACATAAACTGGGGGATAAGCTTATTTTTGCTAATTGAGATGGAAAATTGAGACCAAATTCCCACCTTAGGCTGCTTACTATGTAGCCTGCCAATCTTTTAACACTATTACAATTAGATTTATACTACCTTGCCAGACAAAATACACAAGGAATTAACTGGAATGATTACAAATGGATACTTTTCTCCCTTTTTGTTTTAAAAAACAAGTTACCCAGTTGTCAGAACCATATTCAAAACGGAACATCTTCCAAGAGCTTTATATGGCACTCATAATTTCTGTTCACCTATCTGAAACCAATCAGAATGAGTAGAAGTCTATGAATATTGCTGAGATGTATTTAAATCCATAAATAATACATGAAACTGCCTAGGGAGGATTTTAAAAGGGGGTTCATTGACATGGGCAAGAAATTTTGTACTTGTAAGTAGAAATAGTTGAAAACAATGCAATTTTCTTTGGATAAAAGATCATTCTATTGTCCAGTATAAGTATTTTAAGAAAACCAAAGAGTTTGAAAGTATTGGCTCAGTTTAGAAATTATGACATTGAACAAATCAAAGTCAAAAAAATAGAAGCCCGAAACAATACTGGGAGATGAGAGGTCTGGTCAGGTTTTAGACAGTCTATCCAAACAGCTGGAAAAGATGTAGATTCTCTGAGGGAAATTTGTAATGTATTTGACTCATGTTTTTGTGGAGCTGTGGATTATCCTAAGGGGTTTGAAAGAAGGAACATATGCCAAAAAGTTACAAACATTATCTGGAAAATGATAGTATTTTAGTAGTTTTCCAATATAGCCAGCAATAGAAATTAAAGTTTAAAAATAATGAAAGAAAAAGTAAAATAACAATTGGTGGGGTGGTCAAAATGAGAGATTATATATTCATGAAGGGGATTCTTCTGCTTTGTTTTCACAAAATACAAATAGATTCATGTTTCAAAAACACTTGGCTTCCTTTAAAAAACATGTTCTGAGGATTAAATTTTTTAAAATATTATGAATTCCCTTCTAATTTTTTGCAATTTTTTCATCCCTTAAAATGACAGAACAGAAATAAAATGCATCATTAATATAACTCTTACTGGCTTGCTTTTTCAAGTCACATATGTACTACACTCTGTAAGTGACAGACTACCCTTAACATGTGTAATACTGTCTCCTCGAGTAAATCTGTTTTATAATGATTATGACTTTACAAACTATTTATTTTTAGAGATTTGCAATATGCTTCCTCTCACCATTTTCAAGTACTTCATAAAACTGGTAATTATGGAGATATTTTGTGTCTTTGCACGATTACATCTTCTCATGTTAGAAGCCAGTTTCATGTAATTAAAGATGGAGCTGAAATGGCTTACAGCATCACTTTTCCAGACAAAGGTTGCTTTCTTCCCTGAAATCTGTCAAACCCAGACAACTAGGGTGTGTCATCTTACTAATTACTAATAATTTACTTATTACTGTATCAGTAATAAAAGTAAATATTCAGAAACTAGTCCAAGTAACTGCTTCCTGTCTCAATTAAAAGGTTTAGAGTTTTTTATTTCTAATTCAGTGACTCAGCATTTAACATTTGGGAGGGGTACCAGGTACTTATGGAAGAATAATGCAGAATTTGCAAATCTTGCAAAAGAATTCAATTGACAGGGGCTAGTGACAGACAAGTCTCTGTAAAAGGGTGTGGGTAGTGCAATGACAGGTGGGGAGAAATATGATGGGCACTCGGGGCTTGGCATGGGACAGTAGGGTTCCTGAATGCAGGGCCCTGGGGGGGTGACATACACCTCCTCAAGTTGCACAGGTATCACAGACTCACACATCAATGGAGCTGACAATTAAAATACACCATTTCCCAAACTACTGTGTCCAGGCTGATGGAAGATACAGAGATCAAGTGAGACTATGACATGGAAGTGGCAAGTGGCACCAAGAATGCATTTGGAGTGATTAATAAGCTATTTCACTCTTCTCAGCACAAGAAACTTGATGAATCTCAATATGCCAGAGCAAGATGCAAATTATTTCCAAGTCAGGCAAGTAATGTGTTCCTTAGATTACCAATCAAACTGAAGCCAGCTTTGAACACAAGAAATTTTGATCCTCGTCTTCTATGGGAAGCCTCCAGCTGCACCTCCTGAGACGGACTGCTGGTGGTTCTACACTGTGGGTACATGTTGGTGCTTCTCCACCTGGGGTTCCTGGCACAGGAGGGATTCTCAGGTGTAGGTAGCTAAACCTGCTCTTCATTGGTAGACTCATACTGGTGGACTAACCAGACATGTGGCCCAAAGACCAAAGCATCATTGGAAACAAATGAGCAGTACCAACCCTGAGTAAAATTCAGAGAGTTGAGCAGATGGAAGGAGGTTGTAAGAGCCTAATTCTGTTCCCAGAAAAATTCAGAAGTGTTTCTGACATTAATTTTTGTTTGGAGGACACAGTTCTGCAGAAGAATAATCAAGTTCAAATTGTTTGCAAGCTTTACAGTTTTAAGGCTGAATGATGAACACATCCAAACCTTTGGGGAAAAATCCTGCTTGCTCTTTTAGTCCAAAAATGACAATTAGATTTTAAGCGGCACAGTTGAGCCGATCCAAACACCAGTTTAAAATTCAGTCCAGAATCTAGAATATAGCAGCCAACTGAGAAGCATCTGGGGACATCCTGATCAGACCAAAGAATTTATAACACAAATCCAGTATATATTTAATAATCATAATAGATGTACCAAAACACATTAATATAAAGGGCATAAAAGTAATTGCATTTACCCAGATACAAAATTCTAACCAAATTCTACTTCAAAACCATTGCATTTGAGAAGGTCTGAAACTGGGTTTTCACTTCACCTTGAAAAATTACCAATCAAGAAGCAGAATTTTAATTTTCATTAGATTTTGAGTAAAAACCAGACCTTTGTATATACTTAGAAATCACAGTTTAATGTTTTTTTCTAGCACCCAAATAAAGAAATGCAGATTCACAAATTAAATAATTAAAATATTTTTCCTGTGTTTTTGATTTAAATGGTATCTCAGCGTTGGATCTGTTACAGAAGCAGAGGCAGTCTTTTTAAGATGTGCTTAAACGCTCATGCACAAATATTTCTCCGTTTCAGAAATCAGACGGGTCTGTTTTAAGACAATAAGACGTGACAGGTAGCACATTTGCAGGAGATCAGTGATTCCCTTGGTTGCTTTGCAAGATGCAAGTCTAAAGGCATAGTGACATCAACCAGCCAAGAAGTGCAGTAATCCCCTGGGACTAGCTGTCATGTCTCATTGTCCTTATGAAAGAAAAATGGTAAACAAGGAAGCCAGTCTGCAATTACGAATTTATGGATGTTTGTTAATGAGTATCTCAGACCTAGTCAGACAGCTCCTTTTGGAGTATTTTTCAAATTTCACAGGCTGTTTCAGAATGGTCCTTCAAAACTGATTAAAAATGCCACCATCATTAGATTACGTGAGAAAAAAATCCACATTAAAATTAACATTTTAACACAAATATACTTCAAAAGCCAGGGGAACACATCCCCCCTCTAAGTTTCAGGCATCAGCTCTTCCCAGTGAAAAAATAATCCAGGGATGAAAAAGAAAAAAGAAAAAGAAAAAAAAAAAAAAAAAAAAAAAAAAAAAAAAAAAAAAAGAGAGGGAGAAAAGGATTTAATGCATAATAGTACAAAAAAGAATGACCCAAGAAGACTTCAAGGACAAAATTTAATATATTTCTGGTTTAAGCCATACAGACAAAAATGAAGTATCAGAAATCATATATTATGATTTATGCTAAAGGAATCCTTCAGAAAAATTGCCAGACAATTACACAAAAAGATAATGAGGATAAGATGACACAATTTGAATACAGATCACTCAGACACTCTCTCGGACATTTAGTAATTCCAGACAGACAACTTGCAGCAGTTCCTTACCCTAACTATCCTTAAAATCAGGGAAATTGCCCAGATTAAAAAAAAAAAAAAGTCTTCTTAAAATATTTTTTTCTTAATATTAAATAAAGTATTATTAGAAAAATAGAATGTAACAAGAGCAGGAAAATATTAAGAGGGAGGAACACTGATGATTTATAATGAGTATTGGTACCAGACAGGGGAGTAGGGTTGGGATGGCAGTGGATAAGCAGTTCATAAAAGTGTCTTGGGCTACAGGTCATATACAATATAACACAATATCTTTTTTATGGGAGAGATTTACTTGCATGTCTGCTTAATGCTTTGCTGCATGCCTGGGTATACAAACGATCCTTTAGAGAGATACAGTGCTGTTTCATATATGGTGTTTAACAGTATCCAGGCACCAGTCTGCAGCTGGAGTTTTATAATTGATCAGAACATATTTTCCCCGAATAAAACTAATTTTTCCACAATTTGTCGAACAACAAAGGCAAACATATACTGAACTACCTGACAAAGCCTTAAGAGCAGTCTGTCCGTGAAAAAGAGAAGCAGATAACAGAACAGTGCTTACTGCCAACAGCTGAGATCTAAGTTAACAAGTTTTGTCTGAAGTCACATTTCATCTTACTGCACTGGGGAAACGCATTGCTACTCATCCATTCAACACATTTGCCTTCTTGCAAATTAACCCAGGTGCTACACATTGCACAGCTCAAACTAATTTCTAGCAGTATGCTAGCGAGCTCACAGACATGAAGCCATTCTGGTTTAAGGACAGAAGCAGCTCTGTGTTCAGCATACAGCTTCTAAAGGTGGTAACAGAGGGAGAGCATGGCATTGCAGCTGCAATACATTTCTACTCACCAGTGAACCCTCACTCCCTAAGCGCATCTCTGCAGACTCTCCATCTAACAGACTCACCCACAGGCTGAGCAAAGCTCAGTTGGAGCGCTGGTGTCCTAGCTCAAGCAATTGAAGCGACTTTGATAGAGCCACAGAAGCGAGTGAAAATGAGAGACTGAGCTTCATCTAGCAGTCTTGCAAGTCTCCGATGCGCATTATTTCACATGTTCGGGTCACCAAAGTGGCCACTGCTTCAGCTCAGCATGTCACAAATCCTTGTCACCAACTGCTTAGGAAGCACTACTGCCCACACAGTTTAAAGACATAGGGCATGGTGCTTTTCCACATGTATTCACATTTAGACATTTCTGTAGCAATATAAAAATTATCTGATCCAAACATAAATATTTCTATGCATCACTAATGTAAATGACCTGAAGAGGAGACTGATCAAGTTTCTAAAATGATCTTAATTATATAATCATGGCAAACTCAAAGAAAAAAGATACACATATTTGGAGCATTTCATGTGCAATTACATAGATTATGATTAAAACAAATGAAGGAACTAAGGCTAAAAATACTAATAACATATATTTTAGAATTAAAAAAACTATTATGAATGATCCTAAACAGCACTAAAGATCTTACATTTGTGTAAGCGACACCATTTTATCTAGGTTCAAGATATCCTAGAAGATTAACAAAATAAGGATGGTGGTTTATAATGCTTGAATATGACATGTCCCAACTCTTGCATAACACTTGATGTAGGTACAAAGAGCTTTTCTTTTTCACACCTCAGATATAAATGGAACCAAGGAAAATGAGATACCTTCTTGCTCAACAGTTGTATCTGTAGTTACCGTGCTGCAGATGTTTCTACTGTCATTACATACTCTCATTTGAGCACGACAAAACAGTTAATTATATACACTTTAGTATATGTCAGCTTAAAGAAAAGGTTAGCTTAAACTGTCTTCATCAGTAGATTACACCAGCACATTTTACTTTGCTCCAAAAATAAAGAGGAGCACTTGCAGTGCTGGATATGTCATTGCAGTTTACGGCCAGTAATCAATGTTTTGTTGGGTAACTTCTCAAAGAGTTTATAGCTGCTCCCTGCAAAACCTGACTTGGCTGCATTTTAATTTTGGTTGTTGCAATTTTATTTTCAAGTTGAAGACAGAAAGATAGATGGTCTTTTTTTGCTACAACAAACACACCATCTTCTCTTGGTAGCAGGCAACAAAGTTACCAAGAGATATCTGTTATTGTAAAAAAAATAATTTTTAAAGAAAAATTAATAGTATCATTCCCAAAGGGAGCTACAATAAGTATTCATATCAGGTGACTTATGAGTCCAGGATATTAGAAAAATTAAGTTAAGAGTCTGCAGCAGCTAGTGTAAAACCTTTTTTTCCCAGGGTATCAATATTTCTCCCCTTTTCTCATATCTCCAAAACATAATTACTTGAACTGCTGGTATCTGCTTAATTACCAGCTCCCAGAGATCTTGGGCAAGAGTCATTCATAGTCTGAGTGGATTTTTGGAGTGGGAGTGAATGTTTTACTGTGGGGTTTCCTGTTTTATAAAAATTAGTTCACTTGGACAAGGACCTACAATAGTAAATGCACAGTGTACACACTCAAGTTTGTACTGGCTTGAAACAATAGTATAGTTAAAGAGTTACCAGGATCCTAGCATTGGCATTTTTTCCCTCTCAGAACAGGCAAAATTCTTGTGAACAGTAGGAGCTGTACACTGTCAAATCTTCCTATTTAAATCAAAACCTTTATTCCTAACTTGAAGGATGATGAACAACTTGTTGAAGGCATATGACTACAGAATTGAGACAAACCTTATAGGGAAAACCTGCCCCTACAGTTTTTGATCACTTTGACTTAATCAAGTCACAGAGAATGCTCTTGTCGGTGATCAGCACAGTCTTTGCAGACACAGTGCAAGAACAAAAGCGGAATTACCAAATGGAAACGGTCTAGACAGTCAGCAGAAACTTGAGCATCAGCAGGAGGCATCAGTATGTCTCTGAGCTACAACAAGGGAGGATTTTGCTCTTTCCCTAAAGAGACTTCTCTCTTGAGCACAGTTCCTACTTGTGAACAAAATGTATAATCTCTTCATAGGTTTCTGAGTGCTTGTCAGGTCATTTCTACTCTGTGAGCTCAGGCCGCAGAAGCAAGAGACCAAATCCCTATACTGAGGACACAGCCACAGCATTTAACTACTCAGACCATACAGCTTGGCTGCTGCTATAGCAGTGTTCACGGAGTAAAAGTGAGGGAAGCAAAGGGTTCTCATTTCACATCCCGCCCTCACTCTTGTTTGGAAGAAAGGGATGATAGCATAATGATTCCCAAATGTCTTAAAGAAGGAAATGTAACAGTGTCCTAAATTTCCCAATAATTCAAGCATCAGATTACTTCAACTCTAATCGCCATTTCTATTTTATAACCAAACCTGTAACTTAATAGCAGTGAAACCACACAGAAAATAAACTGAGAAGAATGTTGATATTTAAAAAAATATAAGCAAGTAAGTATAATCTGATTCAGTTGGGGTTTTTTTGTTTCTCTTTTCCTTTGTAATTTTTAAAAAGGCCAGTTTGGTTTCCATGAGTGTATTTCTTTTGCAAAAATTGATTCTACAGATGTTTATGAACTTAGAAAAGTAAAGCAAGAGTGTTGCAAATCAGGCTTGGGAAAAATCATCACAGACTGCTTTCATCAACTGCAACACAGAAACACTTTAATACTGACCCTTCACCAACTATAAACTATAGGAAGTATCTAGTGCATTAGCTGTTTCCTGCTGGTACCTAAAGTTTAAACATTTGTGCACAGAATGAGAACTTGACAGTCAGCTGACTACAAATATTGGTTTGGGGTAGATTGCTTTGGTTGTAGTAATGCTATTAAACCTATTAGTTTTTATGAACATTACCATAATATTTAGTATATTTGAACCACTTTTTTTTAATCCAAGAAAGTCAGCAGCTTACTACCACTGGCAGTTAAAATGATGCTAGTCTCAGTGGCAGCATGCCTAACCTCAACATCATTGAGGTTCATTGCAGCAAGCAAGCCACTAAATCTCCTCAGTGTCCAGTGGGGACAATCAGAATTGTGCTGATTGAGAGGAATCTACAACAAGGATACAAAAGGGTCACCACACCTAAACAAACATTGCGGCTAAAGGCAATTTCAAACTTTATATGTTTTGTAAACTAGAGAGACTTCTTTTTCCAATGAAATGTAAAATGAGATTCAAGTCTTCCCATTTATTTTCTCCTAAATCATCTGGTTTTCTAGTATTTACTCTTTACACTCCGCCAAGCAATATTATAATTTACAGAAGTTTTTGCTGATAGAAAAAAATCTGGAAGCCCACTCCAATGCCAAGCGACAGCAGTTTAGAGTGTTTAACTGGTGAGTAATGCACTGATGAAATACTGCAATGCAATTTTTTTTCAAAATATTTAGGACTTAGAGATTACTTGCGGAAATGGTAATGTTTCCTAACAAATCAAGTGTTTCAAGAACAGACCACCCAAATGTATTATCATAAAAAGAAGTCAGTTACTTAATTACATAAAAGAATGACACATTTCTACTTTACTTCTCTATTTTACATTTTTTAATTCTTTTTTACAAAATGTATCCTCTCTAGAGAGTAAAAGATTTACAACAGGAGGTGGGTTGAATTAATTTGCTAGTAACCAACTTCCTTGTGTTCCAATTACTTTGGAAATAGTTTAGCTTGAACCACAATACTGTACATACAGCAGAAGGGAATGAAAACACTACTCCTTTTCCGCATCTGAAATGGCTTTACTTAGACCACCTACACTGACTTAAACCATGCACACTCTCAAATAAATTTAAAAATCATAGAATCATAGACTTGTTTAGGTTGGAAAAGACCTTCAAGATCATTGAGTACAACCACTAACCTAGCACTGTCAAGTCCACCACTTATGGACCACTTCTCCAGTGCTTGACAACCACTTAGGTACAGAATTTTTTCCTAGTATCCAATCTAAACCTCCCCTGGCACAACTTTGAGGGCATTTCCTATCATCCTGTCACTTGTTATCTGGGAGAAGAGGCAAACCCCCACCTCACTTCAACCTCTTCTCAGGCAGTTGTAGAAAGTTATAAGGTCACCCCTGAGCCTCCTTTTCTCCAGACTAAACACCCCCAGCTCCCTCAGCTGCTCCTCACAGCACTTGTGCTCCAGACCCTGCCCCAGCTCCCCTGCCCTTCTCTGGACTCACTCCAGCCCCTCAGTGTCTTTCCTGCAGTCAGGGCCCAGAACTGGACACAGCACTCCAGGTGTGGCCTCACCAGTGCCCAGGACAGGGGGACAATCCCTGCCCTGCTCCTGCTGGCCACACTATTGCTGAGCCAGGCCAGGATGCCATTGGCCTTCTTGGCCACCTGGGCACAGCCTGGCTCATGTTCAGCCACTGTTGACCAGCACCTCCAGTGTCCTTCCAGCCATTCTGTTCCAAAATTGTAGTGCTACCTGAGGTGTTGTGACTGAAGCACAGGACCTGGCACTTGGCCTTGTTGAACCTCAAACTCACCGTATTAGGGCAGCCTGTCCAGATCCCTCTGCAGAGGCTTCCTGCTGTCCAGCAGATCAATACTGTCACCCAAATTGTTGTCTGGTACAAAGTGACTGAGGATGAACTTGATCCCCTCACCCAGATCATTGATAAAGAAGTTAAACAGGTCTTGCCACTGAGCCCTGGGGAACCCCACTAGTGACCAGCTGGATGTAACCCCATTCATCACCACCCTCTGGGTCTGGCCATCTGGACAGTTTTTCACCCAGCACAAAGTGCACCTGTCCAAGTCACAAGAAGCCAGCTTCTCCAGGACAGTGATGTGGGAAATGGTGTCAAAGGCTTTGCTGAAGTCCAGGTAGACAATATCCACAGCCTTTCCCTCATCCACCAGACAAGTAGGCTGGTCACAGAAAAAGATCAGCAAGGATCTCTGGCTAAGCAGAGATCTTCCTTTCCTAAACCCATTCTGCCTGGGCCTGATACCTGGCATATCCTGTACAAGTTGTGTGATGGCAGTCAAATGATCTGCTCCATGAACTTTTCAGCACTGAGGTCAGGATGACAGGCCTGTAGTCCCCCAGATCCTCCTCCTAGTCCTTCTTGTAGAGTGGCATTACACTTGTCAGCCTCTGGGAAGGCTGTTTGAGATCTATCCAGCTTGCCAGAACTGCTTGCAAATGATGTAAAGTGGACTGGTGACCACTTCTGCCAGTTCCCTCAGTACCCTTTGGTGGTTCCCATTTGGCCCCATAGTCTTGAGCAAACAACTGATCTTACTATTAAAGACTGAGGAAAAACAGGCCTTAAGTACCATAGCCTTTTTCTCTTCCTTTGTTACTGTGTTTCCCGCTGTAGTCAATAAAGAATGGAGATTCTCCTTAGTCCTACTTTTTTTGCTAATGTATTTATAGAAATATTCTAAGTGCCTTTTATGTCAGTAGGCAGATTAAGTTCTAGTTGGGCTTCAGGCCTTCCAATTT
The DNA here is from genome assembly GCF_049639895.1 of Pseudopodoces humilis. Lineage (NCBI taxonomy): Eukaryota > Metazoa > Chordata > Aves > Passeriformes > Paridae > Pseudopodoces > Pseudopodoces humilis. The sequence goes on along the minus strand of NC_142203.1, from coordinate 60,849,738 downwards.
TCTCCCTGCATAACGTCACAACATCCTTGTAGGCCCTCTCAGTTGCCTACCCCTTCTTCCAAAGGTTATAAACTCTCTTTTTTTCCCTGAGCTCCAGCCAAAACCCTCTGTTCAGTTAGTTTTGTCTCCTCTACCACTGGCTCATGCTTCAGCACACTGGAGGGCCTGCTCCTGCACTTTCAGGATTTTCTCCTTTAACAGTCATCCTGGACTTCTTTGCCTCTCAGGACTGCTTCCCAAGGACTCTGTCAACTAGGCCCCTTGACAGGCCAAAGTCTGCCCTCTGCAAGTCTGTTGAACCCCCTCCTTGTCTGTCCAAGAACGGGACAGACAATATATATAACATATATAATTTATATAATTTCATGCTGTGCCTAAGATGGCCTCTGACCATCACATCACATCACCCATCATTCCACTCTGCTCACAAACAGCGGGTTCAGCAGGGCATCTTGCCTCACTGGGTCACACAGCAGCTGTGTGAGGAAGTTGTCTTCCACACACTCCTGGAACTTCCTAGGCTGTTTCCTCTCCACTGTATTGAATTTCCAGCAGACATGTGCTAAGTTGAAGCCTCCCACAAGAACAATGGCCAGTGACCACCCCCCACAAGAACTAGGGCCAGAACAGATTCCCAGCAGGATATCTGCCTTGTCATCCTTCCCCTAATCCTTACCCAGAAACAGTCAATCCTCTTGTCAGCATTAAGACCTAGACAATCAAAACATGCCCTAAGGTAGAGGGCTACCTCACTGCATCTCCTTCCTTGTCAATCTGTTCCAAAGAGTTTATAGCCCTCTGCTACAGCACTCTAGCTGTCCAAGACTTCCCACTATGTTTCCATGATGGCAACAATATCATGATTTTTTACTGTGCAAAGACTTCCAGCTCCTCCTGTTGCCCGTGCTGTGTGCATTGGTGTATGTGTAATTGGACTATTGATCCCACCACCTTTTGGGAGAAAGAAGCCCCACATCCTTTGTGACCATTTCTAAGGTACTTCCATGGTTTCTAACAGATCAATAAGCCTTGTGCCTTTGCTGCCACATAGATCTCCATCCTCTACCTCCACTAAGACAGGAGACCAAAGGACTTTGCTAGCATATTGCATACATTCAACATATTTTATATAACTTCAACTTCTGGTCAAAAACTATATTTCTGCTGTCTGTGCAAAAGTGAGATATTTCTTGAGCTACTTCACAGATTTTACAACCGAATAATATTGTATTTCTCAGATTCTCAACTAGTCTTATTTGACAAAACATACAACTGAAGATTGGTTAAGCAGTAAAATGTGAACTAGAAATAATTTATGTAAAAATTAATCTGCATGATGATGTAAATAAATGCTTTATTTATGCCAGTCAGCAATTCAGACAAGTATTCTACTTTTTAACACAAATAAGCACACAGTTCATATTAAGACTCCATAAGGCCTTCACAAACACTGCCTCAATGCACACATATATTACCAAACCTCACCTTCCTATCTTAATTGTCCTCAAAAGCAGGAAAAATGCATTCGTAAAATGTATGCAGCAATGATATGTCTGAATGTTCATAGTTACCTACCAGAAGAAATATGCCTTAAACGTTGGATAGCCTAGTGAATATTAAGCAGACATAAACTGTATTTTTCTATTTGAGAGCAAAGTGCTGAAACAACTACTTTGTACTTCACTACCTATAAGCCATATTGTGTGTTCATCACCATTTTAAAGAATAGTAAAGTCTACTAAAGGGACTATCAGTATCTGATGAGAAAGCAATATGCATTGGCAATCCATTAGAAAAGGGTAACAAAAGGACAAAGTATTTAAATAATTGAATTTCACAGCAGATAACTTTAGAGGGTGCCATAAAACGTGCTATATCTGTAAAAACATGAACATACTGAAGGGGAACATGGAATAAAACTGGATCAGAGGTGCTCTGGCAAAGAAAGCAGGGAAAGAATAGGGATTTTGTAAAAGAATTCAGCACTGGTCCTTCTCCTTTTCTGGACAATTACCCTACATTTCCTTCTGGGACTGTGACAAGACATTTATCTTTTTCTTTTTTCTTTTTTTGCACAGCAGCCCTACCATTTATTTTAACATATTCAGTGGGTGACTATGTACTTTCCTTGGGTGGCTGTCCCATTGGTGTACTTCTTCTGTGAACATGAATTTCAGAGGATCCTATACCTCATCTGAAACTAATCTACTGTGCAAAGAAACTTCTACTTATCTCCTCACTGCACTAAAACTGTTTAAACCAGATGTGTCAAAGTTATTCTGCAAGAAGGGGCTGAATTCCACATTTAATTATGCCCCATGGAGCAGGTCATAAACCTCATGCTATCACTGACAAACTGTTTTTGATCCCTCTTGAAGAGAAGCTGCTTTGGCCCAATGACTAAACACAAAAAACAGACCTATACAAAAAATAAAAATGTTTTAGACTTGCTTTGTAAACATAAGGAAAATAATTGGAGAAGAAAATGGTATTAGATGCTAATGTAGCATTGACTGACCAACAGTATAATGGGACAGAAAACAGCTAGCAGTGTGGAAGCAGAACTAGTACAAGTTTTCACTTCTTGGGAAGTATCCCATTTGCCTCATTCTGCAACAGAATGACTGGAAGAAGTTTACAGCCTTTCTGTGTTACAGTGCAGTGTGGCTGCACTGTAAAATGGACCTTGGAGACATCCTAGAACAAACACTTTTCTCTGAAAATAAAGGAAGGTACATTGAAAGATGCAGAAATTCACTGATTATGTTTACAGCAAAGACATCTCTATCCGCCAGCTCCAACAGCACTGTTGTACCACCATTGGGAACAAATATTTGCGGCTTGGAAATGAGAAAAAAATGGAAAGGACATGGCTGGCAGAAAAAAATCAAGGTGGCTTGTTAAGTCTAGTATTTAACTTAAACTTTCTCCATCTTTTAAATCCATGCATCACTGGATTTGTTTGAGAATTTTTCATACCTCTGTACAGTACATAGCTCCTAGCTGATCATCACTGCTTCATACCTTATCTGTTGTTGACAGCTTCTCCTAAAATTTGTTTCTTCTTAAATTATTGACCAGTTCAAGTTGAAAAAAGGTCACCATTTTTGCCAATACTGGTGGACTGCATGACTTTGGACTGCTGCTTTTTGAAAACTTTCTAAAACAAATCATGTGACTTGGACTGGCAGAATTTAAACCCTCCTATGTTTTGAAAACTTACCATATATCTTTCAGAAGCAACAGTAGCTCACTCTTTATACATACACAAATAAAAGATCTTTTTTGTGGACAGGGGCAGTCATGCCATCCAGTTTTCTCTCTAGTTTCAGTGTTTTATCCACAAGCTATCATCTGTGACTTTCTGCTAACAGCAAAAAGATATATGTTACAAGAGTGAGACAGAAAAGACTATGTTTAAATGATCTTAGAAACAGCAGAAAGAACAGATAAGTGCACAGTATTGTCAAGAGTTACTTTAGGACTTCATGTATGCATTGCTGCCTAGTGTGTATGTGTGGTACAGAACATTTCACTCCAGTGCAGAAGAGCCTTAGCCAGAACTCAACTTGATTGTTTCAGCTAGACTTCCTTCAGGCAGCATGCCCATTAGCCTGCAATCTATCACAACTAAACTTTACTCCTCAGGTAATTGTTATACACTACAGTCAGGAATGAAAAATTCCCAATTTAAGGGACGTGTGGGTTGAAAACATGGAGGAAGTTTCAGTTACATAACAGTTACTTACCAAGCCTGAAACCTGTGTCCTGGCAGAGCATTTGCCTTGAGCAGAAAATTTTGTCCATGATTCACTGGTAGCAATCAAGATCTCAATCAGGTTCTGTTCATGGGCATCAGGGAACCCCAGCAAATGGTAACAGGACCTCTGTAGCTCACTCAGTATGACCTCAGGCAGAAGCCTGGAATAACACCATCACCTGGCAGATTAGTTGTGGCTTTGCCTCTGTGAGTGTTGAAAATCCCTGAAGGGCAACCCTGTAACTCCTCTGAGTGCAACCATGTTCCTCTGGGGAAGATCCTCTCCCAAGGTCCAGATTGAGAAACCCAACACACAACTTCTGGCTGTTATTCCATATGTCACCTGGCTTTACCAAGAAGAGTTTGATTTCATTGTCTTTCTAAAAGCTTCTCAAGTATTCTTAGTGCATTTTAGCCTTCTCTTTGCCAGATTAGAGAAGCCCAGCCTCCTTGCAGTCTCTCTTGGTTAGAAGATGGGTCCTGGTTACCCTGGCAGCTTGCCACTGGACCCTCCTCATTTTCTCCACATTGCTGCTTATTTGAGGACTCCCTGACTGAAATGCAGTATGCACAGAGTAAGATAAAGGGCACACAGCAACTTGTGTGCAGCTCTGCAGAGCTGCTGCTAACACCCAGGACAAAATTTGGACAACTCATTCATGGTACTAATCACTCGTGCAATCTGTGCAATGAAAATGTAACCAGAAAGAGAGAGATCCAGATGGTAGTGGCTAGATCTGAAATGTAATTAGTTCAGTCAATACAGTAGTGTATTTTTAGATCTTCCACTAGTCAAAACAAGAGATGTTGCTCAAGCAAATTTAACATTGCTTAAAAAAAAAAAAGAAAAAAAAAAAAAGAGATTGCAAAAACTGTTTGCATGTCAATTCTATAGAGACTTTTCTGACAACTTAGGAAAGAGCTGGAAAGCATATTTTAATTCATACAATGGCTAAAGGTAGGAGCACTGCCAGAAAATATGATTTGGAACACTTCTTGGAATACAGAGGTTCATCTGTTTTGCAAAAGAAAGAATCAGAAGCACATAAGCATAAGCAGTTATTTTAAACTTGCCAATTAAGCAAGGACACCAATAGCTAACAGATGCAGTTATTTGCAAATGGTTTCAGCAAAACATACATACTACATATGACAAACCCTGATTGAAACTGTGTCCTGGCAGAGACACGACTATAATGCAGACCTGTCTATTAAACTCAGCATTTGTCTGAGGGCTATTACATTAGCTATTTAATTTGTGTTTCAGTAACAGTATTTCAGATGCAAAGTTGGAATGTAGAAAAATTAATCTAGATTGTCATTTCTCAGAACTATTTAAACCACTCAACAGAAAGCTTGCCTTTGGAATTTTTCAGTGTGGACTAAGAAAAACTGTTCCTACTCTGAATGATTTCTTTCCAAAAAACAGACCTAATTGTTTCCAAACACACCTCAGAACACTGAGGAAACTCAAACCTTCACAAAGCAGTTTGAACACTGTGGCTTTGATTATCATTGACGCATAACATTGATTACATTGTTTAGGTCTGTTTTGATAAGTGCTACACAAACACAGTAAGAGTGAAAACACAAGAGGAACACATATCATCTGGGAGGAAAGAAAAGGAGACACCAACCAAGTAACAAATGGCTACTTCATGTCTTAAGCTGTGTAATTGGCAAATTTCAAGAAGGAGCCTGAGAGCAGGGTACGAACTTCCAGAAGAAGGGCAGCTAAATGGAACTGAGCAGGCCATCATAAGGAAAAGGTACTGTAACGAGAGTCCAAAAGGCTTATACTGGAGGGCAGGAAAACTGGTGAAAAAGCTAGATGAATGCATTCCACTTATAAAACAATACTGTTAAGTTTAAAATATTTTTTCTCTAATTAAGAAATATGAGTCCAAAGGCTTTTCATGGATGGAGACCAACACCAAGTGGAAAAAACCCAATGAAAAAAAAACAAAGCCACCCCATCTCCCTCAAGAAATGAGATAAGGCAGTAAGGAACTGGGTTATTCATTTCAAGAAGTGTGTAAGGTAAGCTACGGTGGTTTATGTTATGTTGCATTTCATTGGTTAGAAAACTTCACTGGAGTGGTCAAGAGTCCCATTGGCTCAATGAAGAATAGTGGTGGTAGCCAAGGTAACAGTGATAAACCACTTTAAAATGCCTGGTGCACCACAAGAGAGCTGTGTTTCAATGACATCAAAAATACATGGCAAACCAACCATTAAAATCATTCATTCAAAACACAGTTTGACAGTTTTCAAGGGGCCAGTATAAGATTATGGATTTTTATTTATTTAAGCATTTTTGTGAAGTGACAAGCCCTTTTGTACATAGGCTGAACTATGATCGATTTCTAAATTACTGCAAACACAGTTCAACTTTTGTTGTTTTCATCTTTTGCTTTCACTTTTTGCCTTAACAATTTTATGAAATATTCTTAGTTTCTGCCACCTTCTACCCATATTAAGCAACCTAGGATTGTAAACGAGGGCAGAGTTTTCAGGCTGAATGAAGTGTATTCTCCACTCCCCTAATTGTGCAGAACCTCCTCCGCCTCACATCTGCAGGGCTGGAGCATTGCCAGTGGCAGGTCTGTTCTTCACGGCATCATTTCTTCAATGCCTCTGGGGATTTTCTGCAGAAGATAATTTTGACTATATCTTACTAAAAGTTGATGCCCTTTGATGGCATCAAGTTGATAGTTTGATAGCCTGTGCAAATTTGGTCGACTGTCTTGCTTAACTTCTAGAATTGCTGGCATTCTCAGTAACAAAGAAACAAACAAACCCCTTGATTCACACTACCATGATGACTAGCAATTTCGGCAGCTCTGCACTTCAGACCCAAGGCTGAAGTGGCACAGAAGTAAAACCACTGTTTCCCGTTCCTGCAAACTGGCTTTTGAAGTCATGGCTGTAACACACTGGGCAGACAGCTTCTGGGCATAAACACAGGACAGTTTTTAGGACTAACCACCATGCTCTCTCCACAGAGCCTAAACCAAGATTAAAATAATATTTGCATCAAGAGAAACTATAGCAGTAAAGAGAGCTAATTTTGTGCTAGTATGGTTGGAATATTATACCTGAACTTGCTCAGAAAGTATGTACTTTACTTTAACACAAAATTAGCTTTGGGTGTAACTATTATTTGTTTTTCAGCAGAACCTACAAACTACTTCTATTTGCTTGCACCTAAATGTAACAAAAAGATGTCCTCCACACCCATTAAGTTTAATTTTAGGAGCCAGAGGCTTCTGAAAGACCCAGGTGAGCTAAGAGCTGGCTCTCATCTTTCTGCAACCACAAACGGAAAGGTGGAAAGTCCTAAAGAAGGAACAACCCTAATCCTATTACTCTTTCACTGCTTCCACGCCATGCCAGCCAAGCACCTCAACTGCAGTCACATTCACTGTCTCCCTCTTGCGGGATTAATGGCCCTTTCCTTATTGCTGTCAGAAGGTAGTACTCCCATCAGGAAACTTCCTTCGCTCTAGCTAGTGTCAGATTTATCTAAGATTACTGATTTTATTCTTCTTTGTTTTTGCTTTCTGGCAGCACCTTATAAGAGTGGCTACATTTTAAAACTTAAAATTCACTCGCTAAATATTGTTCATGATTACTCATTCATTCTGCAAGATTATCATATTTCAAGAACTGCTCCAATTCTGCTAGATACTGAAAATCACTAGGGAATATCTGGATTAATATTTGCCATCAAATGAATACAAGAAACAAGTAATTTAAAAAAATTTAGTTTCAATACTTAATATTTACTTTTCATTTTTTGTAAATTAGATCTGGAATATTTTCATAAATTTTAACTTTCCTCTATTTCAAATGAGAAACTAATGGTTTTGTAGATATTAAACCAAAAATTTTGGCTGAACTGCTAATAACTGAATAGCTGTTCGTGTGTGTGCGTAAATATATATACACACACACACATACATATATATACACACACACACACTCATATATATATATATACACACGTGCATGCACAAAAAGGCAACACCCTGAGGTTAAATTATCTTTACAAGAAAATTCTCTTTTATTAATTCTATCATGGTAGAATCTACAAACCCCACTAGACACTGGGGCCCCACTGCATGATGTGCTGTACAGACATCTATTAGAACTCAGTTACAGCCCAAGAGAGTTTACAAATGTGTATTTCTCCTATGATGCACATAAATACAGTGTGGCTGTTCAGTTCTTCAAAACTAGTCTGAATAATACCCTTGAGAGCACAGACTATCAAGAAATTACTATGATTTGAGTTTGACTATTCTTTTTTTTTTTTTTGAAGACTAAGTAGCACTTCAGCTTAAAAACATTTTGAGAAGCAGTGTATTAAAAGGCAAACATCAAATGGACTTTTAAAACTTTTATAAAAGTAAGTCCAGCTAAAAATTAATAAAGCTTTTAACTGCCGAAGCAGTCAAAAAAGGAGTGCTTTTGCAACGGCAAACTTTTTTTTCCATATGGGAAGAGGTGGGGTAAACATTTCAGTTTAGCTTTAAGCCAAGGAAATTAAATCAGCCTCTCACACTATGAAGAATAAAAAATTGGTGGGTCTTCTCTCTTTCACCCATCTCACAGTGTTTTTTAGTGTTGCACATTGACAATGACAACAGCTCGTCTGACACACACACACACTCGTTAATTATTCTGTTTTACTGCACTGCGTGATGCACAGCTGTTGACTTGCACCCATTGCAATAGATACTGCACATACAGAACAGAGGCTCAGCCCCAGAGCTTAGAAGGCATGTGTAACAACAAAAACAGCAGATGGATGCAGACAAATTCCAAAAAAGAGATAAAGCTGGTCAGAATATTCTCAGCACAGTGGCAGATAACTGAATCTTATATATCAATCTATATAAAACAAATAAATATGGCAAACTTCTTTTGAGGCATACACAGGATGAAGATGCTTGTTTAAGTGTTAGGCGAGCAATGGAATGTATCATCATAAACAGAGTTAGAACACTTCACATAGGCCTGCAAACATTCCTATTTAAACGTTTCTTTTCATGAGAACTGAAATAATGAATAAAGAGCACTCTCTCTCTCTTAATATGCAACTGGATTCCATGAGGAATCCCCAACCAATCAGTCCTCTTTTTTTTTTTTTTCAACCTCTAAAAAAATCCCAACAAAAACCCCCTGCAACCAAACCAACCAAATGCTCCCCCCTCCCCCTGCCCCCGGAAAAAACCAACAAAAACCAAAACCAACCACCCACAGAACAAAACCCCCCAATGCATCAACAGCATTTATCAGTTGAATGGGTACCATGTATGGGTCCTGTGTATTTCTAAATATTACAGTGGCAGTGACAAGAATAAAAACACAATTTTAAGAGCATATGAATAAAAAGATTCACAAGAGTCTTATAATGATGTTTGTTTACTGTGAAGTTACTGATACATTCCCTCTGATCTGATTTCAGGTTTGAATGAGTAAGCTACTGAGTTGATAACCCTTTAAGTAAAAATCTTTAAGGTAAATTGGGAGTAGTAGTTATTGTAAATACAACACAGCTGTTCTCAAAGCTACCAGTTGAAAATTATTCACATTTTTGCCATTTCCTGACCAAAAGCAGCACCTCCTGTTAATTTACTAAGTGCTACACTCCAAAATTAAGTTCATGGCATCAAGAATAGCAAAACATAAAATGTTTACCATCAAAGAATGTAAACATTAAAATTATTAAATAAATTAGAAGATTAAGGTCCCTAGGATCAGAGAGGAAGGGTCTGTAACTCTGCTTTTTCATCTGTATATTTCTCCCTCCCTTCTCTTTTTCACTTATCTTGCTCCTTTTCCACCATCTCTCCAGAACTCAACAGGAGATCAAAGGATGTTCCACCCATAGTAAATCAAGCTAGAGGCTGCCAGTCTGGAGAACACAGCCAAGGGGAAATGAACACAACAGTACTTACATCAGCAACAGAGGTTAATAATTTTTAAAGGACAGAAGTCACATTTTCACTGGTTTCACAATTACAAAAATGGAGTCTATGGTTAGGCATCCAATAACAAGGTTAAAATACATTATTCACTTTTTAAAAATAACTCAGAAGCTGCTTTCATTGTTCTAGGAAAATACTATTTTTTGAAACCTGTTCTTTTTAAATGTTTAAGTTTATTTCCAGCATGATTCAGTCTAATTTCTATTAACATGTCTGCAAGTGTAACAATATCCGTATCCTTTTCAAACTGTTTGAATGTGGGACTTTTTCCAGCGTTTTCTTTAAAAGTTTAGCTGGCTGTTTTATAATTTGTCACCTTTTGTCTTCTTTCAGCAGTATGTCATTAAGTCTTTAATTTGGCGTTTCCTGTTGTCTGCAGAGGGATATATGCTGTTTTAAATCCAAAGGACTGCAGACATAGATGGTGGGTAAAATCTGTGAACCATAAGTAAATTCTTATAAGGAACATACAAAAAAGATTGTTCTTCAGTCAGACTTAAGCCATTACTTTCTTCAAAAGAAGAAAAGACGCAAGTTAAGAAAAAGGCACCGCCAAAGACCTTCTGCCCAAATGTGCATCTCCATGAAGTTTCCTGCTGAGTGCATATGAATGCACAGCGATCTGGGAAAAGGATCCAAATAGGATTTCAAACATCCAAAAATTTTAACTCAAACATTTAGGTATTTCACCATGCTGCTATTCATTCATTCACTGATTTTTTTTGTCTTAGTTTAAAGAGATGCTAAACAAAAGGAGAAGAGCTCTACATGTATTTACATTCCAAAACTAAGCTCCCCTTACCACCCCCCTAGTCTGTCATCCCTTCATAGCTAAACAAACCGTAAAGTCTAGCCCTATGTCCTTGAAGCAAAGTCACAAACACAGTAACAGAAAAGTTTGGTCTTTCAAGAAAAAAAAAAAAAAAGACAAAAAGCGGTTTTAATCTATTATAGCTGCCCATGCTGTTTTGACACCACATTCAGATAATATGTGCAGACTGAACTGGTGGAGGAGTGGGATCAATTTCTTTATTATTTTGGCTCTTACTAAGCTTTATTCTTTGACAATTTCCCAGTCATGAATAGCTATTCCTGTCCTATTGCTAAGAATTGCTCTTAGATATAAGTGATACATTTACCAAAACAATTTTGCAAACAAAACCAGAGGCTAAATATTTTACCATGTAAAAGGCAGGCAAGACCAATGGTTGGCTCTCTGCAGCTGAGGGGTTTCCACATAGATGAAACTTGACAGACCCAGCCGCCTGTGCCACAAGCAGCTGCAGGGCCCTCTAAGAAGCTGCTGGGTGCTTCAGCCAGGGTAGGTCACACACTGCAAACACCAAAACATGCCAAATTTTCCCCATTTCTGACACAACAATACTTTTCACACAGTACACACATACAGGCAAGGGGCTGTATCTTTCCCCATGAGGTGAGAGCCTAAGCAACATTAGAAAGGCACATCATTCCACTGAGAAACAACACAGTACTCTGTGCAGAACTCTTAGAGCACATGTGTTGTCTCCGGTGGAAAAGACAGAAATACCCCATTTGAAGCAGAGCAAAGCATGAGAACAGAGTGTGAATGACTCAGTGGATTACAAAGCAAGTTCCTTCACATGGAGAATACATTTAACCCACCTTCTCTAAAAGGATTCATAACAAATTATACAATCTTCTGTTTGTGAATCATATTTTAAACTTTTGTATACTATATACAGCTGAAAGATTTAAATGGGAATAATACTAGAAAGTTATTTATTCTTATTGTGAACATGCAAAATTATATATTAGAATCTACTCTTATATCTAAGAATATATTATTATCTATGTTACAAGGCCTCTGACGAGAGTGACAAACATAATTTTGGAAGCACTTACAAAATGACATCTTTTAACATTAGATTAATCTGTTGAGATCATTGTGACAAGGATGATAACTTGAATTGCATCCTGCTCCATTTCAGTTCTTCATGTGAAACATTGCTAAGCACCACCTTTTTGAGTATTAAACATGCAACAGAATTTTTCCTAGGCTGCTGCTAAAATATACTAGACTTTCTGACCATGTCTGTGATATGTGTTTTGCTTTGTTATTCACATCCAGCCTTAAAAGCTGAAGGATTCCAGAACCTGACTTTCCATCTGGCTTGTTTGGAAAAGTTCTGGCCTTTTCTGTGCCAAAAATACAGGAGTTTTATGATCTTGAAAGTTGTACATGTTGAATTGATTTCAGCTATGAAATATGAGGCAGAAATTTATAATCAATGTTTGTACATCATATTTAACTGCTCATGACCAGCATTGTTGTATTAATATCATTTTTAAGAGTCCTCATTTGTATGCTTATTATTTCATAAATATACTAGAAAGGTTTTCTGAAGCTGTATGCTGTCATGAACCAAAAAGGAAAATTCTCCCAGAAATAATCAAAATTGCTGCAAAGGCAAATCTATGTGGAGAGAGTATTCTGAAAACATGGAAGTACTACACCTATTCCGTTCAACTCCCCCACAGACTCTTACTAAAAGCTTTCCTGTGGTTTAGCTAAATCCACTTTCAAAGTGGACTAAAAAAGACACTCTTAACATCCTCTCAGAAAGCTACTGTAGAAGAGCTATTCCTTGACAGATATTTTGGGCTAGTTCTTCATGTAGACAAGCCTTATGTGATACCTTTCTTGGCATAGTTCCTAATGTTACATCATCCACCACAATGCTTCAGTCTTTTGTAAACAATTCTGTGGGCAGACACAGGTATGCCTTATCCCAAGACCTCTAAGCTCATGTATTTCTCATCCATAGAAGGCTTTATGCATATAAACAGCTTTTCATCAAGAATTTGTACAGCAAATGTGAACTCTGAGCATTCCTTTGTCATACCCTGAAGATTGTGATTAATATTCTTCCTGTGTACAAGGAAATTTTCCATTCAAATTAAAAAGGAAGTTCCCTAGCTGTATTATTTTTAAACAACAAACACTGAAACTTGCTGTTTCAATCTAGGAAATTATGCATTTAGAACTCTAGAAACACAATCTTTAGGACACAACTTGAAATTGTTCTTTTCCCTCATCTTTAAAATAGAAAGTTACCTATTCTGATATAGTAGTTCCACTGCTAATCCAAAATGTAACATGGTGCATTAAACCTGTTCTGTGATGATAGAAAACATGTGCAACTGTGCAGATACATCCATCAAGAGAAAGGCTTCCAGTAACTCTATGACAGAAACCAGCAAACTCTAGAATCCAAAGGGAAAACAAAAGAAATAAAATGTAATTTCACACTTTGTCAAATGAGAAACTACAAAATAGGTAAGTAAGATGTCTCTCTCTTTTAAAAAGCAGCCAACTTTGCCAGCCAGCTCACTCCAGCCAAAGTAACAGAACATATCATTAGGTAGCCTTCATTTGCCATATTATAACCCTCTCTTGTCCTTATCTACCAGCATTATCAACATTGCATTAAAAGATGATTTTATTTCACTTGAAAGTTTGAAACTTTTAATGTGGAATTGCAATAATTACTTGTGTTTCATGTATATATCATCAAATGCATTGCAACATACATTAAAGATGCAACACAATCATTGTTTTCTTATCTTCATTAACAATTACATGAGACATTGGCAAATCGCTGTTGTTACGGGACATGCTAAACTGAGTTTGAGCACACAAAAAGCAGGTATTCTCTCTATTCCGTCTCAGAGGATTGTAAGGCCAAAAAATGTAAAACCATTTATTAAAAAAATGTCCTCAACATGATAACACAAAGGGCACTGCAGAAAACAAAACTCTTCTGGACATCATCACAAGGCTCATGACCTGGTTAGAGAAGATACTCAAAGGCATGACGTGGGAAGCCTTGAAAAAAGATACATGCAGTCATACACCATGACAAAGTGATTATTTTTTTGGACTCTACAGTCTGCATGATTTCCATCTGCTGTTTATTCGTTCTCTTCACCCTCATCCACTCATTTACATTTTGTTAGAAATAGACACATTTTACGTCTAGCTGTTTTACAGTCCAGCTTTGTTCTCTTGCTTCCCTCTCTCCCACCCAAACTCTTACGGCTTCTAGATTTTTCTAACAGCTTTTTTTCTACACTGGTCAACCTGGTTGCTAAAGTACAGAAGACTACCACAGCAGTTCTAACTCAGACCTAATCATTGAGGCTTTCTCTTCTTGCATCCAGCCTCCCAGACACATCATTCCACTGAACCTTTTCATCCGGCCTATAGGATTTTGATGTTTTTGTAGGTGACAGAAACATACATGGTGCAAGAATGCAAATCCTAACTAGCCAACTAGCATGTCCCCTGTGAAAGAAAACACTCATCTTAGTCAGCAGTGGCACTGCCTGGCTTATTCTTCCTCTACTCCAAAAAAATCTTTCCAAGAGTCCATTGCTATTTCTGGGTCCAAAGCTGGCTTGAACATTACTCCTTTGCAATCCATATCTACAGATTGCGCTTCAAACCAGTTGCCAGAATACTGTTTCTGTTTCACTATTTAAAGCAAGATTAGAGCTCTTTCTCTAAAAGTAAAGTCTTAGCAGTGAAGTCCCTTCACATGTTAACAAGGCAACTCCACACCAATTACCATCCTCTACTCCTGAAACATCAATGTTATAAAAGCCAGAAGCACATAAAAAGGGGGGGGGGGGGGGGGGGGGGGGGGGGGGGCGGCACGGAGATAGACCTACTTAAACAGACTGAATTTTGTCCTTTCAATTGCCATTAAAATACAAAAATAATTACATTCATCACTAGGGCCCTACTTTCTGTAAAGATGTTTCCTTGATTCCAGGCAGCCTCTGGAGAATGAGCTATGTGCTACATCACCTCTATGTGTAGGTTAGACCTAATAAAGAAAGCATAACCCATGCAATTTGCATGATACTCTGTGACAAAAGTGGAGATCTGCTTTTGTATCTTCCAATTACAAAGAGAAAAACTCTCACTTTTAGTTTAACTTTTTTGCACTGGAATTCATCATTATCATAATTACAGTTAATTACAGTGGGAACAATGCATGGGGCAAAACAGACTGAGAACTTCCCCATTTTGGGGTTTTACTCCTGGTTAGGGGCCAGTGTGTTTAGGCACCTTCAGAAGGCTGCTGGTGAGGATTCACAGAAAGTAGCCTTGGATAGGTCAGAATTCTTACCGTGGTAAAGAGTGATTAGGAAAACACAGATTCTTAACATCAGTCAGCAGACATGATACCTGATCTCATGCTTTTCTGATTACCTGCCCCAGGACACCTTTGTCTGGGCCAAAGGGTATTTTAGAGGGAGGAAAGCAGCTGCAGCCGTAGCCACCACTATTTTATCTGCGTCCTGTCTGGAGTTTAAATTGTGTGTGTCATACTGACGCAAGACAGTAAGATGGTTCAAGTGTTGCGCTAATAATGCTTAGTGATTTTGGCAGGAATCCAGGAACACCCTGTACAAAGGAAAAGCTAGACAGACTATGACAATTTTCAACAGTTTATAACTTGCTCAACTCTCCAAAACTTTTCAAGGAGCTAGCAAAAGACTCCCCCCACTTCCTACCTTTCTTTTTCAGAAAAAAATAAGTAGCTGCAACTGAAAAAAAATAGATCCATTCAAACCAGGAAGCATATATTGAAAGAAGTACAAATAGCACAACAAATCTGCCCTTCCCCTGAAAAATTCAGACAATATCTGCATGATAAAACAGTAGCAATAGTTCCTCATAATAGTCAGTTATCAGCCTGAAAAACCCTTATAAGCCTTCATCTTGTAATATCCCAGTTCTACCATTCTGAAAAGACATTTCAAAAAATGCCAAAGTTGTTTTAAACGTGAGGACCTCCTAACCTGAACTTGTTCTACTGGTAATAAATCTACCAATCAAGATTACTACTTAGAGTAACTAATTGTATAGAGATCCTCATAACTCTGAAACATCATGTACAGTACTGGGCATAAACAGTGTTCACCTGAATCTTCAGGACACTATCACTACCTCACTTTATATACAGAGCCCTTAACCACAAACTTTCCTGACATGCCATATTTTTGCAAGGCATATTTGCAAAATTCAGAGGGAGATAAAAAATCCATTTAGTTACAGAAGCAATCAGTTTAATGACAGGAAATACATTACTGCATGATAGTCTGGAACAACTACCCAAGACATTGGAAAGCTATGATTTTTAAGAAATGTTTTCTCTATATAAGCCTTGAACTGACCTAGTTAGAACCTTAAACAGAACCGGAATTATTCTGTAAACTTTTAAAGGTCTCGCCTGCAAGAATACATTTGCACAACTATCATCCCGGAGCTGTGTCTAGTCCAAACTTTAAAAAATTGACAAACACCATAAGTATTCCCAGAAAAGAAATTTGTTTAGAAGTTTCAGATTCAGGTAGTTTAATGCCTGGTGAGTGAGCTTGAGCAGTTTCATTACTCAGTTCTCAGGAGGAAACTGACAAAGACAAAAGTTGATCTATACTGTGCAGAAATGGGTTTTGAGAAAGGAAGCATTAAGGTTATTCAAGCATCGACTGGACTGATTGCCAAGAGGGTCCAATAGATTAACCTATTGGACTTTGACAACTCTCTAAATTCAAAATGTAAAATGCAAGGACAGCCACTGCATATGGCACAAAGCAAAAATGCAGGACTTAAGATTAATAACAAATACCTCAAAATCTGTGTCAAGCATTTAGTTTCAGATAAGAAAAAAAATTCCTCTTATGTTCTAATTTGGCAGTGCATAAAGCACAGGTAATACTCTTACCACCTGGCATACATAAGTCAATTCTTAAAATGGGCTCTGTTACATACAGCAGTAAGTTTAGGAGGAAAAGAAAAATCTAACATGATCATGACTCTTTGCCCTTAAGTAAAAAGAAAACAAAACCCAAAACTAGTATGCAGTAGAAGCCTTAAGCATTTTCAAATCTTCACCCTATTCATAAACAAATAATCTATGTTGATGAACCTATAGTTTCAAAGTTCTTCTGCAAAAGATAAATCGACATAATATGAACAGTGAATAAAGACCATGAATTTTTAGTCACCTAGGCAGGCTAGGTTTTAAGTAGTGTTCTTATAACTAATTTATTTCCCAACATCTTGTATTGTACATCAACTCTTTGTATTCAGTTAAAATCAGAAAATTTTATTTTAAAAAAATGCTTATGAAACATATCGTGCCTTGAAAATGAAACTCCAGCACAATAGATCTGTCTTCACTCTCTGAATTATTCACAGACAATATCCTGTTCATCTCAATACAATTTTATTCTTACAAAAAGCAAACAATACAACTGGTTTGGGGGTTGGGGGGAGAGCTGCATCCCATCTTGTCCTAACCAGTCCAAAGCAATTCTACATGGGGAGATTCCTCTGGATATTATTTAGACTTCCTTAATGAAATTCAGGTGTAATCCCTAAGGCTCTATAGCAAAGAGTATCTTTAACTCAACTACAGAATACAGTATTTGCCAAAAAGAGATTAATTATGTTTAGATGTGTCTACTATGAATACCAACAAGCCTAGAGTCTCTTTAAAATGCATTTCAAAATTCATTGAACTGAAAATTCAGTAGTGAACAAAATACAAGCAATTTATAAAATACACTGGGAAATCCAGTCTATAAAGTCTATAAAGACTTTTTCGTTAGTTTTAATTCTAATAAAGTCAGTCACAATATGAACTCCCTCTCCAGCCCATAGAAAATACTTACGGGGAGCAAAAACATTCAATTCTACTCCCAGATTGCCACAATGCAGTCTCTGGTGTAATCCAATGAGGTTTTCCACCAGGACACTCTGGGGCCCAAAAAACTCATGCCCTTTAATTTGTTTCTTCTCATGTTTTTCCTAAGGAGAAAGCTTTATCCACCAATACTATTTTGGTAAAGTTTTATGTTTCTTCAATAGTTTTCATGCAACCTAGATTAGGAGTAGAGTCAAGCCCTGCATCCCTTATGAGCAAACCTCTTTTCCAGAAGCCTTCAGATTTTATTTTTTTTTATTATTATTCTATTAATACTTTCAGCTGTCAATCCATTCTCTCGCAACCTGGGACAATAATGTACTCAGAGCATTCCAGTAGTCCGCAGGGCCTGAGACTGCTTTTTGTTGCCAGACAGAGCACATGAATAAGAAAAGTAAAAATATTGACCAAAGGAAAATAGACAGCTATTTCTAAATATAAAACTGTGAATGGACATCATAGTAAACCACAGACCTTCCCTTCTTTTGAATCAGGAAGGGAGATGATGTTAGATTGTGCTGCATATTTCAGGCAAATATCCTCAAAACCAGTTGATATCTCAAATTCAGATTTCCAAAATCCTGAAAATAGGCAGATAATGAACAAAACAGTCATTTTACAAAAAGAAAGCTAACAACCCACTGACATAAAGGGCAAATGAAGGATTTATAGAGTCAATCCATATATGTGCTTTTGCATGGAAACTTAGTGCCAAGAAAAAAATAAATTTACATAATCTAGAAATACCAGATATTTCAGAACTTTTCTTAGGTCACTAAATCAACTTTCTGTTTATGTACACAGGCACTGCATAACCTAATGCAAGTGTCTAAACCCCAAAAGCAGTTATACACCAATTGTAGTCCCATGCTGTACCCCTACCTGTGTCCAGATTTTAAACAGTTTAAAATCACAGGGGAAGAAAAAAACACAGAAGCATCAACACTGACAGTTCTTGATTATCTAAGCATAAACCATTAATTATTAAACCCTTTATTTACTGACAAAATGAAACAATATCTTCGCATCTTTCATCACCTTAGTGTGTTTATTTTTCTTCTCTAAACACTTCAGGCTTGATCCTCTTACCTGATTGTATGAATGCATGCTCATGAATGGTATAGTTGTGGGGAGGGATCTCTTAAACTAATAGAGCAGAAAAAGCCTCAAAGGAATAGTGCAGTACAAATACTTGTCTAGACATAGGAAAGTTAATTTAACATTGAAATGTGATTTAAACAAGCTTTGGACACAAATGCCTCGAAAAGCTAAGCAGCAAGTTTTATGTTGCAACTACATTTATAATTATACTACAAGTCCATATTTTGAGTATTTTTCTATTACAAAGGCTACCAAGACAGGTAAGTCTGACTGAAGAGGTAATTGATGTACTTTAAAATTTTCAGTATTGTTAAATTGACAAAAGCTCTTATATTCCTGACCCATCTAATTTTTCAGTTTTAACAACTGATCTCTCACCATAACACTTTCCTTCCTACAGACCTTTGTGACAACTCACAGTGATCTGTGCTAATAATGATTTTTGTGCATAATGGAACAGCAGATCACTGAGAATTGAATTTGATTTTAAAAACAAGAGTAATAAAGTCATTCAGGTTCCTTCATAGCAGGAGAATGTATTCCCGCATCCGGTAGCACAGAACCACAGAAAAGCAAATAGATAAGAAGTCAGCAGGAAAACATGAAAAAAGCAGTAGCAACTATTACCTACACAACTCTCTTGCCTCTCTTTATATATGAATAAGCAAACTGTGTTAAGAGAAGTGTTTTTCCCAGTTCACATATAAATTTTATGGCTTGTCAGGTTCTAGGAGGAGAAGCTTAATACAGATCAAACAGAAAGATCCTACTCACTGAAAAAGGAACCATTCCAAACTGGGAAGAGAACTGCAAGGGTGATCAGAAAGGAAAGACTGCTCTGCTTAAGCACCATAACTACAGAGAGATGTACTCGTGATGACCAAGAAAATGACCCAGTGAGGAAAAAGACTCCATTTCTGTTCTTCTCAAACTTAAGGTCCAGGAATAGCTAACCTAATTTATGTACAAGTCTGAATGTCAAATTCTTCAGGCTGACATAATAAAAAAAAGTATTCATACATTTTTCTAATTGACAAACCCTTTTAGAACTCATAAACTGGTAATTAATCAGATTGTCAAAAAAATATTAGAACATGCCATTTTTATCTATTTTTATCTAAATTTTTATCTAAATCTAAATTTATCTAATCTAAATTTTTATCTATTTATGTGATTTTTATCACATTTAGATTTTTATCTACACACAGAGGATGGGTCTGTCACCCAATTATTTTATCAAATACACTTTAATTTTGCATTTATTCTTATTCTGACAGGTACAGTATGTCCCAGCTTGTTGTAAAAAAAACAAACAAACATAGTGGCTAAAAGGAATGGTGGCAACAGACACCACCTCACCTCACCAACCCAGTTGAAGCAGTACAGCCAGTAAAAGTAATTACACAATAATGTAATATGCTAAATCCAAAACCAACTAATTTTCACTGGATGGCCTTCAAAATTCTAAAAGTAACCTGCAAAAGAAGAAAGATTGCATACAGAGTCTTGTACAAAGACTAAAAGAGTAAAAATATTCCTCCATTATATTAATTATATTATACCATACCTCTTATTTATTTAAAATAATAATGTATTTTATTACTCTTTACACTGGAAGATGAGGAGGTTTTTTAGACTGCACCCTTTAACTAGTTAATTTTAATTAAAGTGCTTAATTTTTCATTTATTTGGGGTTTTTTGCTGAAGAAATCTACCCACTTTGCCAGGAATAAGCTTGGATTTTCAAAAGGTGTTTGTGATGCACTCTTGCACTGCAGTAAACACAGAGTATTTGATTAATTCCTGAAGCATGCCATAGTTTATAAAAACTGTGAAGAAATCAATAAGCAGACTTTTAAAAAGTGCAAGCAAGCCTGAAAATGAGAAGCGACCTACCCTCCCCTTCCCCAAATGGGGCATCTAGGGAATGTGGCATCCTCCTTGTGTTAGGGGGATTGTCACCTTGTCTTCTTTCCTACCTCCCTGGGAACTTCCTTATGGGCTGTGTCTGCAGACACATGTAGTGTGCAATAAAAGGCTAATGAAAAAACTCATACTCTGTTAGAGTTTCAAAGCATCTTCTTTTTGCCAAGGTCAGTAAGAGCAACACTCAAGACTTTAAAAGAGGCTATCCTGGTTTTTATATTTTTCAGCCAAAAGTCCAGTGTGTTTCATGGGAGCATAAAGGCAGGAAAGCAAACTGAAACAAACTACTTTTAAGGGGAATACTAGGGAGAAAAGAAGAGTTTAGTCCTTAAACAAGCATGTTAAAGGGATATCTTTTTTAAATTAATAAAAAAACAGAAACAAAAACAAACAACCAAACAACTAACCAACCAGCCAATCCATGTTCCTTTAGTTACATATGAATTTCGTATAGTCACATATCAAGGCTTTACATACAGCTCTGACCATCAGCGTCTGATGCTGTCCTCTCACTGCCCTGCCAAGGACACCAGTGGGACAGACTCTTATTCACTTAGTTGCCTATTCCAACATGTGCAGGACTTAGTTTTCTCTGAGATATTGACATCAGGATCTTTAGCAAAAACTATCCAAATAATTTTAGAAGTCCAGTTTCAAACTAACCACAGATAAAAGGGATGCACATTAACAACTGGACATGCTCCATGGCAACAGTAGCCTGTGCACAGACTGCCCAAACCTCTTCTTCATTCCTTTGTTTTTACCTGGATAACTACACCATTGTACTTCCTTTATCTGTATCCTGACTCTACATTTTGTATGACTCTCGTACAAACATCAGAGAGAAGACAAAATCCTACTCTCATCAAAGGAAGGCCAAAAGATCTAAGACCTGCTGTCTCTGCTTTACCACAATTCTTCCCCTTCTTGTCACCTTGACATTATTTTATGATAGACACAATTCTTGGCCATAAAGATTCTAGCTGTCCTCTAGTGTACCTTTCACAAAATAAAATGAAAAAAGGGGAGGTTGGGGGGCTGCATGTTCTTCCAATACTTTTTCCTGTAAGAATAACTGAAAATTATGGAGAGTAGTGGTAGTTCCTTCTAGAAACTGCAAGCATGATCCTAGAATACTGCTGCTGGGCATTTCTATGGAAGACCTGAAAACCTAAATGTCATCACAGTTATACTTCTTCAAAATTTAGAGTTTATCTGCATGTTCAGAAAGGCCTTGCTCCCACTGTACATGTGTCAGGCAGGGCACAGCTGTAAATTGTGGTGCTCCAAGCCAGACCCTTATACATTTGGTTCTGCAATATAAAAAAACTCACACCACTCCAGGACAACACAACAGGAAAGACCTGAAGTCCTCTAAACTAGTAATGAAAAATAGTGAAATAATAACTGTGATTCTTCAGTACTATTTAGGAACTTGTATTTCAATAACACCTAGAATTCTACCAAAGTGTGATCACTGTAGAACACATATTCAGGATTAAATATAGTCCCCATGCTAGTACCTTGAAATCTATGAGCTGCAGCATTCTATATAAGAACTCTCTGGGAAAATACCTTTATGGACTTTTAAACTGCAATGCTCCATTCTCAGAAGGACAGAGTCCTGAATATGAACTATTCTAGTTCAACTTGTCCTGGAATTTATTTAAATCAACATGTTCTTATTAAAAGGATTTTTGGGGTATTTTTTTCTACTGACAATTTTTTTAAAGCATGCAGTACTTTTCATTTTACATTTAATATTTTTTGAATGCACTTCAGTTTTTGTAATGCACAGTGAATGCACAGTTTTTGTAATGTATGCAAATACGTATTAAATATAGAAACTGAGAACTGCAACCTTATCTCAATGCCACAGAAGAAATAATTTCAGTCACTATATAGATGGTTCTGTTTCTGGATGCTAAGGACTGATCAAATTCCCAAATTCCCAGAACAACTGGTGAATGAATTTCATCATGATTTTAATAAGCTTCCACCCTCTCAATTAAGCCAAGTGAAAAGCACTTAAAAGTTGCCTTCAAAATGAGGAACGAGGAAGTAATGAGATTTTTGTAATGGGTTGTGTAAAAAAAGAATTCCGGATATGTAATTGCATACTGTTATATAGTATGAACTAGTATGAAAAGCAGTAACACTGGAACTGCTTATACTACTTATATGATAGCCTAAAACACTAAACACATTGGAAAAAAGATCAGTAACTAAGACTTTATTTTAGCAACTCTGTTTCTAAGAAGACAGCTAGTGGAACAAACTTAGGTGCATTTAGAAGAAGGTATCACTATTTGTGAGCACACAAGGGTATTAAAACAAGCATCCACACAATTTTTAGATGCATTTTTCTTGTTTCGGAAAGACACCAGACTACCCAGTCTACTTCATAGAGCTTGACATAACTTTAATATACCATAACATTATGTGCCTATTTATTTTGCTGTAAGAAAACCGGTCCACTATGTTCTCTTTGCTTTTCTTTTTGGAGCAGAACTGAATGCAGTTTGGTAATGCTTTTATATTATTTAGTAATATATAAGTTGATACTCAAATATTTATTAGTCTTTGCGTCAAGATAAAGCTTCAAGTCTGGATTTTTTAGCACTTAGTTAAATGTTAGATGATGACATTTATATTACAGACTAATTATGGAAAATACATAAAAGGAATTTGCTTGGACATATCACCAGCATCTTGAAAATGTGTTAAATGATTATGATGGACACTGCTTGACAGGGCTAATAAGGCTGATGGACATAAGTTATTTCATTGCATACTAATGCTGATGGCCTTAAAACGATAATTTCAAAAAGTATAAATAACATAAATTTTATTTATGTGTATGTAATACATACAGAAACATTTTTTCCAGCTGAGTCAATGAATATTTAAGAATTAATTTTCTACAACAGAAATTTACAACCTCATTAGACAAATTAGCTAAATAGAAATAGTAACTACACAGAAAATTGTAATTTTTAAGTGTATATAAGCAAATTAGTATTCTCAGACACCGGAAAACAAACTGTTATCCAGTGAAGTGTTTACTTCTTTACTAAATTGTGGTCAATCTGTAGATGAAAGTATTTTCACAGTTCATCAGACAGCATGAGATGCGAAAGTGAGAAAAAAAAAAGGATGGTCCAAATCTGACAGGGTAAGAAAGTTGTTCTCTGTTTTTCCTTCTTCCAGAGACCTGAGGTGTCAAAGAAAACACTAACATGATTGGAAGGTAGAAGTGTTTTTTTTTACGGCTTAAAAACAATAATCATATAACAGCAGATAGGAGTCACATGAGTTTGCTGCAAAATATCTTCTTATCTGCAGTGAAAGACCTTAACACTCGTAAAACTATCAGAATGATACAGCATGGACCTGCCATTAACAAAACAGAGAACGGCAAGCAGTGAAATCTTTACTACATGTCAAATTACTGTGAGACTTACAGTAAAAATATGGAACTCTGACTTGGATAAATTAAAGAAGTACAATGTCTGGGGCAGTGAGGGAAAGAACGGGACAGGTTTCATTCACACTGACTAAACACTTTTGGTTTATATGGAGTATCTGGATATTCTGCTTAAGAAAGAATTTGTGACAAAAAGGTGATGACCCAAGTTATATAATAGGAAACTGTTTGGGTTTTTGAGATTTTTTTTGTTTGTTTGGTTGGTTGGTTTGGGGTTTGTTTATTTACTTGTTTGTTTAAAAACCAATTACTGGCAACAACTGATGAGAGTGAATTAGAGGACAGGGATATCTCTTAATGTTTCCTGCAACTAATTTTCCCAGCACCTAAGGAAAGAATTTAAGCCTCCACACAAAAAATAGATCCAAGTGCCTTTTTCCTTAAATATTTTCAATGATGGAAACCTGAGTATACACTAAAACAACCAGCAAATACATTCCAAAACTAAAGTATGGGAATTAACTTGTAAATTCACATAAAAAAAATCCATTTATGTGATATTCTATGTACTCAGCACATCCCTTGCCATTAAGTTATATTCCCTCTCATAATTTTCAAAGACTGCAAAATGCATACCCTATGATTTCCCTCATTATAAAAGACGTAGTTTTATATGATATTACAATTACAACTAAAAAGTGCTTGGCAGAGATGTTGGTAGGTTATTTATCTATTTAGCTCTCTTTATCCATGAAATATTTTCTGCAGATATTCTTTTTGCTCTTGTTCTAGCATCAGTTCCCCATAACAGAATGAATTTGGTCAGTTCCCTTGAATTCAAATTCAAAGCAAACATTTGTTTGCCTTTTTAAAAAAGCCTGAGGAATTCAGAGCCCAAAATCTACTTCTTAAGAAAATATTATCATTGTTGTAACTAAGGTTTTCTGGCAACATAAAAAAATAAGGCCTTCAAGCTAATGGAATAAACTGTGGTAATTTAAGTATCTACTTCCCTATATTGCTCTTAATGAAAGCAGCAGAGGTGCTGCTGGTGTGATTTTACCATAGTTACAAGGGAACAGGGAGCTTCAGCCAGTGTGGCACTTCAGCCAGCACTTAAGAGAGTTCCTAAACAACCTTCCTTTAGGCAAGACTGTAAGTTGGTCATTACACCTCTTCTTTCCCCTACCCTAGCCTACTACTTGGCTCTTCAACCCAGTTTCACAGGAATAATGTTCAGTTCCCTTGCAGAACTACTGGGAGTAATTTTTCACTGTATTTTGGAAACACTGAAGAAAATGCAATAAAAGTGTGTCAAAACAGCTAGAGCAAAGTATCTTTAAGGACACGTATTTTGCTTAACCATCTTTAAGGACACAGATTTTGCTTAATCTTCCCAATACAAGATAACTTTATACAAAAAGATTCTTGAATTTGACCTGCTCTGGTTTTAAAGATTGTAATTCTTGTTCTTTGTACCATTTCTCCTCCAATGCATTCGGTATCATTTGAGAAAATAATCCCATAAAATGAGACATCTTTTATGTCGTCAATCCTAATTTCAATTACTACACAAATCAGAACAAACCCTCCCTTTCTTATTAGTCTTCAACAATTCATAAACAGTTGTTTCTTTCATAGCCTACAGGTACCTCACTGGGCTGTACATATTAAGCCCTGTTACTCATTCCTCACAAACCAGTCCCAGCATCCTCTTTAATGTGGGGTCAATTTGTATGCAAGAATGCAGGCAGTTGTTGCCCTGCTACTGAGATGTTTAAAAGCCTCTCTTTGGGAGATACAAGGTGATCTTGAATACTGTCACATACTTTATTCTTGGGTAGGTCAGATATGTTTCACTTCCCGAGTGAGATTTATTGGCAGCTACTACCAGGATTTCTTTCTATCTGCTGATGGCTTTAATTACACATGCCTCATGTTTATTCCTACCATTTTTTTAGGAGTTGTTATGGATACATTTCCCTGAGTTCATTAGCCATTTCCTCATTCATTAGTAGTAGCATATATATTTAAAAGAACCTGTTAATAAATTGCCTATCTCCAACTTACAAACTTGTATCTAAAATACCCCGAGTCTTTTGAAGAAACACACAATGACAGGCATGATGACTACATATTTTCCCAAGCTGTTACAGACAAGCCCTTTTCCAGCACTGGGTACTTCCAGGAATGTTCTTCAAAACTCACGACAGCCACAGTTGTGTATTAAAAGCAATACCTGTTTACCTATGCTAAAATACATATTTTTATCATGGCAAAGTGCTCTACCATCAGTCAGATGACAACCAACTTCATGAATGATTACTAAAACATTTAATCAGCATTTAACGCTTTAAAGTCTTTGCTACTTGGGAATTTTTGAAGCATTTTATCCTTGGGAGCTGATACTTTCTTTGAGAACGAACAGATACATAGAAGAAAAGCTGCAAATAGTACAAATGACTCTTACATATATACACTCTTCCTCACTCCTATATTCTCCATCAGCTGGTCATTTTCTTCCCTTGTCAGTTTACACTTCTTCCTCTCCTGGACCACTTTCAACTATGTGACAATGAAGAAATCAAATACCAAAATAGCAATGGCTACATATCCTCTGCATGACAGTGTAATTTCTTGTGCCTTCAGGCAGTGTCTAGCATTGAAATCAAAGCCTGTTTACTTCTAACGCATATATATCACACCAAAGACTTAACTCTTGCTTACATAAAACTTGCAGAAAGACCAATTTACTGATAACAGTTCTGTTTAGTTTTTAGAGTCCAAGCCAGCCACACAGCCAAGGCACTGACAGTAGCTGGACAGAACCCTGGTTCTCATGTAAAAGAACACAGGAGCTCAAGCCCTACTACTATTTGTATTTCCATACATAATAAACAAGAAAGCAATGTCTACACAGAGGTCTATAACCTCTTTTAGGTTTTGAAGATGTTTAGAATGGTGGCATTCAATTTATTTGAAATTAAAATATCTTTAAGAACAGTTTTTATACTTAAAGTCCAAAGTATTTAAAACAGATCTTTCACAGTTTAATTAAAATCTAATACTTGTATGATAGGGTCTTGGAAATAGATATGCTCATCTGAATTGGGATGCATGATTCTGACAATCGCATGAGAATCAAAGGGAGAAAACTTCAACTAAAATGAGCAAACAAAAATGCAGCAATAAAAACTGTGACCTCCCAAAGAGCAAAACAGTAAAATTATTAGCTTCACATATTTTACACACATCTGCAAGATATTAGCAGAGAGTTGAGAGGGCAACAACATTCACACTAAAGTTGTGCAGGTTAGAAGCACAGCACTCTATATGCGCTGCTGGCTACATAATTCAGCACACGAGAGCAGTTCCCCCTGTTGTCCATGAAAGTGTTTGCTGCATAACCAAATGAAATCTCTACTGACTACCTGTTCATTGTCACCCAGCATGGTATGGTACCACACAGTATTTATTTAGCCAAAATGGTTCACATACAACAAACTTTTCAGAAACATCTGTAACTGTAAATTAAACATGTCCATGAGTATCTTCCAGGGAACTGAGGCCAACTGGTACAAAACGACATGTGTCTAAATGGGGTGGTAAACTCCCTTAGTCTGCAAAACAGAGTGGCCTCACAGAAATGGTCTTTAGGGAATGGTCCTTGGAACACTGACTACCAAACAGTATCCAGAAATTAGCTCAGTGATTTTGGCATCAAGTTAATCAGGACATTTTTCTCTAAAACTTTTACTATGGACATAGCCAAGGAAATTCAAAATGTCCCCAGGTCCAGTCTGCAGCTACAGAGAAGAACCCATTTTCAGATGGTAAAAGGGAAATAGTTCAACATAATTTTAATTAAAAACAGGCAAAATTGGAGCCCAAAGCAGAGGAAACAGATACTGCAGAGAGAAGGCAGATGTTTTTATCTCTGAGGAAGGTGTCTGGTTAAAAATTTATATACACACAATGCAGACAGGCAAAGAAACAACCCTATCCTTGTGTTCATAAACTACACAGCTACCTGACTTACCATGGTTACTTTATATTCCCACATCAGAGGACATAGTTATGCTACTTTGAGGGACTTGTCCTGTCCTACCCTGTTTCCTCAGTCTGGCAATCAGATCTCAGGAACAAGATGGGGACAAATGATAACGGAATTGCCATCCAGGAACAATTAGAAAATAATCATGAGCTACACACTGCAAGTTCTAAAGATCTGATGAAGCCACAGGCTCAGTGAAGGATGCATCTCACCTCATTGTACAAAAGAAAAAACTCCCAGCTGCGGCTGAGTCACATAAAGAATGCATTTCACAAAACTGCATTTTTGTTGGGTACATTTCTCTGTCCTTCTATAAACAGTTCAGGTATGCAACTTGAGCCATGTTCTATGAAATTCCTTAAGGCTATGATATTTATATTACAATACATTTTATGACACAGCAGATTAAAGCAAGAGTTTCCACATATCTGCACTGTACAATATTCTCCACTATATTAGGAAACTCCACCACTGTCTTTTGGCAGATCTCCGTTTTGTCATTGGTTATATTCCACTTTACACAAAGTAGCTTAACTTATATAAACTTAGTTTTCTCTAGGAAATTTTGCATGCTTGGAAGCCAAAAGTCTCTGGCTTTTTTTTAACAACTAAAATTCTACAGTGAAGCCCTTTATCTGTAATAATTGATAAAAATTATACATGTACAAAAATAACTTTAATCAACAACACTTACCTACAATTATTCCACACAAGTGTTTTTCTAGCTAGCCACCTTAATGAGCACTGCCTCCTAGTATTAATCAAAATAGAAATATATATTCTTTACCTATTGCTGTAAAGACTAATTTTATATTGTTATGTTTAAAATAAACCCTCATCTTTGGTGTAAGACAAACAAAACAACTTCTGTGTATTCAAATGTTCTTGAAACAAGCACTAGTTTTATGGCATAATTCCAATGCCCAAACAAACAAGATATGCAAACATCTTTTATTATACATGAAAATTAAGACAATTTCCACAGCTAGCAATTGGTCCTTTAAGCCACAATCAGTACGTGTTGGGAATTTAGGCTCAAAGATAATTTTTACACTCCAAAGCAGCTTCATAAATTACATTGTGGCAATTCTCTAAACAGTTTTAAATATAAATGCTGTCTAAAAGTCAGTCCACTAAAATTGCTCTTAATTCCCTAACTCTTCCGGAGCAACTTTTGGTTTGACATCTGCAATGAACATAAAATCCTGGAAGAAGAATCCTGAAACTACAGGAGTATCTCACGTGGCCATCTCTAATTCAATGAAGTCAGCCTGAGTGAAAGAATGCAACAAGCTTGATAAGACAGGCACTATCAAAAAGCATTTAACTCAGAGCTATAAGCCTAATCTTTTGCTGTCCAGCATGCACTAGTTAAGCCCCTATAAAGAAGGCAGAACTAGATTCATAATAAATTTTGATTTCAACTTCCTAAGTCTCAGAGAGCAAACACTATCATCAGGAATTTCTAGGAAGGATGACCTACAATCTTCTGTTCATATAACACTCAGACTTCATTAGGTTGTACTCTGGGAAATACCTAAATCTTTTAAATATATCAAAGTCTATAAATATCTCCTATCAAAATGTCTATTT
The DNA here is from genome assembly GCF_049639895.1 of Pseudopodoces humilis. Lineage (NCBI taxonomy): Eukaryota > Metazoa > Chordata > Aves > Passeriformes > Paridae > Pseudopodoces > Pseudopodoces humilis. The sequence continues at coordinate 60,820,118 of NC_142203.1, read as the reverse complement.
GGGATTTAGAGTTTCAGTTTTCACAGAATGGGTCAGGTTGGACAGGCCCACAGTAGTCTGGTCCAACCTCCCTGCTCAAGCAGGGTCATCCTGGAGCACAGGGTACAGGACTGCATCCAGATAGTTCTGGAATATCACCAGGGAAGGAGACTCCACAACCTCTCAGGACAATCTCTTCTGGTGCCTGGTCACCTGCACACTAAAGCATTTCTTCCCCACGTTGAGTTGGAACTTCCTGTGCATCACTCACTGCCCCTTGCCTCTCGTCCTGTTGCTCAGCCCCTGGAGCCGGGTCCCTCCTCCCTCCCTGCAGGCACTGACAGACACTGCTGAGGTGCCTTCTCAGTCGTCTCCTCTCCAGGCTGAACAGACACAGCTCCAGCCTTTTCCCATAAAAGAAACATTCCAGTCCTTTAATTGTCCTGAGCTGGACCCACTCCAGGACCTCTGTGTCTCTAATGTCCTGAGGAGTTCAGAACTGGACACAGCACTCCAGCTGAGGCCCCACGAGGGCTGATCTGGGGTTTGTTTTGGTTTTTTTTCTCATTTCAATCTTTATAATTATTGAAACCTAACACCTGAACTAGCAATTTTTTAACACCATGTAGCTCATTTGTAAAACTAGGTAAGTATATTACTATAGAATGAGCAAATTATACAGCATCAAAAATAACAACTATATGAAACTGTAGCTTAGAAAGTATTACTCTCTAGAAGATCAGGTTGATTAAACAGAAATATGATCAGTCTAGTGTGTGACATTTTTAGAATTAATGAAATTCTTAGAATTTTCAGAAATCTCCAATTTCAGGTAGGAAAAAAGGAAGTTAAGAGCTCTTTCAGTCACAGAAGATTAAGTTCTGTGTCCCAAAACTGCTATTTTAATATAAATATACTATTGTAAGATTTCATTTTTCTTTATATTAGAATAGCTAATTTCAGAATTTAAGCTCTATCTTAAGCATAATACAGGGGTCCCCTCAGGTTTTGATATAATTATTTTACATCATGTGCTGAAGTATGGCTATATTGAAACAGAGGTGGTGATACAATCACACAATTTTTAAAATACTACAACAGAAATTCCTGTATTAAGACCACATTATCAGTAAGTCTTCCTTTTGCTGGGTCACAGGACTCAATAATTAACATCAAGGCTCTGACACCCAGTAAAGCCTCAGCTTTCATCTAATTCAGATGACCTCTTCAAAGCATCATTATAAGATTTAATTGCACTAATTAACAGAGATCAGAGTCAATTAGCTATTTGCAGGCTGCACATCACATCACAAGGCACCTATGTTTGCAGTGATGCTGCATGACAGGAAACTAGATCAATTAATATAGCACAACATTTGTTTTCTTCCTCAAATGCGCATTTCCAGATTTTGGATGCCTCTGTGCAAATGTTGTCAAGGCTGTTAAACCCAGCAAAAGCTAAGTAGTGTTAAAGCTCCTTACAAATATGAATTACTGTGGTTTTTAGCTGTAACAAGAATTTCCAAAAAAGCAGCAGGGAAAACAGTAATAAAAAAACCCCAACCTATCAGTGCTCTTTTAACATTCCAATATGAAGGATCAAGCTTCCAGCACAGCTACATTTTGAACTTCAGAAGGCATTCTGGAGAAGTAAATAATAAAATAATGAACTTTTTCACGCTGCAGACACACTTCAATCTCTCTGTAAAATGCACCTTTGACCTGCAGCTGTGCTGGACAGCAATAGCACACACAGCATCAAGCCCTGCATTCAGACCATGGAAGTTTCCCCTCATAAATGGCTGCAGTGCTGAGGCAGCACAGACACTCATCTGCCACTCCTGAGCTTTGCAAAACATTTGCTTTTTGAATGCTGTATAACCTTCTGTTCTCTATTAATTACAGGCTCAGGGACCAGTAGTAGAAAAGTCTCTTCACAGTATGTATCAAGTAATGGCATCAATTAAAACAGTGGCTCCAACTTTCAGCTGAGCCAAGACATGCCTAAACAACCACGATCTTCATTTTGCTCCATTAGAATATGCACAGAAATATAACCCTGAATTTTTACAAGTATTTTGTACTAGTACCTTGCAATGACCATTACTTAGATATCCAAAGTCTGGCCTGAGCTTCTTTTGCCTTTTTTTTAACCATGTATAGCCAAGTCATGACTTGAGAACAAGGGACGGGTGCCTACAGTGGTGTGCTATGTGCCAGGACATCCCGAGCCCAGTGCCACAACAGCTGGCTGCATGACACCTGGTCTGCTCATAGTCTTCCTGCAGCTGGAAAACATTCTGTAGACATGCTTTTCATCTTTGGATGATTTTATACATTATTTCTTATTTGATCTTAAATATTATAAGATATCTTAACTTTTTTTGGAGGATTACTGAAAACTGGTTGTTGCAGGAAACTTCTGAGTGCTTTTTATGTTCTTAGTTTTACATCATATGGAAATTAAGCTGGCTCATATTCTGCATAATAAATGCCATATCAAGTTCTCTTGTAAGTGGGGCCCAGTGAAATTCTCATACATCAGGAAACCACTGAGATGCCACAAAGCCACTGCTTTTAAGTAATGAGGCTGTTTACAGACCTATTATGCAACATGACAGGGGTGCAAAAATCACTTGTGTATGTTTTTAATGAATAAATAACAATAACCTCAAGAACATATTTCTTCTGATATTAATGTACATGCAGATTTCAATAATAATGATTAATATTAATACAATGCTATGTATTCTTACATATTAAAAAATACTGATCATGGTTCAGATTGAGGGAGGGATCAAAGACATCTAGCCAAAGCAATTGAAGGGCTACATACGGTGAGATGCCTCCAGTTAAAATACATGCACATCAAAGGCTTCTAAAAGGAGTAAAATCAAATACACATGTATTGTACTGAGCTCTAAACTGCCCACCAGCTTCTCAGCTAGGGCAGGATCTGATGACTGTGTGGAGCCAGCCAGGACAACCAAGTATATTCCTTCTCTCCTGCAGGTAATCACAATCCCTGTTCCTTCTTGGAAAACTGATGAATCTACATGTTTAAAAGTAGTTTGATATGTTGACCTGAGCTTATGATTGACCTCGATTATGATTGTAGGTTTATTACTTCAAGACCCTTGGGAAACATTTATATGCAAACATTTCTATTTTTGCTTTGCTAATCAAGTCTTGACACACTGCATTTCCACAAAATCCACCAAAGCACTGTAGCAGGTTCTGAAAACAGGGGACAAAAAAAGAGGCTAGAACATAAGCAGAACTTTTCCTTGGGAAAGTAGTACTATTTTGGTGTTGATATTGGCAGTGAAAAAATCAATGAGATTAGAGTATACCAGGCAGGCTTAGGGAGAAAAGAAAGGATATAGGAACCCAGGGAAAGAACAAACATGTCAGAAACATTACCATAAAAATTCTGTGTCTTGTCTATTTACCATCTTACCTATAAAAGCAAACAAAAGCCAATATCACAGAATCAATTAGGTTGGAGAAGCCCTCTGAGATCATTGAGTCCAGCCTATGACTAAACACTACCATGTCAACTGGACCACAGCATTAAATGCCATGTCCAGTCTTTCCTTAAACACTTCCAGAAGCAGTGATGCCACCACGCCCCCGCTAGGAAGCCCATTCCAGCATCTAATCACCCTTTCTGTGAATTCTTCCTAGTGCAGAGCCAAGAGACAAACTATGTAAAAAACACAAAACCTGCCAGAGTTCAAGAAGTGTTTAGACAATGCTCTCAGGCACATGGAGTGTTTCTTGGGGCTGCCCTGTGCTGGTCCAGGAGCTGGATTTTGATGACTATTGTGTGTGTCTTCCAACTCAGGACATTCTACTACTACCTAATGAACAAAAGTTGGGGCTTGATGATTATGTATTTCTCAAACACCCCTCCACACACACACCCACTCCCCAGTTCAGGTAACACAGCAGTTAAATTAACTAGAGTTCCTTGGACCATTTATTCTGGGCTTTGATCACTGGACTCAAAAATCTCAATCCAATTCTGAATTTCATCCTTACCCTTACAAGGGAACCTAAGCTGAGGTATTTCCTCACACCCAGTGAGATGCTGCTTCTCTTCTCCAACTCAGAACTGGGCATAGACAGGAAGAGCAGCCAAGCAGCTGCACAACTGCAGTAAGTGCAATTGACTGATCCCTTCAGAAAACTTTTCCCATTATTTTCTAAAACCTGAGCCAAAGTCTTGTGTATTTTGCTTTATTTTCAGAATCCTTAAGTGTGTGCATGAAAAGCTTTCTTAGAAGAGCAGATTTCCATTACAAGTGATTTTAAGAGAAGCTAATACTATTAAAATTCAAGCAAAATTCATACTGATGTATTTAATGTTTTTCTAAAAACTTCTCAAATTAATCAAATTATATTCACAAGTCAAACTCATACTTCAGCTTCCACTGTTCATGCCTGCCATTTCTGCCTGAGTGCCAAATCTTGCTCAATTTGCTCAAAGTTTACAGTAGTCTACATTTTACTGAGAGAAGGACTCAGCAGGTTTGGGGTATAAAGAGATGGAAGACTAGATGCCTGTTAACCAGCCTTTAACTTCCTAGGTATTTTGGTATCTTTTATATTCCTGATTATTTTTCTAGGTGATCAAAGGAAAATTAATAGTGGATTTTTTTTTCCCTGTATTAAAAATTAATAATTAATTTAGATTCCCAAATCATTAGAAATCTCTGAGAGGAGACACATGCATAGTTTGGCCCTTAATTCCAATTACTATAGATTAGTACTCCTGCTGGGAGTACTCCTATTTTCCCTTTTATATTATCTGGGAGGAGCAGATTAGGTGATCAATCCTCAAGTTTTCTCTTAATCCTCTAAAATCTCCTCTGCTTCCCAAGTTCCTCTCTCCTTTCCTCCCTGTCTTGTCCCCTGTTTGTATTATGCTGGAAAGTAGCTTTCTTCAGGATATTAAACAGTCATTACTGAAATGACAATGTCATTTTTCCCACCACTAGTGGAGTTTCCGTGGCATAAAAAAATTTAAAACAACAACGAACCTAACAATTAATCTCCTGACACCCAAATCCCCCCAAACAACTGAAACAACAAAAACTTATGAAAACTTACTTGGCACTATTAAGGACATACTGCTACATTGAAAGCAGTATGATTTGAAAATATTGGGAAAATTAAGACTTTTAAATGTACTGTGCACAATACATAAAAAATTTGCAAATAAAAAAATTAAAAATAAAATACAATTTAAAAAATACTGATTATGAGAGATAAATAAGTATTTCCCTGATTTCTTCTAAGCTACCCCCTCTTTAGGTACCTCTCCATCACACAGAGAGGAAAGACTAAAACCAAGATGAATGACTTAGTTAGACTGAAGTGATTCTGTCCCAAGTTTTTTGCTCAACTATGCATTCCTGCACCAGGAATTCAACATCCAGTTAAATGCTTGACCTGTATGCAAGAAAGAAGCACAAACATAGGATTTTATCTCAGAGAAAATTTTCATCCAACCACTTAAAGCATCCATGTGTGCATTCACTTCTTGCTTCATCTTAAGATGAAGATGTTCTCAGAAAAGCTTAACATTTCTAGAATAGCAGTAGAGGATGTCAAAGGGATTAAGGTTTCCATATACTAAACCACAGATTTTCTTGTCTAAAGTACAAGTTCTGTAAGACTAGCAAAAATACCAGAAATTAAGAACAGCACAGACTTGTACATCACAGTAAGACAACTCATTCTTCATAAAAGCACACATCTTTTCAGCACAGGAAAACTCATGCTGGATGTTACAGGCTTAGGCCTCTATTATAATATCTTCTTATAGGAAAAAGGGTCAAAATTTGTTTATGTGATGTTAATCATACATATTTCAGTTCTCCTGCCATTTTCCTACTTCTTTAGAAGAATGTTGTTATCCAAACATCTGTTGTTTTCTCTGTAATATGAGCAGTGTTTTATGGGCTGTATATTCCTCTAGAAATACTGCATACATCTGCAGTTACATACACTTTATTGAAGGCAAGAGTGAAAATATACTGCTTATTTTCCTTACACCTGACTGTGTCTTACGTTTCTCATGATGAAGAGCAGGACCAGCAAAGTCCACACACATTGTAAAGGCCTGAAAAACTATTCACTTCATGATCTAAAATGCTTGCAATAACAGATTATCTGATTAAAGCTCCTCTAACATAAGTAGATAAATTTATCTTGCCTACAGGCATAAATGAGAGTGCATCTGCAAACTTACAATAATGTTTATCTATTGGTCTCTTTCACAGCTCAATAACATGCACTGAAGAAGCATTTTAATAAATTTATGTCTTTTGTAGTTCGGGGGAAGGGAGAAAGAAGGAGAAAATGCAGACACCTCTAGTTTTCGTGTAAGCCAACAATTTAGAAAGGGTCTATTACAGTACACTTGGCTCCTGACAAACTACTCAAGAACCTGTCATATGGCACGCCAAGTTCTTTTAAACCTCTGAACAGGTTTATTATTACTGCTTTACAAAGGCTGCAACAAGTCTTGGCAGACCTACCATTCAGCAAGAAGAACACTAGACCAGATGTGTTTAGAATTCAAAAGTGCAAAGTTGCCATTTTCCATTTACAAGTCACCTTTAATATTTTCAACTAACCTTTCTAACTATAGTCAATCCAAGGTCTTGCCTACTTTAGCAAGACAGATAGATGGAAATGTAATGAGAGAGTTCAGTTGTCAGGCTAGCTCTTCATGGGCCAAAACCACTTTTCTAGTACTTTAATTAGTCTTTGGGTAAATGTAACTGAAGACAAACTAAAGTGACTAAATGCTGCTGGGCAGCAGAATTACGGTGCTCAGATATACAACATTTCAGATATTATACACTGCAGCACTGTCTGGAAGATGTATGTAAACACACACACACACAGAGATTAATTCTGAATGATCTTTCCTCTCCTCCATACTCTCCCTTTCCCAGACTTCCCAGAAACATCACAACTGAGAAAATCATCACATCAGAAGTGGCCAGGATGTCATGGATACTGACCAAATCATCAGTGATAAGAATTTCAAAATGCACAATTATAAATTTTCAGGTGATCATGAAATGTAATACTGTAGTAACATTTATAAAACTGCTTTTTTTCAAAAGAGTTTCTGGCTCACAGAATTAAGACAGAAAGAGCTTAAGAAAGAAAATTAACCATTAAGATTCCAGAGCATAATTCTCTGGATAACAAAAACACCTCTATCATATTCAGGACATAACTAATCCAAACAGACTAGATTTTTTCATATAAGTCTGTGGCTTGTGGAGGCTAAAGGGTTCTCAAAGGTCTAGAAAACCAGCTAAGATACAAACAACAAAAAATAGCACAGTATTTCATAAAGTGCAAACATCAACAGATATCTGAGAATTCACAATATTATTTTCTGAAAAGAAAAAACGTATTTTCTCATCTGGAACTCTTTATAAAGAAGCAGTTCAATCTGAAGTGATCAAATAACGAAGAGTATATTTTAGTAAATAATTATAAAACTGTACTACAGTACATTATAAAAAATTAAAAATTACTACAGTAATTATAAAGAAGTACTACAGTGAATGCACATAATAAAGGAGTGAATTAATCCCTGAAATATGCTGCCTGAAGGAATATTACAAATTACAAATTTTTGGTAATGTGTGAGGTTTTGTTTATGGGGGTCTTGTGTGAGGTTTTGGGTTTTGTTTATGGGTTTGTTTTTTTTAATGGATGTGTGTATGTGTGCATGAATTTCACATCATTTTGCTAAAGATTATAACAGGACAAAACACGAAGAATCAATGACAGAATAAAGCATCAGTAGTTTCTCAATCCCAAAGTATATAAATTTCAAAGCATGCCCTTTACACTTTTGAAGAAAGTGCAAGGAATAACAGTTGAAATAAGTTAGGTTTCCTTTCAGGTGCAAACTTCTGGTTTGCTATAGGATATGTGGATTCCACAGTATTTCTCAAGTGCAAGAAGGTGTGCTTTCATAAGAAACAGTATCTTCAGAAAATGTGCTTCCCCATATTTTGCATGCTGCTAATCTTTCATCAGACAAGTAAACATTACATAACTTTTTTTTTTACATTTTTTACAATTTACATAAAAATGGTCACAAATTGCACTCTTAAGAAAACAGCTCAATATGATAATCAATTCCCAGAAGCAGCTAAGAACACAGCATGCAGCTTTGATTTCAGTGTTTGACTTGTTTGTTTTGAAAGGACAGTTTCTAAGTAGAGTACATATAGCACAGTGTAATGAGCACAGGGTTTCAGGCAGCAATGGATCAATGTTAATCTACTATCAACTTATGTAAGGCCCTAGCAACTTCAGATGATTTTGAAATATTAACCAACACCCAACAAACTTGGCTGAAGAAGCTTCCCAACCTTCTTGCTTACTGCTGTCATTTGTATGGCAGTACTCTTTCACACTATATCCACACAACCTGCACCTTTGAGAACTTCAGCAGTGCAACACCTCAGAGCACTGAATCAGTATTTCAATTTAGACCACGTGAATTGGTCAGAGTTAAGATGAAATCTTCAATCTTCTTCAGCAGAGTTGTTTAAAAACAAGGAGCATGCTTCTACAAACTAGGGAGTATTTTCAGACCATTTCAGCAAAGATACCTGCTCAACAGGATGGTCTTATACAGCTGCATTACCTTGACTAGCATGACAACCAAATTTAAAGACATTATGTAGGCATTCTGTTTCTTTCTAGTACAAACCAATATGAGCTGCTCAAATGGGGATGACCTTATGGAAATAAGAATCACACAGTTGGTGCTCTCAGCAGCATATGTACACCTATTCTCATCTTAATGACAAAGATCAGCAGTTGGAAAGGTCATGACTGAGACCTCCCAGGATGATGAAGAAGAGCAGCTAATCATGCCACAGGTTATGCAACTGCTGGGGGGGAGTTTAAAAAACGAAAGCAGATAGCTACAAAGACAGGCCTATGTACAACAGATAGATATCTATATAACTGTAGGGATAAATACTTACCTGTATGCACAGGAACATCAGACAGCGCCAGACACCCTTCTCCTCAGGGAAAACTCAGAACCATGAGACACCCTGCATATTGCTCTACATGACCACCATATACCTTCTAATATACCTCCGAGGTGAAAACTGGGATCTGACTCAAAGATTGATGAATGTGCAATTATCCATGTTAATATTCTGATAACATTATGACAATGAGGTGAAAGGATAAGTTTATAGGAAACAAAGGGGGATTATTTCTATGGCTGAAACAGAATTCTGTTGGCAAACAGAATTTTGGGGTAGGAAACTCATTGGACAGAAACCCTTTTTACACAGGAATTTTTTCACTCAGGTCACGTACCTCTACTAATCTATAAGTAGCTTTCTGAAGAGAGTTGAAGAACAAACACACATTGCAAAACATGCCATAAAATGGGAGTTACTTCTGACGATATGATGAAATATTCCAAATGACCTTCAACAGAAATGTCCTCCAACAAATCTTTCTGAACTTAATGCCAGGACATGTTTGATTACTGCTTGTCATGTTCATTTTCTCCTTTCAACAAGCACCTCATACAAAAAAAATCCTTATTAATTAATGTTATTATTCCATAGCAACTTCCTTTACACAGTCACAACAAAGATCTGTCCCATCATAACGAGATTATATAAAATATGCATCCACCTTAGTTGTATAACACTACTTAAGATGGGCTTTAAATATGCTTCTTTTACCAACAGTTTTTTCCTGAAATTGCATGCTTTTTTGGACAATCAAAAAACTGAAGTTGCCTTCTTCAGTCTAAGAAAGCTGTTTTTATGGTCTTGCTGCTCCTTATCTCTTTAAAGAAGTTATTAGCATTATTCAAAAAGATAGTTGATAAAGAACATTTAACTGTTTAACAATACTCAACAGACAGTTGATTATAGAAAGACATGTCAGTGCACATATGGCAGGCAGATAAATTATGCACATCTGGATTACTTTTGGCAAGAAACACAACTAAGTGTCTAACGCCAAGTTTAGCAATCTGTCACTATCAATATGTGCGTTTATTTAAAGACGTCAAGGATTCAAAGTCATATTTTCTATTCCTTCATAAAAGTTCCAGCTCTTCACAAGACAGCAAAACAGGTGACAAAACACATTGCTTAAATTGCCAAAGGCTGTATAAACAGGGAGAATTTTTAACTTACCATGCTTACAGGAGTAGCCAAATTTTCAAATCAACTCTACTCTTCACCAGCATATATTAGTATTTAATACATAAAGTGGGTATATAATCAAGTTCTGAATACCCAGCCTCCGAACTTAGATGAAATTTTGCTAATTTCAAAGAAAATTAAATAACATGAAGATATCAGAAAAGTTTCAATTATGACCTTATTTGTAAAGTAACTGATTAATTTTTGTGGTAGGCTAATGAAATGAAAATCTACTCATAGCTAATTGTATTGGCCAAAACTCAGTAATGGATTTAGCAGTAGAGAGAACTCGCACCATACTGAAAGGCAAGCATAAAACTGAAGGTTGAGAAGTCATGCTTGTTCTTAATTCAGATGTAAGATAAGTAACCAAAAAAGGAACATACAATTGATATGGATTAACATTTGCCACAGAAAGCATTATTTGCACATAAAAAAAATTATCAAAGAGCCAGAGCAATTTTTTCTCAAAAGAACAGAGAGAATGATCACAAAGGCCTTAATAAACCCATAATTATCTTAAAAATATGAAAATCTAAATCAAATTTTGTGGCAAAAAGCCTAGTTGCTTTCTTACACATTAAAATCATTCAGCTTATACTAAACAAAGGGAGAAGGGAAAAAAGTATTACAACTGTCTATCTTTTTTAACATAAAAAAGGTACAAAAACATGTAAGAATTTCAAGACTACTCATGGCTTAAAAGAAAGTGAACACCCCTTATCCTGATAGTGCTGTTACTTTGATATAAGAAATTCCACTCAGGTTTAGCTCAAGGATCGTAGTAGACTCATCCATGGTCCTCTTATGATTTCATCTCTGAAGGGTACAAAACCTCATTCTGTCTTGCTAGATGTATGGAGAGACAACATTAAGCCTGCATAAATAAATTTAACTTTTATATTCATATTAATATATGAATACATGGAAAATAGATTTTGATTTTCAGTTGTAATAGAGCCTTAATTACATTCACAAGAAATTGAAATTACTTGAGATAGGTCGTAACATTTATTCCAAATACCTACTCAAAGTTGTGTTAATATGTGCTATACTAAAATTAGAATATTTTATTATATATTTGAAAACCTGAAACCTTGGCATATTTTCTACAAAAGTAGTAACCATTTACATTTTATTTCATACATACACTCAGAAGTAAAGCCACAACATTTAAAATTTTAAAAAAATTAACTGATTACCTTACTGAACACTGTATCTGCAGTTTTGAGCGAGTTTTAACCTAGCCAAACATAAGAAAGAGAAGCTGGAAGAAATCAGTAAAGCGACAGTACAATTATCTGCCTTCTTGATGAGCAATCCCTCCTGTGGTAGAGGAAAAGATGCTGCACTGTTGAGGTTACTGGAACAACAGATTTCATACCAGCCTCGGGACAAACACACCCGGCAGCATAAATTCACCCAGGTCTTTGAGAGTTTCACTTAGATGGATTTTTGTTTGTCTTTTCATTTGTACTTTCCTGCCAGTTCACCTTCTAGTAAATAAAAGTACCTGCTTCTCACAATACATAATCTACTTGTCTGAAATTTTTACTCTTCTTCACAAGTACTCAAAGTAAATACGCAAAATTTGGCACAGGCACTTCCCACCACAGAAGGAGTTGAGAAATTTTCCTGACAAGCATGCATAGGGCAATATTTTAAGCAGATGATTAATTAAATCAAATTGAAAATCTCTTAAAAAGGATAAGCGAAAAGGGTTTGTTTACTAGGACAAAAATCTTGAACAGCACTGAAATGGGTAAATACCAAGCTGAACAGTCACTGGTTAGGCACTGACAACACAGTCCTTTACACTCCCTATTGGGCACTTGACATTAATTACTTACATGCCAGCTAAAATGAATGGACATGGAACTTGATAACTTCAGTTGTACTGTATTTCACTTTAAGATTCTTTTAGCAATTGGCAATAGTTTATACTGTGTAACAGTGCCTCTTTCTTAGCACACATATGTTCAGACAACTGAATTTACCTGTGTCTAGACACACTGAAATGTCTTGAATGTTGAACTCTCTACCAGCAGAGGGGGAACCTCTATTGTGATTTCTTTCTTTCAACACAATCTAAAAGGCAGACTTCTAAATCTGTTATTTAGCTTCTAATGCATTCTTTTTACAAACCTCACATACAGGACTAAGTTAATACCCCTACTTCCCATGGGCATTCAAGACAGAAGACTCAAATTGGCTGACTGTGCTTGTTGCTTTGACCACATCATAAGACAGCATTTCTAAAGCTACTTCTATAATTTTAGCCTACTGTATGTTAAGGGAATGGTATACATTCATATTTTTTGTTGATCCTTGTTCTACATTACCTCTTATCAATATTAATAACTCTTTTCACGGTCACAATCTTTGAGAGCTTTTTTTGTAGAGAAGTTTCATCTTTCACAGAAATCAATTTTCCTTCTCCTGCTTGAATTTCCAAGATATACATAACTTCCTATCTTCATTACTATTTAGGGCACTTACAACACTCTTCTATATGGACATAAACTAGAGAACAGAAATAATCTACTCCCACAAAGTCTTACGCAGCAAGTCAACAACAAATACAAGAAATGAACCCATATTTCATACATCTTAGTAATTGTAATGACTTCTTCTACTATGGTTAATTTGCACCTTAACTTCTTTCCCTCAAAAGGCCCTCTCAGATTAAAGCAAACTGTATTAGTTATCCAACAAAACAATGGATCACTAACTCCTGTGCTCAGAAAGCATTATATTATGTTAAATATATGTTAAAAATAAAACCTCTTTCTGCCAATAACAACTGAAAAATTGGACAGTGGGCATTTGCTGGAGAATCCTCAAGGTGGAAGCTTTATTTATAGAAGCAACTTAAGAATTAAAATATTTTAAGTATACACTGGTTTTATTTTATGTATTTTCATTTACATCACCCACAAAAGATGCTCTAGATTGGAGATGGAGTTATAATGAAACAGTAGTAGGAGATAGAAAAAAGGAAACACAGATCTAATGTAATTCAATAAAATATTGTAAAAAGATACTCTTTTTTTAAGAGCAAAACATTTTAAGTGCAAAACATTTTTCTCACCAGAAGACGAGTGCCAAAAAAAGATAAAAAAGTAAAAATAAAATATCTAAATCCCTGTTTAACTTTGCCAAAATCTAATCTGAGTGCTTACATTGTGCTCAAACAAAACTTTGATCATAAATTTCTTTTCAGAGACCAAAATGAATGACAATAGGAAAGCAGGTTTCTATAGCAGGGCAGCTCTGTTAAAGCTTTCAATAACCATGTCAGCTCCCAGGGGCTTTAATTTGCTTCTGTGGTGGCCTTTGTTTTTATCTTTAAAGAATTCAGAAACTACATGACATACATGTACTTAATTTTTTTTCAGTATTCTTTGGTAAAATTCTAATTGCTATCAGACACACATTTCTGAGGGATGATGGTCACCAGAGCAGATTTGCAGAGCACCAGACAGGTGAGGATCTCAGCCTCTGACAAGGAGTCCCAAATGCTGACAATTTCAATTCTTTTGGGGAGGTGAACAGGCAAGCACAGCTCTAATTTTCTGCTTTTTAGTATTCTTCTTTTCACTCAATGCTTGGTGACATTAGCTGGTACACCCTGTCTGTCAATATTTTTTTTTTTCTGCAGAAGTAGTTTCATGGGGGAAAAAAAGAAAGAAAAGGAATTTTCTAGGCCTCTAGTTTGCTTTTCTCCTCTTCATCTCTTCTCCCTTGTTATTTGCCTCTTAAACTTAAGATGAAAACCTCGGGTCTGCAAAGACAAGCAGGAGCTTACTACTGCATGACAAAAAAAAAAAAAAAACCTCTTGTATTTTCTAACAATAGCCTGCCAGCCTCAGAAACAGACTTCAAGAGACATGTAGATTGGCCCTTCTAAAGCAAAACTTTGGACACTATGTGTAAATTATATTTTCCTAGTGTTATGAAATACAGAAAAGCTGGTATGGCCCTAAAATATAGTACCATAGTACAGGAAAACCTTGCAGGATCCAGTACCAAGCACACAATTTAAAGTAAAATTGAGTGATTAAAAGGGTTGTATTGATCCATGCTTGCCATAGAAAACTACGATGATAAAGTTTAATTTTAGAAATTTTCCCTGGTGCCTGAAAGCTCATGAACAGAAAGCTTATGGTGGTGATAGCCATAATTCCTCCTTTGAAGGAGCAGCAAGTATTCCACTAAATGGGTAGATAAGGCCAAGCTGGATGCTGCCCTGAACAACCTAGGCTAGAGGCTGGCACTCCTGCCCACATCATGGGGGTTGGAACTGGGTGATCTTTACAGTCCCTTCCAACCTCGGCCATTCTACAATAACTAGAAATCCAAACTAAAACTAGAGAGGTTTTAAATAATAAGGTGACAGAACCAAACTCTTTATGAAAGTCTTTCAATAGCCAAGAAGTAAACATTTGCTCAGCAAGAACAGACTTCAATTTTCCTCTTCTGAGCAGAAATTTAGATTTTCAGAGTGGTTTTGAGTCAGATAGTTATAAACATCCTGGTAATGAATAATCACATCTGTCCCAGGAAAAAAAGCTAGCCATAAGAAAACATTTCACTATTTCTGAACACTGCACAAAGCATGCATCTAATGCAGCCAGAAGATGCAAGAGAGACAACTGTGAAAGAGGCTGTTAGACTGATGGTCCTGATCAGTCCTATCACAGTTGTAGAATAAGGGTACTTGTCCAGAGTGCAGTCAGCTGAAAAATGCTATATTGGTGGAATCCCATGGTGTTTTGCAGGATTTCTGGCATATTTTTCCCATATTTCAATAAAACTACATCAGTTTCTTGGTGAGTCTTTTGTGGAGCTCAAATAACAAATTTCTTTAATAGGTACAAGGTTGCCACAAATTTCAAGTAGTAAAACCTTACAGCAGTCTTTAACAAACCTCACAATGCCTTCTGAAATGTGTCATTGATCTAAATTAAGAACTAAGTAACTGACAAAGGAACATTTAAGTTCCATAGAAGACACCTGGAATTCAGATTTACAACTTTCTTTTCATGGGTAGAAAAATTCAGAACTTTATCAAAGCTTGCAAACAGCTCCAGTGAACAAGCTAGCTGATACTACTTTTTCCATATTAATAAAAATTAAAGAGTTGTTATCTATTAGCAATTATATTCTGTACATGCACGCTAATACTCTGGATAATTGCCCCAAGTGTCTGACTTAGAAGTTCTGAAATACTTCCAAATAGAAACAATTTATTTTTGCACACAGGATGAATTAATACTCTATTAAGAACATAAAGTCAAGCAAAAGAAATGGAAACAACTGAAATAATCTAAACAGCAAAGGAAACTTTAAATCTCTCAGGTAAGGAGAATTACAGCCATTGACTTATACATGAGCAAAATGACCATGGGTTATTTCTGCATTCTCTAACACCATAGCTGAGTTGACAAGGAGGAAAATGATCACACAAATAGAGAATATTAAATCAACACAGTTCTCAAAAAGCATTAAACTCAGAGAATGACTCAACTATTTCTAGGACAGATATCCTTCATAGGAAAATACTAATATAAAATACTAAAATACTGAAATGAATGAAGCATTAAAGATTAATTTCTTTACAACAGATAACTAATTAGAAGATGCTCTATATTTTCTATGTCTCAAGAAACTCAAGGATGCCAATTCAGAACTTGAAAGTGCTATATTTATTTCAAATTACTACAATAAAAGAGAATACAAACTGATATCAAAGAAATCAAAATCTTTTTCAAAGTATCAAGAAAGGTTTTGAATGCCAATGTTGAAGTGTCAGAGAACATCACTACCTCTTTCAATTAATTTGCAATTATTGCTCTCCAACACATTATAAAGTGACATATAGTTATATAAGTACACTAAAATCTGTATTTTGAATATAAATTCAAAATTTAAATGCAATTTTAATTGAAAAAAACAAAACTAATTTTCAGATGCATAAAATAGCCTAGTAAGTTTCAGCAGATTTTTCCAGTATTTGATGTATTTTAGTCAACTAACACAGTGAGTGTCTGGCAGATAATCCTGAGCAGGGCAAGTCAACTCTTCTTTCATTGCCTGATCACAATAGCCCGGCTATACACACTGTATTCTCAAGCACTCACAGTTACCCATTGCATGTTCTCAGAATACTTGAAACTGTGCTTTTCAGAAAACGTAAGTTGAAATAATTGCAAAACCAGGATGAGAAGACCATCATACTGGTTAACTGTTTCAATTATTTGCATTACTCCTACAGTGAAAAAAAATAATTCTGTGACCACAACAACAACATATGTGTGGCGTGGGACTCTCTGTGTGACCACAGTTCTTATGACTGATGTGTTTCTTTAATCTATCTATATCAGGTTCTATGCATACAAAAGCACTGTGAAGCAGCCTGAATAACAACCATGCCAGGAACGGAGAAAATTAGAAGTATTCATTTATTAGAATGATAGCACCAGTTGGTGCTAGCAGTCTTACTTTCTTTTGTTTGTCCAAACTTTTGCATTAAGCTCTTAATTCATGCAAGATACAAACTCTCATTGGAATCACTAATAATTAAAAGACCACTAGCTTTGTGGTGTATCTGATAAGTCTACCAGTGCTTAAATTACTGTAAAATTAATGGCAGACTGCTTCCGTACCTCAGAGATGACAAGCAATTACATTAAAAGACTGACATGCTCCAATACTACACTACTACTTCAGTTAAACACGTAAGAACAGAGAGCAAGATGAATCAAAAAGACCCAGACATCCTCCTGTCTAAAAACCCTGAAGGAAGGTGCAGTGTATCCATAGATCCAGTTATCTTTCGTATAATTACTTATAACTGAGGTCTCTCTTTAATACAGATTTTGCAATTATGAGAAGAAAACGGAGAAGAAAGAACAGAACCATAATTACAAATCTGAACCTTCCTGAGAAGGACAGCTTTGCAAAATATTTTATATCCAATAAGCTAGATTTCTAGTCTCTGCTCTGGCATGCTTCTATATAGGACAATAGCCAAGTTCCTCCTCTTTCATTGTCTCTGATTTCCCCCTCCAACCCCTCTCTGTCTGAATGGTCGCTGTTTTAGGGCTCAGATACATATGCTACTTTATGCCTTAGGGAGATTCAGACCCATACAAATCCTAATGAATAATACCCAGGAGAGGATTTAAACACCAGACCACAGCTGAACCAAACTAACACAAAGAGGTCCTACATGCCCCACTGCCATACATGGGAGATCTTTTAATTCTCTCTCAGCTAGGTTCTACCAAAGGTGGAGAAAGTGCTTTGCCATCCTTTCAATGTAGTCCACTTCTACAGCATCCATCCCTCTGTCCACAGGGGTCAGGGATTGATGATCTGATGCCTTTTACATGCACAAAAAACATCAGCCAAACCCTGAACTTTACTGCCCACAAGAGCAGACCCTTTGAGCTTTGACCCAGTTTGGTTACTAACAGCCTGTAAGTATATTCCTAACTAAACCCTGCTGTCAAGTAAATATCAACAAACCAACATGTAACAAAACAAAAAACTTAATTCAATGTTCCTGATTTCAAAACAGGCAGTTCTTTAGTCAATAAACATTTCTTCTAGTGCTACAAGTAAGTGAAAGGTGACTAACAGGCAAAAGACTTTTTAAATGTCTGGCAAGTTTGGAGAGCATTTGGAAGGAATAAGCTTGCCAGAAACTGCTGGCAAGCACACTCCCTACAACAGCCAGAAATGGATATCCAAGCATGCATTTTTGCTTCCTTTCCCAGACATAGTATTACCACCCCCACCTTCTTATTTATGCACGGAAAGGGTGGCATTATTGAATTTGTTTTCTTAGTTAAGCAAATTTTTTTCCTATTGCACAGAAGGAATGACTTCCAAAAGGAAAGGTAGCCAAATATATCTGGGGAACATTTTAAGCCCATTTAACAGGTACTAAAAACTGAAATGTCAGAGTCCATTGGAAGAATATAACACCTCACTTTTTTGCAACATATTAGCCACTGCATACCCAGTTTAGAACAGTTTGAGAGTTATACTTCTCAAATATAGCTCTGAGATGCAAATAATGGCTTCAGAGAAATGTAAGAAAACACACTTATTTTCCTTAGAACAAGAGCATCTGCAACTTTAATATTTTTCTTCTTCTGTTTTGCTAAATTTTGTGTTTGCACCCTATCCATGATGTGGATTAAATCATAACTACTTCACACTGTTAAGGATTTTACAATGGATAACCCATAGGAACGGTAGCTTAACCAGCATGAAAGTTTTGCTGGAGGTTTTATATCATGACATATAGATAAAAAGGAAAAACTTCTCATGTTGCATTCTACCACCTCTATCAAAAGTTAAAATCTCTTCTTAAAGAAATGCTTTCTAAAAATGCAACTATGAACTGGGAAAAAAAAATTCCAAAAGCATGCATTTGGCTATATCCCCTCTTCTTTTGTCAGCTGTCTTCCTGAAGCAAGCAACAATATTACCAACAAAAAAGAACTTAATCATTTCATATAATACCTGGCAAGTTTATGTAAAAACAACTTACGTTGCAGCAAACTTTTTGTGTTTTCTAAAAGCATTTCCAAGCACCAACCTGCAAAAGGTATTCATATCTTAAGGAAAGCTAAGAAGAACATATGAAAATTTCCCTTTTCTTCAGATGAGTAAGCCTCTCCAGAGCCTGTGACTGGCACTATCAATAATATATTCCTGGACTGACTTCTTTTTTAAGCCAACTCTGAAATACTGCTCCAGTGTCTTGATTCCTAAACACACACCCACAAAAATTAGTCCAGCAAGATGACATTAGTCTCTTCTCACTGACCAAATGCTTTGTAATAAGCAGATTGGCGGAGATGACTTAATTCAGACACACTGAGTAACTGAATAATTAAATCAAACAGAAGAGCTAATAAAGAGTGCATAGAGACTGCACAGACAACATTATTTAGGGAATGGAGAAAGTAAATGGAAAGAGAATACTAGTAAGGCTTAAATGTGCCTTGATTCAGTATTCTGATTTGTTAAACATTTTCTCATCATTTTATGCCCTAATAAGTTTCCATTGACTAACATGACCTAAAGCTACAGAGAAAGCTAGCTCAGTGCAGGGTTTCCTGAGATGCATCTCCACCAAGTTGCTGCAACTAAGTATCAGTTAAAATAATCAAGAAAATGGAAGCATACATACCATAGCAAATTTTTTTGAGACTAGTCTTTGGGTATAGTAACAACTAAGCCACTTTGAACACCATGCTGTTTCAAAATAAACTAATCCTATTTCAAATTCTAATAATAAGTGAATTTTACAATGTGTTAAAAACAGGAGTGACATACTGTGAAATTAGTTGAGAAATGCAGCACTGAATATAAAAAATGTACTTTGTTACCCACATTCAACTGTCACTTAAACCTCAGGTTACCAGGAGGTAAAACTATACCATATATTCACTGTAAACAAAAGATGACCAAGATAAACCAAAAATAATCTGGCACCACATATTAATACATAATCCAATACAAGTTAAAACCAAAAGTTAATGTTCAATGTGAACAGTGAAGCCTGACATCCTGTTGTCTTCTCTTTCCTTCAGCCAAGAAGAGACACTCCCTTAAATGTCAGTGAAATTATGTGACTGATCAGTGGGAGCACAGCCCCTGAAGTCCAGTAAGAAATATAGTCTTAATTATGGGTCAGCTCTTCTCAGCTGCTTAATTTCATGTATTTCTAATTGCAACAAGACACAAGGATCAAGACAACTACCTCTGTCTATGCAGTACAATCTAGAAGTTAACACAGTTGTATGGCAATAGTGAAAACTTGACTTTTGACTGCCAAGAAGAGCAAGAATCAATTAGTGAAACTTCTGGTAACAGACAGAAAAAAGTACCTTACCCCTAAGACCACCCATTTGTTTTGTTACCTACTGCTGTAATGCACAATGATAATATAGCTAAAAGGCTCCACTTCGATTTTCACTAAAGCCAGACAGATCAGAAATAGCAATGACAAGAGGTTGCTATGAGTTAAAGGCTATCAATGCAACTGCTTGTACTCTTCAACTCATGGAGATTCAGCCCACTGCCAAGTAAGTGAATGAAACAGAAGAGTAAATGTAATTTCAGGAATACGTAGCTTCAACTTTTTGTTTTGGCAATTGCAAAGCAGCAGGCTTTCAAGTCCAATTCAAGTGAGAAGTAAGCTTTACTATTAGGAAAAATAACTCTTTAGTACATAAAGACAATTTTTGTGTGTGTCTGCATTTGTAAATGTAAACTTAAGATAAATCTATGCCTATTTCAAGACCAAAGGCATGAAGATTAATGTTCACTCCAAGAGAAACAATCAAGGATATGAGGGAAAAAAAGTACCATAACATGCTGCAGAAGATTCAAAATCTACATTCCTGGGCAAATAGAGCTAAATTTTTGTTTTTACATACATATGCATATGTGCATATACATATGTGTATGGATTTAATAAATACAAATAAAAATTATATATTATACAAACACGTGTACACATACACTCTACAGATCTCAAAATAAGCAGCACGGGCACATAATTAAGGGGTCCCCAGGGCTCATAAAGAAAGTGCAACGACCTTGTTAGTGTTTGGCCTTTCTTTCGCACCCAGTCTCATTGTAAAACAGTCAACCATGAAAGTACTTTAAAAAGCTGGTTTTCTTTTTATTTACAGCATGATTTTATAATGTACCATTCATGTTTTATAGAAGCTGGTACTTCTGTATATCTTTCTGCCAAATTCAACATGAACCACAAACTTTCTAATTTACAACTTTCAGAAATTTGAATGCTTTTGAATACCAGGATTTTCAACTTTGCAATTTAATGACAACCCTGCCTTTGGCCTTTCCTGACCTGTTGTGAAGTAAATCAGGCACACTAATGTGGGCTAACAAGTCTTTTTCACACTGTTCGATCACCCTGCATCTTTTTTCTCAGCAGACACCGCCTCTCTCCCACTCTCTGTCTAGCCATCCTCCCTCAAAGCAAACAAAATGGTCACTGTAACCCTGCATTACTGCTCATTAGATCACAGGTTAGTCAAGTGGAACTGCCCGAGGTTCCCAAAGGAGAGCTATACTTCAAAAATCTGTCCATGTCAAATGAAGAAAAAACCCCTGAGCGTGGGGTCACCCAGATCAATGATCAAAAGAGACTGAGAATAGTGGAGGGAAAAAAAGGGAAAAAAAAAAAAAAAAGAAGAGAGAAAAACAAGAAGGAAAAAAAGCCCTTTTTTTGTAAAAAAACAGCCTTCTGTATAATAAATCAGAATAGAAAAATACTAAGCTTCCCCCCCTCCTTTAACAACAGTCAATTTTGGCTTTAAAATGTTTTGGGGTTTTTTTCAGAAGATTTTATAAGAGTAGGAGTATTTCTAAAGTGTTAAGACTGAGGTGTCAATAAAACTCAAATTTAAGAAAATTAGCAAGAGGAATAATACCAGAAGATAATAGATTTTCTCTCCATCACACAAATACTTAGCTATTCCAAAATGAGCCAACATCAATTTTCATTCAATTATAACTTTAATAATAATTAATAACAATAACAACAAATATATTAATAGTATAAAACGACTATATTAATAATAACAAATATCTTATGATTATAAAACAAATATAATCATAATAATAACAACAAATAATACATAATAATACAACTTCATGAGAAATAATACAAGTAGCATGTCCACAAAAAAAGGTAGTCAAGCAAAACTACATAGTCTGAACTCTTCTGGTACATGACAGATGTGCAGGCACGTGCAGTACTTCAAGAATGTGCAGTACCATTTCTGCAGCCTCTGTTCGTCTTTTAAGTACCTAGGGCAATTTTTAATAACAACTACAAAAACAAAAAAGCCCAAACTGAATTAAGAAAAAAAAAATTAAAATACAGTAATAATTTCAAGTAATAAATTCTGATTCAAAGAACAGAGCAAATTACTTAATGAAGAGTTTAATAGAATTACTTAATGAAGACTGTTGAATAAGGTTCTGTGCAAACACAGATTATAGATATCACATGCATTAATACTGCTTAACTTCAAAATGAGTTATGTATTTCTAAAACAACAAATATACACTGTGCCACTAATGAAGATGCTGTTGCAGCTAACAGGACCTGATTGTTTCCTGCAATATTAGTGACAGAGCATCTTTTTGTTTACAGCTCTGAAAAGATTTCTTCTCCTGCCTTAGAGAGTGACTCAAATTTCACTCTCTTACTCCCTTTATCCTCAGCCATGAGTAAAGGCGTAATTAGCAGCAAGGAGCAAAGGTAAACAAATTGGAAGAGAATATCTGTAGTAGATTTGTAGTTAATATATGGCCTGCTGTAAAAGCATTACTGCAACAGAACAAAGCTATAAGAAATCAAAGGAAAGAAATCCTTTAAGTACTTAAATGTTTCATATAATGTACCAATTTCCTAGCATTTATTACCAAAGTACAATAAAAACCAAAATGGGAATGTAAATGCTGTGATAATACATTATGATAAAATATTGAAAAAAAAATTTACAGAAAAGCTTGTATTAACAGAGAGATAGATGGAACAACTTATTTTTAAAGAAATAATTTAATTGTAGCAAATATATAACAGTATATGCAGTAATCCCAATTATCCACCTCTGTAGACATGTGTGGATAAAATCAACAGTCTTTTAAGCAAAGTTCATTCACTAATGCAGGTTGGGCTTTTTGTTGGGTTTTTTTTATCAGTTTGCTAGATGCCTCCCACATCTCTTAATAGGCAATAGATGCCTATTAATACTTGAAATGGAACTCCAGCATACATTAACTTTAAAGATGCCTATACATTAATACTGAGTCTTAACTTTTAAGACAGTATTAATACAGCACAGACCTTCTGACCCTTGCAACTTTGTATCAAATCAGAATCTGAACAAATAAATATAACAAAAAAGACCAGAAAAAGAAAAGATTTTGAGAAATATGTAGTCATAGCTGTGGATTATTCAATACACTGACAATACTCTGTTTTTGAAAACAGAAAAAAAAAATAACATAAGGATGATGTGTGTAAATCTGAATAATAAAAAACCACATTTTCAAGTAAAAAATTTGTTAAAATTGCCCTTTTTTTAAATATATTATCTAGTTAATTTGTTTCATCCTTCACAAAGTTCTTTTCTAGACTAACTCAAAATTTCAGGTTGTTCAGATTCTAACAGAAGTTACTGTTTCATGTCTGACTGCTGTAATAGATTTTCTAAACATTTAAACTATTTTGAGAAAACATTTATTCTTATAAAGATTCCAGCATGACTAATGATATGCTGCAGTATCAACAAATCATCATTAGAATAATGTCGTTATATTTAAAACCCTGCTTCTAGTCTTATGAAGACGATTGTTCCCAGATGCTAGAGTGGATAATTCATGTTTCTTCAGAAGCACATCGGCATCTGGTGCTGAATCACTGCAAGAAGTGGATGGGAAAAAGGTTTCCTCTTTTTGAACCAAATGTCATTATGCACTGAACAGAAGTGGTTTCTGAGGAAATAATGGACACTGTTCTCAGCCTATATTGCTATAGAAGAAGGCCTTCAATGGCTCCAATTTTCTTTAAGTAAAAACTCATAGTACTGCATCCTCATCATCCTTGAACTGTGGGGCCCTTCACTACTTCTGAATTTTCAGAACTCCATTCCATTCTTCAGTTTTGTTTGAACCTCAGAATGCTCTCTACTCAGCTCATCTGCTTTACTGCCAGTAAAGTCTTGGGAAGTTAACAGGGAAAGAAGTGCATGAGACTTGTCGGCAATCCCCTCCCCTTCCTCCTGTTACTCCTCTCTAGCTCATTCCATTTGCAAAAGCAGCAGTGTCTTGTCCAGCAATCAAGCTCAAAACAATCTTTGATTTTTATCTTCCACCACCCAGAGAGCATCCAAGATTTTTCCAGGAGCAAAATGGCTTGAAAGAATCCCAGGGTAAAAAAAAATTAGTTCAAAACTGAGAATGGATAGGAAGGAATTAAATCACACCTTACAGTAGTGTTTCCTTCCTGGCCTTTGACAATCGTAGCATTGTTTCAGTAACATCCAGGACACTGATGCAAAGATGATCCTTTCCCCATCCTGTCACTTGGGAAGGCATCTTTGTTTCATGAATTCTTACATGCCAACATCTCCATCTCCAGAGGTTTATGTTTTGTTTTCACTCATAGGACTTTTATGCTAAAACATCTAAAGAAAATCAACCTCAGATGGGCCAGTGATACCTCAATTTTCAGGTCTGCTTTCCCTCATGCTGCAGCTCATATTCAAGAGAAATTCTGCCCAAGCATCTTCAGAAATGTTGAGGCTGATAAGGAACAGAAAGCCTCTAGCGCTCAGGCTAAGATCTGAGCACCTTCTATTTGATGCAGGTTTTAAGAAACTGCATACACATATTTCCAGCAAGGTCTTCAGGGCATTGGTAATTACGGACAATAATAACATGTGCTGTGTCACAGCGCAGGTAGCACTGGTGCAGCTGAAAATTTTCTACTTTTGTGGAACATAATTAAAATCTAACTTGAAATACTTACATAGATATAAAATGGATATATTTTTCTCCTGCTGTGGTTATTGCTGAACTTCCCTGACATGACCAATAAACAAGCTCATCATGATTTCCCATGAGAGTAAGTGTCTAATTCCTGCAGAATGGACTGTGGCCAGAAATTAATTTCATACACTGCATACCTACTCTAATGGAATAAAGATTATGTGATCATAATCAACTTGAAAAACACTTTAACAATTTACCTTTTTTGTATTGAGTACCAAATATAAATGATGCAGTTCAACTACAGAATATGATTTTTTCCTTGCTAAATACAAGGTTCACAGTATATTTAACTTGCCTTTTATCAGCAAACTTATTTTAGCATTGAAAAGAAAAACAGAAGGATAAGTCCTCATCTTTTAAAAAGCAGCAGCTTGTATTATTGAACTCAAGATTTCATTCTAATACATATCCATACATATAAGATGGGTGTTTGAAAGAAAAACACACACTAAATCACTTTTATTATCAAAGACATTTCACAAACTTTATCCAATTCATTATTAAATACTTTTCCATTCTTTTTCAACTGATCCTGAGACTATTTTTGCTAAAACAGTAGAGTTATATTTGGAAAGTAGTTATATAGCCACTATTTTGTTCCATTTGTAATAGTTAGTAATTTTGAAAGAAATACATCTTCTCTTGTTCATGTAAGATGTCACTAATGGTAATTAAATTTTTGAGTATTCAAGAATTCCCCAGAATAGCAATATCACAGACATAGGGGCTCAAAAGGGTTGCAATGATTGTGTGGTCAGATTTGTATCTAACAGGCCTCAGAATTTAATTTAATTCTCTATTAAAGCACACCAACTTTTTACCAAGCGAAAAGGGTTTCAGAAAGACTGTAAAAAGCTGTGCTCTTCTCTAACAGTCTTTACTGAATACCATATAAACACTTGTAAGTATACAAATATTTATGAAAAATATTTACAAAAATATGCATCTAGATTAGTATCTGAAAGCATTTTAAACTTTCTCTAATCAATTTACTTTTTATCTATAGAGACTGTGCTCTATCTTTAAAGTCATTGTGTTTAGTTCTGCAAGTGCAGCCAATTCCTTCTCTTTGAATGACATTTTCTCTCCTTTTTTTGCTTGGAAGTCAACAAAGACACTAAATTTTCAAAGTACATAGTGAAAATAAATGCTTCTTTCCTATCTCCCTCCCAAGTCCAGCAAAAGTAATTGCATGGGTACTATAGAACATTCATTTTTAAGCAAGAGGAAAAAAATATTTTCCAGCATTTCCTGTATAATCTTCCTTTACTGTGGGTCACTGCGGGGTAATAAGAAAAAAAAAGTGAGAAGTAATGTGGTAGGTAGAAGGGTCCAACACTCATTGGATTTTATAGTTCCACACCTCCAAGTTTCCACACTAGTTCTAGTTTTACACCTTCTTCCCACCTCTCATTTGTGCCGGTACCAATTATCCAATTATCTTCTCATCTGAGTTTATTTAAAAATAAGACCTTGAGGAAGGATGGTAGTAATTTTTAGATCCAAACCAGTTCATCACATGGTCATACAATCAGACTGTTACACCTGAAGGATGGGAGAGGCAAAGTAGCCAGCAAGCAAGCCAATACTGCTGATGAACACACCATCTACACACACACAAAACAACCATTTCATGACCCAAATAGTGCTGTAAAAATCCATGTCTGATGTTCAAAACCATATACAGCAATATTCTTCAAAATCTACCCCAAGACATGCAGCTGCTTTTTTTGCAGAAGTGTACCTGGCAGCATTCACTACAAAGGGCCATTCAAGAGACTTATTTCTCTAAATACAGCTTCATGTTGTGAAATCAGTGTATGTGGACAGTACTTCTAATCGTGTGTCTTAGCTGTTCTACTCCTACTCTTTATCTCCTTGCACATTGTGTAATATATGAACATTTGCAGGTGTGCTCAAGCGTTTGTTTTGATATCTTCAGGAACACCATTCCAAATCAGAGTTTCTAGGGGCAGTCTTTGAATTCATTTCCTTGCAGACTTACATATTTGTCAAGAGCACAGCTAGAAATTTGCTATTCAGAGAGATACTTTTCTTTGTTAAGGTTTTGCCTCTTTGTCCCACATACATTGGGAGAGCAATATTAAGCTGTACTAAGTGATATTATTCACCAAAGCATTACCAACTATACTAATTCATCTTTTTATCTAATGAATATATTGATGATTTTATCTGTTATGACTTTGTTTACTTTAAAACTTGATTGAAACACAAATTCATGTAAAGGGAAGGTGTAGTTACTGTTTGGATTCAGCATTGCAAATGTACAAAATTCTTTGTAGTCCACATTTAACTAGGATATGGATCTACTCACATTTATTTAAATTGCTTATCTTTTTAGATTGCATTTTTTATATATTATTTTTATTATAGGATGATTTTATATTTAAATAATTTTCCTAACAGGTATGAATAAATTTTTAATCAGAATGGAAGTTCATATAAGAAATGCAAATAGGAGGTACTTCTGCATTGTTCTAAACAGGGCAAAATGAATATTGTCTAAACACCAGTTTAATAATAGTCTCCTCTCCTGCAAATGTATTCATAACTGAAGTCTGACAAATAACTCTTCTGTTCCCTCAAAGGCCACAGTTGTGAAGGAAGCAGCCAATACTCAAAATAGCAGAGTCCAGCTCCAAAACAATCTTCAAATATCAGGGGACACACCTTGGACGGTAAGAAGTATTTGCAGTGAGGGGATTGCAAATATTAAGGTCACTAAGGTCACTATGATCTCAAAAACAGGGTAGGAATCTATATTTTGGCTATTTACTGCAGTAATCCAGTAATCTGAAGATAAATCATCTCAGAAACAGTTCCTTGAGAAACCAAAAATTTGTCCCCGATTTAACTTTGCTCTGGATGTCCCTGTCACAAAGTACACAGATTTGCAACAGCTGGTCTTTGAAAACTCAGATTTGAGAGGCTTGACTAGGGTGAGGACGGGGAAGACTGCAGAGAAAACTTTCATTTTCACTCCTTGTTGTAGGCTAGGTTTTTGCAGTACCAGCTCCTAGAGAAAACATTTGCTCAAAGCTATTAGCTAAGATACAACACACTCTGAGGCTAAACCTCTTTAGGCGTCACTGCTCCATGCAGGTTTTCAGATTGCTAGTGATGAAATGACATCTATAACTCATACACTGAAAGGGTTTCCAAAGAGAAACAATTTTCCCCTAACTAGCAGAAACCACAGACAGCATGAATTATGGAAAAACAGTACAAAGACATCGGAATATAGAGAAGTGATTACACCCTGGAATTGAGCCTGTCATACGCAGCCAACTCAGGCCCTGAAAGCCCAGTTTGCAGTGCGCTCCAGATCCCCACCACCAGTAAGAGCCTCCACAGCTGCTGGCAAACCTGAGCATTCTCCTGAAAAGGTTATTTAGCTTTAAGATATTTAAGGCTTCAAGAAGACATTGTTAATTTACAAAATTATTTCTAGACAGAAACAACAGAGAAGAAAATGGCAGAGTAAGAGGTAACAGCCCTCACAGCCCTAAGATGGCTCTTTTCATAAGGACAGTCACCTTCCACTAATCTGCTAGCAGAAAACCATATTAAACATAGTGATTCAAAATCCATATATTCTCAACTAGATAAATGCATCACAATCTATGTTACTATGCAACAAACCTTTCAAACTCACTTTTGAAAACATTGGTTTTGCACTTAAAAGATTTTTTTAAATCTTGCTCTATCAAAGGAAAAAAGGAAAATCAACATGACTCTCCTACGGAGTTTGACACCTTCATCAATTCAACTTTAAAGTAAGGTCTTGTATGCAAGAAAAAAAAAAACAGCACTTGTTTTTTACATTTTCTACAAGCAAGTTTTCTACATTATTCTTTTCCTGACAACTATATTTAAACCAGCATAGTCTTCAAATTGACTGTTAATAGGTTGATTTTACGGTTAACTAGTAAGTCTACATTAAAAAGTTTTAGCATTTTTTAAAATGGGAATTTAGAATAGATCTTTAGTGATTTCTTCTGTTATTAGAAGTCACAAATTTAAATACAGGAAAGAAATTTATTAGTTGAATTTTTGGATAACTGAAGAAAAACCTACAACCAGGTTATACTCTATGAATTTCTTCACATATATGGTCTTGGAATACAATAGTTCAAATGGAGTGGACCTACAATGATCATGTAATGCACCTACAACTTTATAAAGAGCCCTAAATATAAAAATAGAAACATCCCAAAGTCAGCACACTGCCAAAAAAGTAGCTGCTTCACCAGTGAACAAGAAAAATTAATTCAACTTGGTTCCTCCTTTGGCCAGTCCTATATGGCTTCAAGGAGTCCTGAACAGATTCAGATGAGCATCCAGAATAGCCTGCCCCTAAAATACAACTGCTACAGACAACTTCCAACACATGCAGCTCCTGAATATTGCTCTGACCTGGGAGAACAGTGGCTCTTTGCACACTGGTTCAACACACAAGAATCCACTGCAATATCCAGCTTTTGATACTCATACACAAAGTCAAGACATCCCAAAACAAAAATTAAAAAGTTGATAATCACAGTAATGCCTGTTCCCTTTTAAAGCAATTTGAAGCACTTTTATTACCATTACTCTCTTGCAATATTTTAAGTCTGTGAGAGAAATCTGATTAATCAAAACCAGTTTCAATAATCAAAAGTACTTTTGTGTGGAAATGCAAAAGCACATTCTGTCAGGAAGAAACTTACTTAAAAAAACATATAATTAGGTAAACTGTTTTGGAACTGCACCCTGTATTTTGGAAGCCATGGCCAAACTGATATGCCACCATCTTCCCTCACATGCTGAGTAACTACATTTATTTTTCATTTGTAAAAGTTTTTATTTGCTGTTTCATAAGGTTTCCAAAATGACAGTCAGAACTGACTTACATATGATTAATTCTTCATTACTGTAATTTTAGTCTAAAATAGGGTTATTCTGGAGCAAACCTATTGAAACAAAAACAATTCTATCAGTTTTACAGCCTGGATAATAATGCAATCTTTATTTCAGCATGGCTCAGTTGAAATCACTTAGCAGATATTTGAAAACATGTCAATAAGTGCTATTGTCACAGGAAAACCAAAACAAATTACAAATATCATTGACATGGGAAGATAAAATAATCACCATAGAAGTCTACATAAAAGAAATATGAGGGACATCTTCATTTATAGTTTCTACAGTGAAATTCCATGACAAGTTTACTTTTTTGATTTAATTCTAAAATCAAAATCTAACTAGGAAACAGCTAACCAGCAATAGAACTTAGGAAAAAAAATAATAACATTTACTGATTAGCATTTCAGCTCAGTTTCCCCTGCAATTTTCCCTGGTCACTTCAGTAATATGAAGTATATGCTGTAATATGAATTAGGTTAAATTGCATGTCATGAATTAAATAAATTATTTGGATATTTTTTCAAGTATTTATTATAGCTGTGAACTGAACTAATCATGACATTGCTTATTACATGCAGCACGTAGATTCTATGTGCTAGATTCTAGATTCTATAATTTGTACCTAAGTAATGCATGGAAAAAAA
The DNA here is from genome assembly GCF_049639895.1 of Pseudopodoces humilis. NCBI lineage: Eukaryota > Metazoa > Chordata > Aves > Passeriformes > Paridae > Pseudopodoces > Pseudopodoces humilis. The sequence continues at coordinate 60,789,712 of NC_142203.1, read as the reverse complement.
CACATTAAATAAAGTACAACATTTTGAAAAACTGAAGCAACTGCACTTCCCAACAAAAAATATAACTAACATCTGTTGCAGAAACTGCTTGGCACTTGCACAGTTTTGTGAAGAATTTTTGTTGTAGATAAATATTTTTCTACATTTCCCATTATGCACCACTCAACTCAGACATTTTCCTTAATTATACTCCAAGGAGTCCTTTCATATCCATTAAAGAATGTATTTGTTGCCTAAAAGAATGCATACAAATTTTTAAATTTCAACTGTGATTAATCTGTCTTCTGACACATGAAAAAATTAAGAAAATACCTATAATTAATGGACTTAGTTTTGCAAAACTGTCTAATTCGACTCTCAATGCTCAACATATTACATTTGTTACATATTTTAATATGTTTGTTTTATATAAGCAATGGTCTTACGATTCATCATTTTGTTTCTATTCCACATCTCAGTGAGGACAATAGCACAGCAAAGCCTTTAGGAAAGCAAGAAATTACCATTTCAACACTGGTAAAAATGACCAAAGAAGGCTTCTATTTTGCAAATACAGCAAACACAGATAATCAGTTTTTTCAGGGACAATGTAACAACTTCATGACATTCTTTTCTCTCTCTTTTTTTTTCCCTTTTCCCTTTTTTTCTTTTTTCTTTAATTTGCTTTCCACTACTCTTAATTAAAAAACTTCAAAATTCACTGAGCTCTTGATATAGTGGGTTTTTTTCCTGAAAATATGCACATGCTGTGCATATTTAATAAAACTTTTGTATTCTGCATCTCATACACACTCACATTAGCAATCAAGACTTGTCTTGTTACAATAATAAACTCTAAGATTTTTTTTTTTTGAAAGTACACAATATAAACCCATTTAAATGCTATTGTAAGCATATAGAGATCTACTACCCTACTGAGATTTCAAGCAACTGGTAATGAAGAATGAGGTGAAAACAAGGGTAGTGCCAATAAAAGAAAAGAAATGCTAACTCTAAATACACAAAAAATGCAGTTCAGGCCCAAAAGTCTATCCACACTGGCTCAGCTGCAAAATGAGAGAGTTACAAGTATAATTTGCTGTAAAGCAAACCAACTGGCATTGCATTCATTATTAATATGAAACTGAACAAAGAACATTTTGAAAATTCTATCAGCTATCAAAAACTTCATTTAATATTGAACCAAATTTGACCACTTTAAAAATGAAAAATATAGTAAAATAAGAAATACTTAAATCATGTAAGAAACAGCCCTTCTATTGATGAAAAATGTGATCTATGAAATTTCTCTGATCTGTGAATTGCCCCATGAAAAAGTTAAAGCCAAGGCACAAAGACTACATTTGGATGATAAAATCAAATGTTTTGTCCCAGGGTACTGTAATTTTTTAAGTGTGAAGTTTAGGACTGCATGCTTTGTTTTTATGCTGTATAATAAACTAGGCCAATTTATTAAACTTACATATCAAAATCCATATTACATTTCCTTCAAATATTAATTATTTCTAAGTCTAAGGGGTTTTTTTTATATGAACAAGATCTAGAACTTGTAGCTTCTATCCCTGCATAATTTTTGTTTACTTTTTTATGTAACTTGGTATATTAAATCCAAATTCCATTTTTTTTTCCTTTTTCCTAAGAATGAGTTTTCAGAGAAAAGGACCAACAATTTTAAAGAATACTTTACAGTGTAGTTTACATAGCTGTCACAATCTCTTCCTAAAAATACTGTTATGCTCCAGCCACATTTATACCACTTCCTAACATATAATAAACTTAATTTCTTTTGACTCAGGAGACATAAGTAGCAATAAAGAAGCAAAGGCTGTATGTTCCAACTATACTGTACTAAGAGCAGTTCTCCTACAGATCAGTTTGTTCTGAGATGAAAGTCTAAAACCTCATATTTCAGAAAAAGCAAATCAAAGAAAGAATCAGTTTAAATACAAAGCAGCAATACAGTAAGGTGCTGAACAGTTTTCACTCTGCTGCACTCACAGAACAAACAGATTTCAAGAGGAGGAGTCCTTTAAATGACATTTATGAACAGAATGACACAATCAGATTTTAACTTCTTCCTACAATTTCATAAGTAATTTTCAGCATTTCCTCAAATGTATTTGACATGATAGGAATGTAGACAAGACAAATTTCTCAGAAATTGAAGGGCAGAAGGTACACTGAATAGAACAATTACATGATTTACTGTGTGATAGATAAATTATAAACAAAAACATTACTCCTTGGAACAGGAAGATCAGAACCAGTTAAGGACTTCAGAACAGGAATTGCAACTCTGACCTCACATCAGTACACAGCAGTTTAGAAAAAAAGCTTTTACATAAAAAAGACAACCTATGGCTACAATGCATTGCTTTAAGCAGTTGAAAAGAATGGAGTAATGGAACAGTGCAAAATTAAAACTAAGAGCAAATAAAAACTCAAGCGAAACAAAAAAATCACTGTCCCAGCAGCTTTTCATAAGAGTAGTTTTAAAAACATCTTTTCTCCCTTAAGCAAAATATGGTGAAAGCAGAAGATCTGTTTGTATCCAAGTATTACTTGTCTGTTTTCCAGAAGAACTAAGCCTGTGTAGAGTACAGTGGACTAAGTTGTTAGGGATTGGGACTGTTCCTGGTCTGCGTACTTACAGTAAAGTAGAAACTGAGGCCAGTCCTTAACCAGGATGTCAGGGTAATAAGTGACAGTGGATCAGCGGTGTGCAGATAGTAAATACAAACAGGCAAGAAGCTGCCACATTAACATACCTCTTGTACTGAGCGAGCTGCTGGCTTGTCTTGGTGATTGGCCAATATTAAAAATGGCAAAGTACATAACTGTGGGTGCTGGAGAGCAGAATGTAGCTCGTTCCTAGCAGTTTCTAGATCATCTTCAGAGGAGGCGCTGTCTAGTACAAATATTACCCCTTGGGATCCTTGGTAGTAACGACTCCAGTATTTCCTGATATTGTCAGCTCCTTTCAAGACAATAATGAGAACTAATTAAAACAAGAATAGTTTAACAAATGTAACACTTCTAAGCAAAAATAAACCATCTACATAAAATTATCAAAACAATTAACTAAACTTTATCTCTTAACCATCATTAAAAGAATAAAAAGGAAAAAAAAAAAAGCAATAAAAATCCAACATACACATACACACCAGTGTCAAATAAACATTGTTTAAATAAGGCAGGAAGTTGACTTAATGCAGCTTTCTTCCATTAAAGCTTGTGCTCTATTAATGAGTACTGGCATTACTACCATGCTTACAGCATCACACAGCCTAATCCTCTACCTTCTCACTGGAATATCTTGGCACTAATACCTAAATCTTTACCTATTCTTTTTCACTTTGCCCTGCAGCTCCTTGTCATAACCTGCAGCTTCTGTCATGGCAGTTGCTCATTTCTGATAAGGTCTTCTAGTTCATCTCCAAACCATCAGGCAGCCACTTCATAATTGGGGAAAAAAGGTGTCAGGAAAGCCTATTAAAGTAATTAGATACTTAATGAGGAGAATGATGATACAATAGTGAGTTGAACAGTGAATGAGGAGCTATGGTGACAACATGCTGCAAAGGCATTCAGTTCAACTACTTTTGCTCTGTCAACCACACTAAGGATTCTGGAAGAGCCCAACAGCAGACACATGAGTGACTGTATAGGCTTATATGCCACAGTAATTTTTAGGACACAGTTGAGCAGCACTCAGCCATCTCAACAGAAGCCAAGCACTAAGGTTATCAACAGAAAGCTTTTGTCTCCCCTGGAGAGCAGCATATGTTGTAGCAATGAGGTAGGAAAAAAAAAATTGTATTTGACAGCTGTCAAACTATCTAAACTATGATTTGGATATGGGCTATTCTTTGTATGTCTGGATCTGGCACTACACTCATGGGGACAAACACTAAACAGTGAACAGCAGCAGCAATAGTCTAGTAGAAAACTTGACACGTCTGCCAGACAGTGACTTGCAGAAATGTGCGGAAGGTACCTTTAATAGGCACATTTCTCATCTTGAAACAGGGAGAAGTGAACTTCCATATAAACACAAGAACTAAGAGCTGAAAACAATAAAATCCTACTTTTCAGTGAAACAAAATGACACAAAATTTCTGAGCAACATAATGAGATTTAATGCAACATCATGACCATAACGTTGATACAATACTTAAAATATTAATTTACACATTGTGCAACAAAAAAGAAAGTCACTAAACAAAGGTGAAGGAAAAAATAAACATTTGCTCCATCAAATTTAGGTATGCAACTCAAGCGAATTCAAATCTCATCTAACGGAGTTAGTTAGTCTTGTCTTTTTATTAGTCACACTGGAACCCTGACCACTTTGTTTCTGTATCTGCACCCAGCACAAGCTGTCAACACACAAATACACACACTTTTTCCTACAGAGAATACTTAAGTCATGTCTAATATTTTTTTTTTTCTACAAGAGACCTACAGAGTTGACTACTTAAAGGTAAATGGTCACTGGACCTAGTCAAGACCTTACTTAATCTCTCTGTTAATTTAACCAGACCCAAAATAACAATGCACAAACAGGACGGATGTTTTATTATTTTATCATCAAGATCTGAAGATTGGCATTATATATACAGAAGAGGACTGAAAGATAATTCTATGTTTTTGTAGCACACGAATATCTGTCAACTGTACTTGTAAAGAATTTTGTAGCATGTTAGGTGCCCCAGTCTTTCTGAACAGCTGTCTACTTCAGAACCAAGTAGAGCAAGCTGCCAGAGGGACACTATTTACATAGCCACACACAGCAGTGTCACAGGCATCTGAAGTATCACATTACTTTAAAAACTAGTACAGAATCATTTTTGATGAACTTAAAGACCAAGAGCATGATCAGTTCTTTGAACGTATTTTTTTTTCCTAGCAACATAACATCTCTCTAATTTGCTCTAAGCATCAGTCAGCTACTTTTCAATCACATGTCACTGCTAGAATCTGAGTCTTATCTTTGTAATCATACTCACTCAAAAAAGAAAAACTGTGGTGAACTGCAGAACATTTGACCTCTTGTATCTAGGCAATTGGAAGAAAGCAGCTCATGGATCCCTACATGGGACATTGAAGCCAGAAAAGGAGAATGCTGATTTGCTGACCTTATGGTCTGGTCTTTTTGGTTCAGGCTCTTTAGCAGCTCAACTTTGTTCCTCCATGTCAGCTGTCCCAAAAGAGTCACCACCAAAGTAAAGCAATCCTTTTCTCTCCCACCCTGGTCAGCCACCATGGCATAGTCAAAAGAACCAACTTAAACAGTGCCCCATGAAACTTGGTGTTTTCTTTGGGATCTTCCATTACGCTAATGACATGCCTTGAAATTGCTTACACTTCAATTCTGAGGCTATCACCTGAGGTTTAAGAATAAAAATAATTGCACAAAGCAGACAAGGAAAAAAGACTGATAGAGCATGTACCTTAGGGTGCCATTTCAAACCATTTTTCTGGCAAATGCACTTGAAAAATAATTCTTGGCATCAATAAGCTATCAGCAGCTGGAAGTCACAATTTCTGCAAGACAAATAACCTGATATTCTTTTGCCTTAACTCTTCATATTCAGGGAACAGAATCTGCTGTCAGCTTCTTTCCTCAGAGTAGTGGACTGGAGTTATCCTGGAGTCATCCTGGGCAGAAAACACTAGCCTATGAATAGTGTTTCAGCCATTCACACTTTGTGGCATGACAAATATAGCCTTGGAAAACAAGCAGTTTTAGGTGCAGTTCAGCAAAACTATTAATTTATTTTTCATCTACTGCAAAGGTTTCAAAGACAGGAAGATTCAAAGTCTGAGGTCTTCAGAAATCCAAAATGTAATGTGCAACCATTAAACATCCTTAGGCTTTCAGAAGACTGATAAAATTAGGAATTTAACTTAACTAGTACCCAAAACATTCCAGCAAACAGTAGTAACACAGAATAAGCACTTAGGTTTGTCAGCTTGTTATAACAGCTTTGAACCATATGCCTGCTTCTTCAACCAAAAAACTGCCTAAACTAAGATGAAAGAAGGAAGAGAAAGAGAAAAAGAGAGAGAGAGAGAGAGAGAGAGAGAGAAAGAAAGAAAGAGAGAAAGAGAGAGAAAGAAAGAAAGAGAGAAAGAGAGAAAGAAAGAGAAAGAGAGAAAGAAAGAAAAAGAGAGAGAGAGAGAAAGAGAGAGAGAGAGAGAGAGAGAGAAAGAACCTCCAAAACATCAGAAGAACGTAATTTACATTGGAAGGAGGGAATATACTATGTTACAGGTTCACTAAAATGTGACATTCAGGGTAGCAGCTTCCTCAAACACATGCAAGAGCCACTACTTATCACTAAGCATATGATTTGTTTCCCTCAGTAATGAAGGAACTTAACAGGAGTGAGTCCTGTGATGTGACTAACATGCAATTTATAAATAAATTAGAGGGAAAAACCACACCAAAATCCAAATTACAACACAATCACATCACTTATTCTTAAAGAAAAAATACTTTTCTTTATTCGATCAAATGTAGTCTTGAATTACTTTGTAACAGAAAAAAAAAACAAACCTCTCCTTACGGAAAAATGACAGAGGATGCTGCAATTAAAAACCCCAACTATTTAGCATTACTACAGAACAGGTTTACTCAACTAACTATAATTTTAAAGACCTTCATTTTTATATTTTTAAATTTTTTTTTTTTTATCAGCAGTCAAAGGAAGAGTATGCCCATATTAACACTATTAATTATTCGTATCAGTACCCCTTGGAGATGGAAGGAAGATTTTGAGTTATGTGCAGTTTAACATGCACCAGTTTAACATGCATCTAGACCGGTACATACAAGTACACACTCCTGTAAATATATTATGCAAAGCACAGAGCTGCAAATCTTCATGTCAGCTATGAATACTTCTATTTACATCTTCATTCACAGTGGTGGTTTGAGGCTACCTTCAATTCCCTCCTTTTCAGTACTTTCAGGATAGCAGGACATAGCATTACAAAAAAAAAAAAAAAAAAAAAAAAAAAAATCACTGAAAGAAATTTACATGTGTCAAATTTGTTACTTGTCAGACTTGCAACAACTCGCCATCGAGAGCACAATGAATGTCACAGAGCTCTTGCTTCAACACAGTCTAGTCTGCAAATGAAAGCTCTTGTTAGCCTCAAAACGCATCACAGGTCTGGAAAAGTTACAGTCTCAAATAGAGGGAAAACCTTTTTTTCTTTCCTTCCCATCACAAGCAGTTAACTTGGGGACATGAAAGAATGCAGTCCGCAAACAGCTTTTCTACCACTTCAAATATATCATCCACTCACCTACGTACTCTGAAGGTTTTATAGTAAATTAAAGCATTATGTAGATCATTCCTCTACTGGAATTTCTAGAACATTTCTAATAATCATAAAGGTGAAAAAATGCCAAGGACTCTGCCACAAAATCTTTTTGTGTGTAACACTGGGTATTATGGGTGGGGGAGTAAGAAAGAAGGGAAGGGAAAAAGAAATGTCTTATCCATTCCTGCAAAATCTGTAAATATACTCTAGTCTCTCACACCAAGAAAACCTCTGGAAAATAAATGTTTCTAAAACTATGTAGGGTTTATACCTTCACTTCACATCATATCCTTACAGGTAAAACTGATGCATTTTCATGAGTAGTCAAGAAGATGCCTGAAACCTTATAAATCTTAACATGTTCAAGAGATGTGGCTGCTCCTTATCTGTCTTGGGCAGGTTTCCCAGTATTCCACCCTTAAATAAATCCTATATACAGACTTGCTGTTGTTGTTTTTTATGGATGCTAACTCTGATGGAGGGAGCACGGTGCCTGTGGCCACATAGCTTTCTCAGTCTTGCCTGGGAAAGTGGCCTGGGAATTCATAGGGAGGAATTAAAACAATCCTCAGAGATAGAAAGCAGCCTTGCAGGTGCTGTTTGTCTGTTCCTTTTTTCCTTGCAAGACAAAGTCGAGGGGTGGTGAACCCCACTGACCAATGATGATGATGTGTTAGTTCACTGACCAATAAGAGTTTTCTTTTCTGTACTTTCATGTATCGGTCTATAGAAAAGAGCTGAGCTAATAAACCGAGAGAAACTTCTCCAGTTTGGACTCCATGAGAGAGTCTGTGTCGTTCTTCTCGCAGTTCCCAATAGAGCGACAGTTGTTGTTGTTGTTGTTGTTGTTGTTGTTGTTGTGTTAGCTCCCTTTTATTACAAACAAATTTATAAATCCTAAGATACCTGCTATGAATGGAATTTGTCCCATCCGACACATTCACGCAGAGATACAAGCACTTCCACGGGTGTAATGTCAGTCATCATTCCAAGGCTACTTTGTATGGCTACTGTGACAATACAGATGCTAAACCAAAATCTACATCTTCAGAAGTCCCAGGACTTCTGCTTCCTGGGGTCTTAGACCAAGTGATCACAGCCTACTTTCTCTAGGCTTTCAGGCAGTGCACTCCTGCAATGCACAAAACATGGCAGCAGGAGACTGGCACTTATTCTCCAGAAAAAGGAATATTTTGAGATTGCCAAATCTGCTATATTCACTGCAGCAATCCAAATACAGTATGAAAAAAACAGCACAGAAGGAAAAAAGAAGACAAAAAATGTTGAGGAAAAAAATTTCTGCTTGTATTCAAAACATACGAAATCTGAAATGCATATAAGTTTATGGCACTTAATTTTATTTTTCTTATCAAACCAAAGTTTATAGAAACCATCTCTGTCATCTCTTGTCTGCCTTCCAGGCTTCCCCAGTGAGATTAATCTGGAAATCAAGCCTTTAGTATTTTCCTTATTAGCTAACTTAAGTACTGTTTCCAACTTTGAATCTCCATCTTACTCTGATATTAAATCTGTTGGAACAACATTTGGGTTTCAAGCACTTGGAAGTTTCAAAAACATTATACTTGCCTGCAGAAAGTCAGTTTGAACTACTTGCGTGTGTGTATTATACTAACACATTAAAATAAAACTTGCAATTTGAAACAAATACCTCCCGCTCTAGTCAAGAACATAAAATTCATTATAACGTTCATTTTAAGAATTTACAAATAAATTTAAAACAAAAAGAAGAATATGTGTGCCCTGCAATATGCTTTAACATCTATTTAAGCCTGATACCTGAAGATTTAATAGTTTGCAGCAGGTGGCACAGCCAGCCATTCTTCACCCCTTTCTCTTTTTCTTTAACTAGTTTGGGGTTGTTTGTTTTTTTAAATTCACAAACACACAGTATGCCCTCTAGGGCTAGCAAAGACTGGCTGCCAACAAGATGATCTGCATCCATGTCCTTCTCCCACATCTGCTAGAGGACTGAGACAGACAGGGTCTCAGAAGCAGAGGCACAATTCCACAGTAAGACTGCTGCCAGCACCCAGCAAGGTTCAAATGTACCCTCCCCTGAGCTGCAGTCACAGCTTTGATAACTGTGAAGCTTAACCTCAAACAAAGCTCAAAACGATCTTTCTCTATGCCACTTCAAACTAGTAGTAGGCAGTAGTGTAAAAGAAGCAGCAATTCTACCACAGCTGTGTATTTCTGTTTAGCCTTTATGTTAATTGGTCTATTGGTCTACAGAAGTTTAAAGCTTTAGCTGGTCTAGAATATAAGAGAAAACTTTTTTTTTTGGGGGGTGGGGGGGAGGGGCAGGGAATAGGGGATGTTCCTAAAATATTAGTATCATTTCTGATGCTTAACTAAGCTGCTATACTCCATTCTTTGATTCTGCCTGAGGAAAATGGCACTGCAAGCCCAACAGGAGGCAGAGTCTTTTAAGCAAACCAAATGTTCTGCTTTTCTCTCCACTAAATATCTCACAAACAAACAAAAAAAAAAAAAACAGTCCTCACCCACTAAAAGATTAACTAGGAAATTCTGTATTTTGCTTATCCTATTTACACAGCTGTGATAGGCATTGCTTGCATGGGTCCTACTTGCAGTGAGACAAACTGTAGGTTGTCTGTTCACACTGTAAAAACCTAATTGTAGCAAAAGCACAGTATTTCCAAAGAGCAGTGGTAAAATCACTATGCTGAATTAGAGCTTCCTCAGACTCACATTAAAAAGGTCCATAAGCAGGTGTAAATGATCTTTCTTATATATAAAATGAGGAAACTATGAGACAGAGCCTGTGTTTAGGCACCTTTAGAACAGCAGACTGAGAATGATTGATAGCAAGCAGATCTAACTTTTATGCTTTTGGAAGTGGAATGTCTCTGTGTGACTTATTGTGTGGACAGCTCAAAAGGGTCATCTAAAAATTTCATCTGCTAAGACATTCTGTAAACTGTTCAATGCAGCTATGTTGCAGATGGCATTGCATGTACTCCACAATCAGATTTTGTAGAGGTGTCAAGTGCCTTTTATTCAAGTACAGTATGGAGATGTTATTGCTTTGTGTTAGCTCATCCCTGTGTAGATGACTTAGGTTGGCATTTACTTGTGGGATCAGTTTTCTGATGACTAACTTGATGAAATGTTAGCTGCTCCTTTTTGATAGAAGGGTGTTCAATACTCTACCTCCACAGAGCAAAGAAAGAGAGAAATTTCCCAAAAATATTTAGATTTTAAATTGTAATTAATAGAATAACGTTATTTTCTCCCACATCTATAATTTTTTTCACCAGGCAGATACTACCTGAAAATTGTTGCTGTCTTCTCCGGAATTTCATATTTTCCATTCAACTTGGACTCCACAACAGCATGGCTTCTCCTCCTACTCTCTTTTCTGATGCTCTTTACTTCCAAATTAAGGCAAAATACGCATGCTTTGTTTAACCAAACCTATTTAAAGCTATTTTTTCTTAAGCTGTCACCTAGACAATTAATTTAGCTGGCCTAAGAATGTGAATTTATGACTGTGGTAATCAAGCTTAAGAAGTAACAGCAGTAGGGAGGCAAGTTCTCATCTCTTTTCCTGGGCAGGCTCAACCAACTGGAGACAAGAGCATTCCTGATATTAACCACTCCACTCTTGCTAAGCACTTAACAGATTTTTGTCCTAAGTTAATTTTCTGAAATGACTATACAGTGTGCAGTCTCTACGTTTTAGAAAATGGCTTTAGGGTGTATCACAAAACCTAACACAAACATATTGACAATATATTTTAATGAATAAAAGATGGAACATTATTAAACCCTATAGCGTGCTGCTAGTATTTTTAAACTTTTTAAGAAGAAGAGCTGCTCACATCCAGAATCATTCTTTTAAATTTGACCTGCGTCATTATTTGGCATCTCACTTGTAGTTTTTAACCCTGCCTTTACAAGACACCAAATGAAATTATTAAATAACTTATTCTAAAAAGACAACTGGAAATTCTTAGTTGACTACCAGGATGGACCTTAAATCTTGATATAGGCCTGAATAAATATTTAAACCACAACTTTATATTCTGTTTTGATAGCATTACAACTGCAAATAACTGAAAAACACAGGAAATAAATGGCGCTTTCAGCCTTTGTGTCTCCAGGTTGAAATTTGTTAGAACAAAAGAAAAAGCATCTTATTGCCTTTACACCTCAATTAGCTACCTTGAGAACCAACCTCAGCTTTCAGCATCCCAGAATTTTTTCAGCCAAACACTGTAGAATCTTCTGAACAACAAACATTATCATCTGTCTGATTTCCACAGTCTTCTTCCACTCTTCTCTATGTTCATCACACACAGTGTCATCCTTAGCTCCCACAAAAAATTACTGCACCATAAGAGGAAATCACCACAACTGTAGTTTCTTTCCATACCATTACTCAGCGGAGTCTCATAGTAAAGACAGATATTTCCAACTGTCCTGGAACATTCTGAAAGAATGTGGACTAGGGCATGGCACATCTCCATGTTAATTTAAATTATACATATTATCTTATAGACCAAATTTTGGGGGGGGAAAAAACAGTAAGTTTTTTAGCTTCTTGGGGATAAGGAAGGAATTACTGGTATAGCAAAATAGCAACTTAGAGACCAGGCAGTTCAACTTTGTCATCAAATAAAGCAAGACTGTCTTTTCAAGTAATTCAAGAAAACACAATGTTAGATTTGAAAGCTCTCAGGATCAAATTCCAGGTTTTTAAACAAAACATTTACCATTTATCAAATTGGATAAACCCTTTATTTTCTGTTAGGACTGCAATTTCCTGTCTTAGGAAACAAAAACAATTTAAAAAACCCAGAAATTTGGTTCAATTTTTAATATTCTAGAATCATGCACTTCAAAGAAAAACTTCTTCAAAGAGAGCACAACAAACTTTGCTCCCTGTCCCTAAATCTTAAAAGAGGATGAAGAGATAATCAGTCGTTGAACAGATTAAAGAAGAGAGACTATGTTCTACATATTTTGCCTGAAAATTTACAGTCCCTGTAGAAACGAAGAAATAAAACCTGGCTTCATTATCATCTTTGGAGACAACCAGCACAGTAAAAACTAGCACCATCTATGACCTCAAGGAAGAGTAGTACTTCAACGAAACAGAAACATAGCTACATAGTCAGCATCTGTTTCACATAAATGCTTGGCTGCTGAATATAAGAACCTTAACCAGTATAACTTCTCCTGTGTTTTAAATAGTGGCTGTTAATATGTTACTGTATGATAACATATGACGATTTTTGTTACTTAAGCCTAAAAAGAAGCAATAAAAATTAAAACTATATAGAATTTCACTTTGTAAATAACATGTAACAATAGAAGTAGGTGTTAAGAAAAGATGCCTTCCCTCAAGTTTCCAAGCCCTTCACAGTAAAGAGAAATTATTTAAAAATAGCATAATGACTGAAAACAAAAGCCAGGAATAAGACAAAAAACTGCAGCAATCAGGCAAAACAAGGGCGTCTCTTCAACATCAGAAGCAGAAATTCCAAAATAAAATGTAACAGTAATGTCTTGGCATGACAAATGTGAAATGTTTTATTTTCATATAGGAGCAGGAGAGAAACCATGCCTAGTCCAGAAATCTCAGGTTTTACCCTCATCAAACAGGAATATGTTTCTCAGCTAAAAGGTTAAATGCTGACTAGAGAATCACAGAATGATTTAGGTTGGAAAAGACCTCTAAGATCATCAAGTACAACCTTTGACCTATCACCACCTTGTAAAGTAGATCATGGCACTAAGTGCCACGTCCAGTTGTTTCTTGAACACCTCCAGGGATGGTGACTCCCTCAGCAGTCATTTCAATGTTTAACAACTGTTTTCATGAAGAAATTCTTCCTGATGTCCAGCCTGAAACTCCCCTGGTGCAGCTTGAGTCCATGTCCTCTCATCCTGTTTCTGGCTGACAGGAAGAAGAGAGTGCCCCCCACCAGGCCACAGCCTCCTTTCAGGCAGCTGTGGAGAGTGATAAGGTCACCTCTGACCTTGTTTTTCTCCAGACTAAACACCCCTTCAGCTGAGGAGTTTCCTCAGCTGCTCCTCACAGCACTTGTGCTCCAGACCCTGCCCCAGCTCCCCTACCCTTCTCTGGACTCACTCCAGCCCCTCAGTGTCTTTCCTGCAGTCAGGGCCCAGAACTGGACACAGCACTCCAGGTGTGGCCTCACCAGTGCCCAGGACAGGGGGACAATCCCTGCCCTGCTCCTGCTGGCCACACTATTGCTGAGCCAGGCCAGGATGCCATTGGCCTTCTTGGCCACCTGGGCACAGCCTGGCTCATGTTCAGCTGCTGCCACCAGCACTCCCAGGTCCTTTCCAGCCACTCTGCCCCAGCCTGTGGCACTGCCTGGGGTTGGTGTGACCCAAGGGCAGGACCCAGCACTGGACCTTGTTGAACCTCACACCATTGGCCTCAGCCCATTGATCCAGCCTGTCCTGAGCCCTCTGCAGAGCCTTCATCCCTCCTGCAGATCAACACTCCCACCCAAATCAGTGTCATCTGTAAACTGAGAATGCACTTGATCCCCTTGTCCGGAGCATCAATAAAGATATTAAAGAAAACTGGGACCCGAAAAGAGTCCTGGGGAACACCACTAGTGACCACTAACTTTTGGAACAAAACAAACTTTTAGAATCTTGCTTTTGCTCTCTTACCTAGACAGTGAAAAGGTAACAGAACAAGCATTCTTCTGCAATATTTCATATAAGAAATCAGATTACGTATTTTAAATACATGCAAACATGTCTGTATTTTATTTAATTAACTTAGTTTTTAAATACAAACATACAAACACCCATAGTCAAAGGAAAAAGAAAATAAGAGGTGCAGTAAGAAATTGTGACAATCCTTCTGTCTTTGAGAAGAGATAAATGGATGAAAACAACAAATCAAGTATTCTGGATACTTCTCATCATGAGCCAAGACTCTTCACTTAGAAAAGATTTCTCAAAACACACATACATGCATAAAAGTCGTATGATCAGAAATGGTTAAGAGATACTTTAACAAGTATCTGCTATAGAATACACACATCCAGTTCTTGATTAAGAATTGTATTTACCTACACAAATTATGTATTTGATATAGCTTAGGTAGCAGAACATATAAACTAGACTGGAAATGATTCACCCTATTTTTGAAAAAATCCAAAAAGTGACATTACAACTAAGTGCACATAATGCACATAACACACTCAAGCACTATCTATACTATCCCCAAGGAGTGACTCCTTTATGAAGGAAAATTTACTGGGGTTTTTTTGTTTGTTTGTTTGTTTTTTTTTTTTACAAAATACATGCTTAAACAGGAACATGTATATTTAAATCCATGGACCAGTGGTAATAAAGAGGAAACAACATGCCTTCCACATGTACTTATCTCAAAACTTTCTTGAAACAAGTTCAGGTAAGAAAACTACCATGCAATTATATCTCCTGAAACTTTCCTCAAGAACTGAGTCAAATTCTACCACACATTATTTAAAAGAGGTTACAGGCTTGCTAAAAAATCTAATAAATATCCTCAATATTAATAATAAATAATAAAGAAGACATACAGAAATTCTAGAATATAAAGATGATCTAAGTGGGTTTTAAATTAGAAGAGCATTAGACTTCACAAGAACTCTCATCAGGGGAGTGTTTTCTTCCTTGTCATGAACAACCTCACTTGAGACTCAGAGTCAGAATTGGGAGCCGAATAGCTTGCCTGAATATAGAAACTTTTAAAAAAATCCTACAACCATAAAACAACTATTGCTCCAAAATCCAATAAATCCAACAAGAGAACAGTTCTCAAAGAATATAACTCATTATAAGTTGGCTGCCTTTGCAACACTTCCAGTGGTGCAGTAAATATATTGGTTTTGACAAATGTTCACATAGTTACCTGAGCCAGTTCTCATAAGTGAAAGTTTATACATACAATAAACACAAGGAACATACACTTCCTTGAGCAGCCACATGAGCCATACTAAAATTACAGTCCAGTTTGTATTTCTGTATAATTTAACCACTGCAATCCAAGAAATTACATTAAGGAGACACATCACACACTTTCCACTCCTCCTGCTTTTCACTCTTTATTTCTGAGGTCAGGATTTGTAAAACTTTTCTCAACTTTATCAGCTGAGATTTTTAACTCCAGCTGTACCAATCTACCATTTTAAAATTTAAAATAACTACCAATTAAAAATAACTGACAGTTACAATGAGATTTAGACATTGCATGTTTTATAAACAAAGGAATAAATGCCATACCTCCAAGTTCTTTCACGTTCAAAATTGCGTTCTGGAATGGCACTGCTTTGATACTAAAACCTGAGGAGAGAAATAAAGAGCATTTGTAAGCTATTTGTTAAAGGAGCCATTTGGAATCAATTGCATATATTCAGAAAAAAAAACCAAAAAACTTTTTCCATCAAGAACCAGGATTTTGCCTAAGAAATCTGTTTCAATGTGTTTAAAAAGTCAGTTTTAAGGGAATGGGAAGGGGGTAGGAGTTGGACAAGTTCCATGGAGTAGGACAAGAATAAATCAGGATAAGGAATGCAATTTTCAATTGTAAGTACCTGGCACACAAAATTTAGCACAAAACTTCCATCCAGACCATCTAACAGAATATCCTTCTATAAAATCATCTTTCACTGCATCTGGAGCTAAAGTGGATAATCCAGACTACCAGTAATATGAGGTGATTATTCTGCAAATTTTAGGAGACATTGAAGACAACAGGCAATTCAAATCACTGTATTCTTCCATTTAAACTTCATAGGTTTTGGTTGTACTTGGATTCCTATTCCTTTCTATAAATGTTATTAACTGAAAGATCTTTCTACAGACCTTAGTTGGATGCATTAAAATGGTCATAAGCACACTGGAAACATCTATAAATCCTCTAATAGCCTGATTTTTGCATAAAACTGAAAGAAAAATTTTAAAAAAACAACCAAATAAAAAATCACCACCAAAATGTGATCATTACCCTTAACTGAAAATTCAGATAGACAAGAGAATGTGAAAGGCTGCCAGCCATATCAATGTAGTATACACTAAATTTTTCATGTTCAGTGCATACACATATATAAGTGCACATAACACTTTATATAGGAAAAATTATGTCCACTCTTTCAGCAAAAAATATCCAGACAGACATTAAATTTATTTCCACCTAGCACAAGTAGTTTCAATGTGATTACATACCTATGAACTGAGTAAAGAAGTTTTGAGAAAATGCGTTTCACTTCACATTTATTAGCTATCATTTAAAAGAAACAATATTTTTTTCTCCCTAGTTAGACCAATAAGATGGTACAGTACTCCTACTATGGTCAGTGCTAGGTGCAATAGAGGAAAGTACAAGAAAATCTGAAGGGAATAATTATCTGATATTTTTGGCACTGTTGTCTTAAAAGAAATCCTAAACTCTTCTGAGAAAAAAATAAAAAATGGAATGGACTGAGTGGCTTTGATGAAAAAAGCAAAAATATACATTATAGTTTGAAACCTGAGTGGAGAAGTTGTCACTTTGTATTCTTGGATTCTCCACAATATTGTCTGATATGGCACATTTAAGAAGATTAATTATAAGCTGAATAACCTACATATGCATAATTTTGGTTTGCCTGACTCGTATTCTCCAGTTGATCTGTGTTCCTCGAGTTGCCTAATTACATAATGATTTTTATTGCATCTCTCTAGAAAAAGTAAATCAATTTAATTTTTAATTAATGGTGTTTTCATTACTTCCTCTGATAGCTCTATACCTCTATTTATATTGCTGTTACTATTTCTTTCAGGGTCAAAAGTGCTAAAGCATAATTTGTTCTAACCCCAGAGATAAAGCTCAAGAGAAGGATATTTTTATTTTTTTTAAAAATGGCTCATTACTCTGCAATTTCCTTCTAACTTTTTGAGTTAAGTCACCTTCTCATAACCGTCAGATCTCTCTAACATTGCCAGTAACACCACTATAGAGGTCACAGGTTAATTATTCACAGGTTAATAAATACACTATGTTCTTGTATCTGTTTTACATTTTACTTACAGTTGTATTAAATAATCTTATGTTCTTGTAAATTAAGAAAACATACACTGAAAAACAGTTAGGGTTGCTAAGGCACAATCATGGAATTCAAGCCCATGAACCGCAGCTACAGTACAAAGCCATGTAACTATAAACATAAGGTACTTGCACAACACTTAGTATCCATTCCATCAGCAAATCAACCTCAGTAACTGCTGCAGCCACTGAACCAGATTTCTTCAACCTCCATGACCTAATCTGCCCTCTTTCTGAACTTTCCAGCCAGGTATTCCCTCTTATTACTTCACATGTTTGTTTCTGGCTTTTCTGGTGCTGTTTTGTTCTTTGTTTGTTTTTTGTTGGTTGCTTGGTTTTGTTTTGGGTTCTTTTCAATCAAAACATGCTTTTCAGTATTAGGCATTCTGGTTCACCATTAACAACATGCCTATTCAAATTTTTTGGACTTACGATACCTCTTATCTGTGATTGCACTGTCTGTTTTATATATCTTCTCAGTACTGCTGAAACTTTCTGCAAATTGATTCTTTGATCACAATCTTCCCTTACTACATAAACAAGCCTGTTGCTCATCTAAAAAGCTGGGATTATCACCAAAAAAATGTATTTCCATTACATTTATTCTTTTGATTTCTAGCAGATAACACAAGGCAGTGTGGACCAAGTATGTTCAGGAATAAATCCCAATTTTAGTTTCAGAGCATCACTGTCCTATTCTATTTTACAGCAGGTTCTCCTCCTTTCTCTCCAATATATAGTGAGACTGTTTAAAAAACAAAAGTAAAATGAGAAGAAGTATTTTAATGTATGTCTACAGTACAGTGCTACTGTATGTTATGGTTCTGCTTCATTAGATCACACTGTTTAGACTTTTAACATATTTCAAACAGTATGTTTTCATGGATATTCCCCAATGTATGAACAAATACTGAAAGAAAGTAATGATAGTTCCAAAGTGATCCGTTAGCTACTTTCAACAGCAAGTTAAGTAGGCTGAAGCCCTCTACAGCCTTTGCTATGTGTTTCAGGAGTCATCTTTGGGCAACATTCCAGCACAATATGGAATAAGGGCAGCATCCTACCTGTGGTAGACACAATATTCTCCGGGCTTTCGCTGCAGAGCTGAGACAGAAGAGTTGTCTTGCCAGAACCAGAGAGGCCTATGCAAACCAAGTCATACTCGGGTCGTGGTGGTGGCGGTCCCTTGCAGCAAAGGGCTCTAAAACACTGCCAGGGTAGGGCAAAACAAACAAAACAAAAACAAAAGGAAGAGGTTACTTTTCTTTTTTGCAAATGTTTATTCATTTAACCTTCTAAGAAGGAAGTTTATAAACTTAAAGGCACTGGTAAGAAGCAAATTATTATTCCAACTTATTATTTTGACTAAGTAAACAATTAATAGACTAAGACCACCTCAACCAAAATCTAGACCAACTTTATAAGAAAACAAACATACATTTTAACTTTTCACCTAAACCTCAAAAAGCTGGTGTGAGGAATATGACATCCATTTCCCAAATGCTCACAAACTGCACAAAACAGTGCACACCTGCTCACACCACGAGACAGGCATGTGCCCTATACAGCTTTGCAGCTGATTATGCACAAGTTTCCTTCCTGTGCCAATTTCATGCAATACCATGTGAATATCAGAGCCAATCCTAAGCAGCTGCTGACCAGGCTCTACCTGTTGTCAGAGAAAAGAATCAGAGACACTTGCTCCACTAATGTCCTTTCTGGGATTGTTTTGTCATTAATTGTTGCTCATAACAACAGCTGTTAAAGGGTACAGCGTGCAAGTAAATCAATCAATCAATCTTGCTGGACATACCTCTAGTGAAAAACAGATAGATCTCTCTCTTCCCCTGGAGAAGTATAAATTAATTGTAAACAAATGTAAACAAATGTAAACAGATGTAAACAAATAAAAAATCTCTTACACAAACTCTACTTCACAGTTCTGCTCACTTAAACAGTTTTGTCAAAGTAGCCAAGTTTATCCAAAAGATTCCTCAGGCCCTTGTTAAGTTCTTTAGTTCTTTGTTTATATGCAACTTAGAAACTTTTTATGTAAAAACTTAAAAGCATACAATTCCAGGAAAGCTAGGAAGTCTATATTTTATGTACAGAGCATAATTGCCCACTAATTCCCAAGGCAGACTTCCACCACCCCAATATATATAAATATAAAAATAAATATATATTTTTTTATATATTTATATTTATACATATAAAATAACCTTTTCCCCAGTATCTGCCACCTTTATATCAACGGACGACATCTGCTCTAATAGCAAAGGAAAACATGTCTGTGCAATCAGCCCTTTCTCACACATTCTGTTTTTACACAGCCCCAGCTCTTTATTCCCATCTTAACCACAAGTCTGCACTGCACTGATTGCAGGAAAAGAAATCCAGTCTTTACAACCTTAACCTACTTTGTCTTGACAACTGCCCAGGTTTTCTCGCTGAGGGCTACTGGAGGAGCAGAGAAACTGCACTGATATCAGTTAGGCTCTAATACAATCAGTGGGGTCTGATCCTGTGAGCAAGTCGTCCAGTGAGAATGTGATTATAAAAGGACGGCTCACTCAACGCAGAACTTTAATTGGATTCTTTCAGTATAGATGGTAAGCTATTACACCTGCTGCCAAAACAGTTATTCATTTGAAGAAGCAAAAGACAAACTCAGTGAAAGCTACAAAACTACTTCAGCACCTTTTAAAAGAGAGAAAGGAAACATTTTAGGAGAAGTAAGAATATGTACAATAATATTAAAGCTGAATAAAGGCAGCAGATTTTAAAAATAATATCTGTCAAGATTTTATTTAAGACAGTTGGCCCTTGTATGTCTCCATACCTTAAAGGAATACACTTGCCTTCTAGCTTTATTTACTGATGTTCTACTTACTGGTTTGTACCTATCTCATAGGTTCTACAAAGCCAAAGCAAACATTCTACTGTGGTACTTAAGTGAGAAAGGCCAACTGAGTTCATTGAACAAGATAAACTCCCTTAAACAGAGCTTCCAGTTAATGGATATCAAGCTGAAGGCCACATAAAATCCTTCAGAGCTTGCCAGAGCTCCTGAGGCTGTGTGTCAGACCCTCTACAGACAGTCTTTAAAAGGATTAAATTTGTCTCTGTCATCATGGCATCTTTGCAACAACCTCTTGATGTCACTTTGAAAAATATAAAGGAATAGACAAGCTGATGCAATGCTGTACTTCTCTGTCCAGCCACTGTGTTGCTTCTTATGCAACCAGACATGACCCTCAGGCCCTGACAACATCTAATAACATATAGTTCTGTGAAAGATAATTTCTGCTCTTTGCAGAGCATATATGGAGGCTCTGTGGGTGTCAGGAAGGTTTTGTGAACTTCAAGATCTCTCAACTGTGAAGTCCTTAAGTCTAACTTAGTCTGGAGAATCTTTATATGCTGTGGATGAAACACAAGATCAAAAATCCAGGTCAGAGTGCATCTCCAAAGCAGCACATGCAGACTCACCACCCTCTCACTTACCCATTGTTACACAGTTAGGCATGAACATTTCAGACAGACTCCTAGAAGACAGGAACATGGCTCCCTCTAGACCACCCTTCTATTTTATTTGATATGACTCCCCTACCTTTGCTGTATTCATGTCTTTGTCCTTCTGCTAGGCTAATTTCCTTCACTAAATCAGTTTAGTTGTAGTGAAAACATTTTTTTAATACTCTAGCTTCAAAAAGCTGGTGAAACTTAAGCTATTGTGTATAGCACTTAACAGCAGCTGAGATGAGAAATTCTAGAGCACATTGAAGGGGATGCTTGTAATAACAGATTTAGACTTTATAAACTTGTTTTGCAATCCTCCTTACTCAAGCTCAATGAACATCTTTCCCACTGGAAATATCACTATACAAACACCCTGATCACTCTCTTCCTGTTCTCTCAGCAGCCTAAAGTTACCTGCTTCCTAACAAAGTTAGGGCAAATTAAGTATCCATTATAGAGACTAAACCTTTATTATCACAACTGTGGCAGCCACATTTAGTAGCTACACAGTATCTGTGGGGAGTAGAAAATTCAGAAGTCCCGTACCATTCAAATAGAATTGCATCTTTTAGCTTATATACATTTTAATGTAGACAGGAAATGCATCCTGAAATATTTTATAACCATGGACTAGAACTACACATTATTTATGTCATCACGTATTACAGTGCACTCTGGAAACCACAAAACTGCATGAACTGTGTATCAGTAACTAAAGAAATCATTCCAGAACTCCAAAACACAAATATATCAAAAACATTGAGAGAGTTGCTCAATTCACAACTGACTTTCCCAAACCAGCATAGGCCACTCCATTTAGGCAACCCAAAAGGCATTAAAAAGCTTGAATTAACATGTATAGACCTGGAAGTCTCCTCCATTGATTCCCAAACCTGATTTGCTCGAAGGACAATAATATCCTGCCTTTTAGGTATTACGAAACAAACTCTAAACCAAACAGTGACTCTTAGAAGAACTGTCAGAGCGGACAGAGAAGAAAACATTGGACTACTGCAAATACAGGGTCACGCAGAGCTAGTTGGCACAGTGACTGAAAGGTTGCTTGGGATATAGTCATGTATTCAGACCTCACTACTAGAAACAAAAATGGAACATTATTTTGATATCATCATATCAGGGTAAGACCTTACTTAGTATAAAGGAAATGAGGTTTCAGATTGTCAGCTTTTGTACTTTTTGAGAATATGACACTCAAAGCTATAGCCACTAGGTGGGGAAAATAGGCATCCAAAGAGAGGCAGGCAGGGAGAGTCAGGAGTTAATTTTTTTAATGAACAAACATATTTTTAAGTACTGAAAATAAAACAATAAGATACCTTCAAAAATGTATGCATTTAAGCAGTTTTTGAAAACAACGATGGATTTATCCAGGAAACTGGGAGTAATAGGTGGTGCAGTCTGCAGAAATCTTTGCAATATTCAGCAGCACTGTTACTTTCCTTTTACTTTTCAGTGTGCATGAATGCTGCACATGCATGTAGAATCATTTTGTAAGAGTTAAGGGAAGAAGCTAGCCAGTTCTACTCCTCCTTACACATTTCTAACCCAACCAGATGATTCTGGGCTTTAGGCAGACAAGTATTTATGCTGAAAATCCTAGACAGTGTCCCTTAAAGCCCTATGGAGATTTCTTCTGGGAAAAGCATATTGTATTTATAGCAGGGATGGCAAAACACTTCTGATATATGTGCCAATCAGAGATCACAGATTGAAGCTCTGGGCAGCAAATGTCCCTGAATTAGTACTCCCTACAACACATTAAACTGCCTCCAGCTGTTGAGTCTGTCTTTGCCTACTCATTGTGCTTCTCGTTTCACTCTCCTTTTTGGGGTGAAATACTCCATTATTTCTGCTTTGTTCTGGACCCATCTCCTGTCTGTTTCTTTTGTTGCCACTATTTAATAGGGACAAACAGAAGCAAGGGATTTCATGCTTAGTTGGTTAAACACACACACTCTCATGGAAAAATACCCTAAGTTAGTGCAGCACTAATGCTAACAAACCAAGCATTCAGAACTCTTGAAATACA
The DNA here is from genome assembly GCF_049639895.1 of Pseudopodoces humilis. Classification (NCBI taxonomy): domain Eukaryota; kingdom Metazoa; phylum Chordata; class Aves; order Passeriformes; family Paridae; genus Pseudopodoces; species Pseudopodoces humilis. Next base: position 60,766,700 of record NC_142203.1, on the reverse strand, counting down.
GAATTAAGGTTGAAAGCTCAGCCCTAACTCTGCTCCCTTCCCCCCTCCTGGTTATACTTATGGATATGGTCTCCTTTTACAATTTATTTTTCAGTTAAGGTACCTTTGAACAAATAGACTTCTAGTACTTGCACACACTTTTATGCAGAGGACTGGTTAATCATCTGAAGCTGTTGATAAACCTCAAGAAGTTTATCAAAAAAAGTAATGTTTGCACACAGTAGGTTCCATAGATCTGATGTTGTCTGAGATCATGCAAGCACAAAGAAACCTCAAACCTTGAAGAGATAATGTGAAGAGGCGACACAAAAACACAAGACAGACGATTATAATGTTAACGATATGAAACAACTGGGAACAGCAGTGGAATAATTGAATGCAAGTAATAAAACACACAAGGCACCAGAATTAAATTATACACTGTGTGGGGCTGGGGAGGTGAAGAATATATAAATAAACTAAATATTAACTGTACGAATATATTAACTTTAAATAAGTACAACAAAATTCAGTGCATTTCACAGTGTGAGCTGAAGTTGCAGGCTCCTCAGTATCCATACTGCTGTACAGGTGGTTACATCTCTACAAAAAAAAAAAAAAACAAAACCCAGGGTTCATCTCCATATATATGACTTCTGTGACATCTTCACTTTCTATGTGACTTCAGTAGTAAGGACAAAACCTAAGATTACTGTTTATTTTGTGGCTACCAAAAGAGATGAATGTAGATGCATGTAACCACTGCCAGCCTGAGTGATGTTCAGCACAGATAAAAATCCCAGCATCATTACTAGATGCCTTCTCTGACTGTCCACAATGTCATTAAGTAGTGACCACTCTACTCAAGATCCTCCACCCCAACACAGGGTAACAATCCAAACCCCTTGGAAGGCTCAAGGTCTCCTAACCTGCTACACCATTCCTCACACAGGATAAAGCAATCCTCTAGTTTAACCTGGCTAAGGAGTGAGTGGCCAGCCCACAGATGGAACCAAAAGCACTCCTTCTCCACATGCATCTACTCCTCTTCAACTTTATACCAGCCTGTGCTGAAGAAAAACCAACAAGTATAAGAATTAAGGACGGGTAATATAAAAAAGGAGAGAAGAAAACCATTTCTCAAGGAAGTGAGGCAGTTTTAAAGAGCAAACAGTCCTGGTGATATCCTACCTCACAGAAATAACAGAATCATAGAATTGTTTGGATTGGAAGGGACCATAAATATCATCTAGGTCCAGCTGCCCCGGCAGGAGCTGAGACATCTTCCACCAGACCAGGTTGTTCAAAGCCCCATCCAATACCTCCTAGGATGAATCACCACAACTCTCTGGACAGTCTACTTCAGGATCTCACCACCCCCACAGTAAAGAATTTCTTCCTAACACCTTATAAAAATCAACCCTCTTTTAGTTTATAACCCGTCCCCCTTGTTCTATCACCACATGCCCTTGCCAAAAGTCCCTCACTAGCTTTCTTGGATGCTCTTTTCAGGTGCTGGAAGGTGCTATAAGATCTCTTGAAGCATCTTCTCCAGACTGAGTGAGCCCAGCTCTCTCATCCTGCCTTCGTAAGAGAGGTGCTCAGGCCTCTTCTGGACCCACTCCAACAGCTCCATGTCATTCCTGTGCCGGGCACCCCAGGGCTGGATGCAGCAAGTGGGGGTCTCACCAGAGCAGAGGAGAAGAGCACAATTCCCTTTCCCTGCCCTGCTGGCCACATTCCTTTGGATGCACCCCAGAACACACTTGGCTTTCTGGGCAGTTCAGTGCTCATGGCTGGGTCATGTCCAGCCTGTCATCCACGCACCAGCATACTCAAGCTCTTCTCAGCAGGCCTGCTCACAACCTATTCTTTGCTCATCATGAGGTGCTTGGGATTGTCTTGCCCCAGGTGCAGAACCTTGCACTTGACCTTATTGAATTTCACATGGTGCACACAGATCCTCCTGTATTACAGGAGACGAATCAGCAACATATGGTCTAGGGCAGGAATCTCAAATTTTTCCTTCTGACCATGAAGAAATACATTTGGATTCATTGGTTTATTATCCCCTATAAAAAGCTTCTTGGTATTTCAGAGAAGCCAGATTCTGGAACCTCAAAAGAAGCAATACCCTTAAAAAAACTTTCAACATCTCTTGTAGTCCCAGATGAACAAGACATAAGACACAGGCTCAAGCACTAAAAACAGACAAATGACACAGACACATTAATGTTTTAACATATTTGATAACTCAGCTACCAACAGAGAAGGCTTAGAGAAAACACAGTTAAGAAGAAAGAACTTGATGACTTCTCACAAGCCACATATGACACTGCTGCTCAGAGCATATAATTTCAAAGGACTTCATGGTCATGATAATACAATTACAGTGGGTTAAATTGCTGGAGATAATTTGTTTTATCTGATATCAGATGAACTGCTCTTAGATGAAGGCTTGACCCAAAGTTCAGTTAATCATAAAAATGCAATAAATGCAGTCAAAGACATAACTTCCCTGGAAGCAGCTGTAAGGCAACAGGAGTCCTTTCCCTACCATCAGCCAAAATAAACCACAAACCTCACATCCAAAATGGAAAATGAGCGTCTCTAACCTTAATCATTTACACTCCCTATAAAATCAAAACCAAATCATGATTCTCCCTTACATTCACACTAGAAGAAAGAATGTAGTAATAAATATCAAGTTCTAGATATACTCAGATATTCTGTGAGGCAGTATGATTTAAAAGTCTATATAAAATGAAATGCCAAACAGCTATGATAAACCAAAGCTGAGTCAGCAAACAGTTATAAACACATGCACAGGTGGTACTCTGAACAGAAGATAATCACTCAGTTCACCGCAGAGTCAAATCAAGTTCCAAGGGGACTTTTGGACACTTCTAAGTTCCATCAAGTGTGGAATTATTGCTCAAGTTGTTTCCTCTCTGACAGTTTGCTTTCCACTTGTTTTATTGCACAAGAGTAACTCATTCAATCCACCAGTCCATTCACATTTAACAGCAAGAGACAAAGGCAACAAAAAAGATGAATGAAAGCTTTGCAAACAGTTTGTTTCACAACTTAAGGAAACACAACCACACCAAAAAAAGCCTAGAGAATCATCGAAAATACCAGCAAAAAAGGCAGTACCAGCACCACCCAAATGTGCAAAAGTTAAGGATGTGACACCTCCTGTCACTTCTAATTTCTGGTAAGGATAAAAGATATATACATTTTTTTCTTAACACACCCCCTCAAAAAAACCACACAAATAACAACAATTAAAACAAAATCACACCTTTGAGTTTCATGCTTGCTATAAGTTATCCCTGTACAGTTTCTGAGCCAAACCATAAAAAACTTTTCCATGATTTATGGGTTCTACAAAGTGGGTTACCAAAGTTTGGGTTCTTTTCAGCATAGAATGAATAATTCTGTTCTGTTCACATGGGATCACAAAAGCAGAAAGAAGTATATAGATCACTTGGCATTCTTTGATTTTTTTTTTCTGAGCTGACTACACGACTACATGCTACCTACATGCAAGAGCATACCTTGTTTCTTTTTTCTCCCCAAAAACTATTCACAAGTATACATGACCTTGGACACTTGTATTCAATATTCATGGCACACATAGGACTACTCTGTTAACAATATCAAAAAGAGGATTTATTGAAACAGTAGAATGACATCTTCAAGCCCCATGCCAGAATGGGTCAAGGGAAAAAAATTAGAGAAATATATCTGGTACAAAGAGAAATCTAGTTGTACACTAGATTGAGGTAAATGAAGACTTGCATTGTATTACATGCATTTAAAAAAATAAATAACAAGAAAAACTATTGCTGCTGTCCTACTCTTGAAATTTGCAGGAAACTTCAAAATACACTAAGCGAGTAAGACCATCATACCCAGTGAAGTGAAACTTCTGAAATTTACAAAAGGATCTGTAAAACAAAATTGTCTCAAAAAAACCCAGTTAAGTTAAAACAAATACAAATTTATTTGAAACATAGTTGAAAAAAGCATGGAAATAGCCAAGGGCAAACAAGAGAAGTGTGTTGTCATGCACTAATAGCCAGGAGATCTCAAGGGGGGAATCAAGGGAAATGCAGGTGATACCAGTGAATAAATCCCTGAAAAAAAAGCAACAAAATCTGAATTCTTCCATCCATTGTATCAGTAACATTACAGAAATGGGCAAACTCCAGTGTGTTTTTCCCAACCAAATTCACTCAAAGCTTTCAGAGCTGTTAGGCATCATAATTATAAATAAAAGAAAATAATTCCTGGGCTGAGTGTGTTTTTCTTGAGTATCAAAAACCAAAGTAACCTAGAGAAACGGTAAGTTTTGAGCAAAAAGAAGAAATAACTAATGTTTACTTGAGGCAAAGTTTCCTCTGAGATTAAGCCCCAAGATATGTCTCGTTTCTCCTTATGAAAGATTTCAAAACTAACAGTTGACATCAAATCTGAGAGAAAAGAGGAAAAATCTCTGAGGACAGCAGTCCAGATTGTTTTCTATAACATCCTGTCCTACTGAACAAGTTCATAGCTGAGACTGAATAGTAAGTACAACGAGATGATGTTTATGAGTTAAATTTAAAAAACTGTGCAAAAAAACCCCAAACTAAACCAAACAAACAAAAACAACAAAAAACCACAACAATACACAAAACATACACACATAAAAAAAGCAAGTAAACAAAAAAAGAGAGAAGAAATGGACCTACTGATATTTGAGGGAGGGAGGAAGCCATAAACAGGAGAATTTTAGAATCAATTTACAAATACCATACAGCAAAATTAAACACAATCATGACAGAGCGACAATACATTAAGACGAAAAGTACAATTTCAACTGTGACTTAAACCTGGTCAGGAATCCCTGCTGCTCTCTGCTCATACAGTACACTGAGCACACCATGGAAAATTTAGGCATTACCAAACCAAGACATGAACAAACCAACAAATGTTTGATTGCCCTAAAATTATCAGGAGATAAGGAAAGAAGACATGAGTAGAAAATGATGCAACAAAAGTTATTAAAATAGAAACAGCCAGTAGAAACTAATGCAAAAAAAGTTACTAAAATAGAAACAGTGTATGCACTTAATATCTAAACAGCATTACCAGCATACACAATCCAACAAGAAGTAATTGGAGGATTTAGATAAAAGGAGGGGGACAGAACAAGGACAACCTGATTTTGCAGACTGTGCACATCTTCTGGCCAAAGAATTCTTCTGCTTGGAACACTAAAGACAAGACTGCTTTTCAACAACAGAAAATGGAGTAAGAATTATACCAGTATTGGTGCAGTCACAAATGGGAGATCCAACAGACTATTACCAGTCCATGGCATTACCGGTTTGCAGTGTCAAAACACTAGATAATTGCAGGCTGTAATTATCTCTTATTTATTAGGCTCCCTATGAATTATTTCAATCTTATGTGGCCCTCTTCCTCTTACTTTCCCAGTACACTGCATTTACAAAAGATTAGAAACTTCAAGAGAATATCTGTTTTGACCAAAAGACCCTAGGGAATATGCAACATGTAGTAACATATACTGGAACGTCTCTTCCCTCCCCCTTATAGAGCATAACAGTCTTACTTGGCTAGCACAGCACATTACTACCATGGGAGGAAACAGACCAACCCACACAAAAATATTAATCCAAAATATACAATTAGAGGAAGGCATATGAATCTCAAGTACCATTAAAAATGCAGAACAGGTTTAGCCTCAATCAAACTCTTAATGAGTTAGGTTTGGGAAACTTCAGCCATTGAAAACATCTCATGCTCCAACACAGGCATTTCACATTTCTCCTGTCTCCAGTTGCAAGTTTGGATTCTTTTTCTGCCTACATATTTACAATGCAGTTTCTCAGCTGATGAAGACTGCATTGGCTATTTTGTTCACTTAGAACCACAAAATCATAACTCAAATTTGTTATTCCTTATTCCTTGATTGAATAAATCAAGTACTACACAGTCTTTAAACCACTTTAAAGATAATGCCAAGAGATGCCCTCCTTTTACTGCCTAAAAGTTTGGGGAACACAACTCAGTATGAGATGGGGATTTTCAGCTGATAGGGAAGGGAACAGATCCTACACAGAAATGTGTCAACTGCAGATAACTGTTGTTTTCATGAGTTTGCACTGTTAAAAAAAAAACAAACCTAAAAACCAAATTATAAAAAATAAAACACTAAAGCTCATACAACAACCATACAAACAGGATTTTTATTTTTTTTGATTAAGTATTGACCAATGACTATTCATCTTCTTGATTTAGGTGGGAAAAAAAACCTGAATAAATAGTAAAGAATATTCTTTAGACAAATTCTGGACACACATACTATGTTGCCTTTGAAAAGCCATAGCTGAATTTTAACATTTTTTAGGTGAAAATGGAAGCTGACAAGAAGCAGCTTTTTTGTTTGGTTGGTTGTTGGTTGTTTTTTTTTTTGTGAAAACACACATTTTTGTGTCTTTGCTCACAAAACAGCCTGCCATACAGCTACGCAGACTCATTGGTATGTCAGTGTGCCTGCTCTATGGTGCTGACAACCCAAACCAAGAAATTTCTCCTGGTGAAACAACCACCACTTTTTATCAATTAAGAGGCATGAAACACTTCAATCCACAAGAGTGTATCAGTATGCCAGATTTTTTTTTTTTAGTCTCAGAACTGCTGAAAGCCTTTTAAGAGGAATTAAATTTTTCTCCTTTGAGTAGGTACAGCCTCCAGTCAGCTCTAGGAAACCAACACTTTTAAAAGGAGCAAAAGCCCTCTGCCTGAACCCTTCCTGCGCAATGTTTCTCAATGGTACTGCTTTCATTGAAAGTGTGATGAGTGTCTTGGTTTTTTTCCTATAATTATTATGCAAGAGTTCCATAAAAATTTTTGTCATTTAAAAAAGCAACAGATTTTTACTTAAGAATGCACCTGATGTTGATGCATACAAGCAAAAATCCAAGCAGAAGTACATTTAATATGTTGTTCAGATAACTGAGCACAGCTCTGGGATGCTCAGTTCCTATGCCGATTTAATGCTTAGCTGTGGGAGATTTAATACATGTTCTAAGGAAGCTGCAGACACTTCAGTAAGAATTGACTCACTGCTTCTTACGGGAACAAAAATTTTATCTTTTATTCTAGATCAACATAAATCTTGCCAAGCTGGGAAACTCCTTTTTGCTGCCTAGAAAGAAAAAAACACTGAGGTTCAGGGAGAACTGCCATAATGCTGAGAGTCTATCAGAGAAACATAAGCAATCTGTAGCTGGTACCATAACTCAGAGTGAGACAATGAATAAAAACTGGTTTCAGACATGGAAGGCAGTTGTCTTTTAGAGACTAAGATATATGATTAGTTGTAGAAGTAGTACACTGGCTTTAACTCAACTTTGAGTTTTAAATATCTTAAATTTTTGCATTCACTTTCCAAAAGACTGGCAGACTACTAAAGAATTGTAATACAGAACTGGAATTCTGCATTATTGTATTGAATTGTAAAAAAGAACTGGAAGCTGTGATTTTGTAATACAAAGGTATAATAAACTTTAACAGTGACACCTCAGCAACTGTCACTTACCTACATATCATTAAATCAGTATTTTTGAAACACAGGGAACATATGGAGCATGAGAAAAGATGCACACAGTTCTATTCATGCCACAGATTTTTCACTGAAAAGTGAAAAATCACAGTTCACAAGTAATTCTGCAATTTATTTTTGCTATATTGCTGTTTATTACAATTAAAAGATACAAGGCATGAAATGTATCATACCATTTTATACAAAGAATAAGGAGTGCAGGAGACTTTGATTATGATGCTGGGGAACAAAGTTACAAAGTGTAGGATTTCAGAAGAAAGTAACTGCTCTAAAACATGTCAAAAATCACAGTAACTAAAAAAGCACTGGAAGAATTTTAGTTACATAAGTAATAATAATATAGGCCTTTTTATCTGAAGAAATGTGTAACTGATCAGGTTTCTTCATCCTTGCAAGAAATTCTTAAGATGATGCTTAAAGATTATTGCCAGAAAAGCATACAATGACAAATTAAGTCTTAAAGAGATCAGTGCTTAATCAGGAAGAAATGGCAACTGTCGTGGTTTTAAACCAATAACTAAGAAAATTACTTATTTCTTGCTGTGAGATATGGATTAGAACAAGAGCAAAACAGGCATATAACTTAAAAGGAAAAAAAAAAAAAGTTTATTGACAAACTACAATAAGAACACCAGAATAAACTTCCAGAAAAAACCTTTTCATCCCCTGTCTACCCACTATTCCCTTGTTCACATGACAAAAGAGACAAAACCTTTGGAACTTTGATGGTTAAAACAGTCCCAATTCTTGCTACAGTCTTTTCACCAGTCTTTATAGAGAAACAGAAGTTTCTTCCTGTTAATTTATGGAGTTTCTCACAAGAAAAACTATTTTTGTTATAGTTTTCCATTGCTCTAATGTTAGCTGCCCAGAGCTGCTGTTATTAGAGCCCACTCCTCCCATTTTTCACATCACTCCCAAGTGTGTATGGGCCATGAGTCTAGGGATGGGATTTTTAAGGATAAGTTATTCAAAGGCAAAAAGTCTTCTTCATCTGTTTCTGTGAGCTTCACCAGAAAACAGTTTTCTCATTGCCTCTCAAGGCTTCAAATCTTCCAGCACTTCACTGTACCATAATTACTCTACTTTTTTACTCAAAATTTACACTTTGAACACTCTATTCCTATTTACTGTCATGAATTAAAGGAGTGTTTTCAAGACCTTATTGTCCATTTCCATAGTTTTAACAGAAAGATATTTCAGCTTAATTAAAGCATCTTCTTAATTCTCTACCTTTTCTGAAGCTTCTTTTCTTTCCTGTCACTAGTAGTTTATAAAGTCTCTTTTCATGTTGATCACTCTCTTTTTCTCTGTCTGGATAAAAAGATTAATCCGCAAGTCTCATCTGGGAAATGAAAGAGTTAAAATCTTGCCCAGGCTGTTGTAGGTAGTTCTGTGGCCTCGGCCGGTGCAGGAGCTGGAGCCGTCTGCGATGGAAAGCTCTTCATGGCTGCTCTGAAGAGTGTAGGCGCCGCGCCCAGCCCGCTGCAGGTCTAGAGCCTCTCTCTTTCTTCACTCAGCAGTCTCCAGTGTATCCAGCCACAGCAAAAAACCTGCAGCCGAGCCAGAGATCGGCTCGGCCCGGCCCGGCCGGAGCCCGGAGAAAACCCCCTCCACAGGGCCCGCATCCCCCGGCCGGGAGACGCTGGGCCCAGCCCAGTCCCCGCCCGGCCGCATGGCCTGGGCAGGGAACGGAGGCCTGGAGCTCCGCCACCCTTCCCAGCCAGGAAACAAAGAGAACCAAGAGAGCTCTGGTTTTACACTTTAAGGTAGGGTTCACAAGTTGATCCCACTTTTCAATGGCCTAAACTGCTGTCAATTCTCAGCAATGACCGATAATTGGTCAGGAGAAAAGACTCCGGGCAGTTCCCAGCAACTTAAACTTTCTTAAAGGTAAAGTAACTCCATGACAGCAACCTATAAAAGCAGGGAAAGAGACATTAAACCTTGGTTTCCTAGTGCACTGCACACAATCATTATCTGATACATGGAGGTGGAATCATCATGCACATAGATGAACTTTTATGTGAGAGGTTTGCAGAACAGAGAGAAGAACTGGGTATAGTTCTATATTAGAAACACTCTCTCTGTAGACCAGTAGGAAGCAAAACCTCTGCCCCAAATCCTACAGCCCATTAGAGGAAGAGCTGGTAGCAAGGCATCAGCTCTACATACAACCTTGGACAACCTAGCTTGGACTTGTATAGTTGAGCAACTTGAGAAGTACCAGGGACTTTCTGAACAGATATTTAACCAAAGGAATTAAAAGAGGAGATCCTCCAACACTGCAGTCACTTCCAGTTCTGCAGGTCAAGAGCAGAAAGATCGGATTTTGAAGTGCTTACTGCAAAAGAATATTTTCTACTCATTTTTATACAAGCATTTTATAAAGTCCATAAGAATGAGAGAAAAAATGCTGTTTGCATTCTCTGACAAGTTGAAATTTCTCATGCCCAAAGGATAGCACAAGCCCATAGATCTTCTGCAACAGAGAAGAGGCAAATTGTGTCAGGTCACTATCCTCAACTGATTAAAAAAAGCATAAGACTGAGCATTCCTCAAGACTCAATGGTTAGGCAAAATGATGAAGCAGAAGTTTTTCCATCACTATTAACCATACTGGCCAAATCTGAAAATTTGCTAACAGCTACTGTTTTTCTTACTGAATTTTTCAAGTTCCTTACCACAGGAAACTAAAATATCTCAGACCTTTTTTTAAAGCATTAAGTATTCTCTCTCCAAACTCAGAAATAATTTGATGGAAAAGAACAAAATATCTAGGCCCACAGTTCAAAATTAAGCAAATCATGATAAATTCTAGTGAATATGCGCTGTCTTGAACCATTTTCCTAAAAACACCTCTCAAAGGTCTTTGATATAAGGAGGTCAGCTGTGATTTCCAAAAATAATGCACCTTTGCCTAAATTTTCAAACTGACACTAACAGTAAATTAGGTTATTTTTAAGTTCATTCTTAGAAACAAATTTTATTAAATTTGTTTTTAAATGTACCTAACTTCACTAAGTTGAGACTAATGTAAAATTGAGAGAAAGAGCAAGAAAAAAATCCTGCGAAAACCAGCAGGAAGAGGGAAGAACATATTGGTATTAAAGTATTACTTCTAGTGAAATACCACTGAAGTTCAACATAATTCAAATCATAGTGCACTGTGTGTAAAGCAGACAGGAGTCTAAGTCCCATACACTAGAAGAAAAGCATTACATGACTTTTAGTTTTGTTCAGAAATACAATATAGTTGTGGCACTGATTCAACCTATACATAACTTCAAAAGAAAACCATCCTTCCGCAAGGAAACACAGTCTTAAGCAACAACAAAACACAAATTTCAGTGCTAGTTTTTAAAGGCATCAAAAATATGAGAACATGATTGTGAGCACAAGGGAACGAGCAATTTAAAGCAGTTTATTGTAAGAGGACACAACTGAGCTGAGAAGTCTCATATTTGACTTTTGTCCAGAAACAGGAATCAAAATGAACTATTAAGCTGCAGTCTAAATGTTTGAAGATTTTTTCAGCTGGGGACATTATACAGCCTTAAATGGTAAAAACAGTTAAGTCCTATCCCAATAAAAATCCTTGGAAAAATAATCTTCTACAAATAAGATGGACATAAAGTTCCAACAGACCATAAATTGATTTGGATATGTTCACATTAGAAAAATCACACTGACAGCAATAAGCACACCATTCAACATCATGAAACCAGGTAAATATTTTTGCACCAAGCATACATATGAAGTCCATTGTAAAAACATTAAAACCTGCTTGGACTTCCAGGCACACTGAAGTATTTTAATGACAAATGTATTGTGATTCTTCTTCCTGCACTCTCCTGCTTTTCTCTTCTGCTAAACCTTACATTCCAACCTAATAGCAATATATTTTCTCCTCCAATCAACCATACTATTCAGTGGTATTTCCTAGAAAAATTTTTCTTGTGTGTCAGATAAACACACAAGAAAATCCTTCAGGGACAGCTTGATATACCACAGATGCCAGTTGAAATAATACTGAACCAAGAAATTAAGAATTTCCTTAGTGAACCTATCAGCACAGAAAATGTATATTTTAGCAAAATTTAACTATATCAGGCATGTGACTTGGACTTCATTCCATAATTTTAAAGCTATGTGGGTACAGAAGCATCAGAAAGGTCATGCAACGGGGAAGACCAACTGCAGATAAAACAAGAAGTCTACATGCAAGAAGGAGCACGATGGTATTGCTTTATTGTACTATCATGAACGTTTTATTTGGGAAACAAAAGCACCTCATATGTGGCATTTTAGGATAGCAAAGTCCTCTTCATAATTTTCTGGTTAAAAATAATTTGGTGCTTCCTGGCTAGACAAAAACAGTGGCAAAAAAAAGATTACATGGCAGGTGCCACACAGGATCTCATTGAGAGTAAACAAAAACATATTTCCTGGAGAAATTGCCGAATTTCTATCAACAATTAAACACCCTTTTAAATTAAACTACACCTAGCAAAGAACCGTAAGAATTGGCAGCACAACTTGATCATTAGTGTTTTCATACAATTGTGCACTTTCCACATTTTCAGGAATGAGACCTGTAAATTTCCCCATTTTTACACACATTCAAAGAATTAGACTGTCATAAATGACTTAAGATTTTTGGCAGGCCATCTGATCTAATAGCTTTGAATTTCCCTTAAGTGCATATTGTGGACGACTTATTTTAACAAGAACTAACACTACCTTGAGGCTCAGACAAAATCTAAATTCTTAACTCCTTTGCATCACTAACATGCCAAGTGAAGGTCAGTGTTATATATGTGTTATGTGCTTAAGGTAGATTAAGATGCATGACATGCTACATATATTGGACATTCTTTTGATCTTAATTTGAAGCTATTAATCTTTCTAAAGCAGAGTAAGAACATCTCCATATACTTGGACTATGCATTTTGTATCTCTGGTCAGCAGAGTCCTGAGTCTGAGAGAACTCCAGAAAAATTTCAAAGAAATACTTTTCCAGTCACATTAGGGTTAAAAAGTAAGCAAGATTGCTCATGCTTGCCATTCCACAAATTCCAAATATATTTGAAAAGTCATACTAGTCTTATTCTGCATTCCAAATTCCTGCAATATTCATTAGTCTAAGTGTAAGAACCATGACGAGTGGAAGACCAATTTGCTCATAACGTTTCCTGTTTTGGTTTCACTCTAGATCTAGTTTTTTACTGTAGCATATTGGAGAATTTAATCAATCTTCCCAGAAAGAATGTCAGCAACTAGAGCTATTTCAGTGGCTCATTAGCTAGTTATTAGAAACAGACTTCATCACTGATATCTTAAGACAGTGAAAACAAAAACCAGATTGCATGGATTTGTTTTTAAAGAATTTGATGTCATCATTTTTGCCATTATAAATTGATACTGAAAACAAATATTGGCAAAGAAAGCAAACATCCCATACTTTCTGGATTTCTCCATTGACCACACATAGGGAAAAATATTACTTCAACACTACATAACACTCCTCTTCCAATACAGACATGTGATAACATTATTTAAAAAATTAACAAACAAAACCTTAGATTTTCTATTCTGTCAAAGGGACAAATCTCAGTTGACAGTTTCACAACCCTGTTTTCCTCTCAAAAAAATCCTGACATAATGATCCTGCAGTTTTCAACCACTTTATGCTGCAGGTCATGTGGCAGAAATGTTAGCCATACCCTTCAGCACTTCCTGCTCATTAGCTTGGATATTCTCCATGTTGTAAATGAATGGGCACATTAACTTTGTTCATTCCCAACACTTGCAGCAGGCTGGAAGGTTTCATTCAGAAACCTGAGCATCTAAAAGTTCTAGAGGCATTCAACATCATGAAGGTGAAGATTCCTGAATTATTTCACTGGATTTTTATACCCCATCTAGTAAATACAGTTTTCTCTTTACCAGTTGAGCCAATATTCAAATAACTTCTTTTAAATATCGTTTATATTCATGGATCTATAGGAAGAGACTTTGGAATATGGCATCAAGTTCCAGTCAGCTTTTTTTCTATACTTCTGTAATTTTCTATAGCCTGATAATATCAGTGCTTAACTCACTTCAGTCAATACTTACATCCAACCAACCAAAGAAAAACATTTCAATACTGAACGGATGCTATTCCCCAGTTGTGCTTATCCCACAGCCACATCATCCCAGATTAAGCTGTACTGCATAATAAAGGTCAAGGTTTTATTTTCAGTATCAGCATATCCTACACATATGTAGAGCCCACCAAAATGAAAATATGAAGAAAAAGATAATCCTCCCAACAGTGTAGCCTCATTCCTTCAGGGGGATTTGCTCATTTGCTGTTTCAAGGGGGGAATATTTTTTCCTTTTGCAATTGCCAATTTTAAACCCTAGGAGGCTAGGGCTTCGAAACCCGACTACTGAAAGGACTGACATATCCCAAAGAATGTAGGAGGAATTTGATTAGGCTTTTTTATTGGGAACTATTTGTAGTACTCCTAGATGCTTACATAGTAACAGTAGCTAAAAACCCTCACCATCTTTGGCTGTCCAGGAGACTGCACCCCTTCTCCAGGAATGTGGATTCAAGCATAGTTATCCACGTATTCATCACCCCTAGGCTGAGTATCACCGAGCGCTACACCCCAGGGACGAGGCGTTGCAACTGAATCAACAGGCACCCTGCCCTGGGAAGCGGCACGTGGGGATTGCTCACCCGCGCCAGGCGGCCCGCTGGTCTGCTGGCAGATTCTTTCCAAGATCGGGTGCTTGATTTCATGCTAACGCGTGGGAGGGGATCCGTTTCTCCATGAATTTCTGTGATGATGGCAGTTGAGAGATCATTGCTATGGGCCAAATCAGGGGAGGGAGGCTCATTTCCACCGCAGCTGACTTCAGCAGTGAAATGCTTGTGGTAGTGTCTCAACCGCAAGACAGTTATTAGTTCAGCAAAATTTCCTCTGCGACAGAATTGTGATTATAGGAATGGGTTCAATGCCCACAAAGAGAAAAAGTAAAACACCATCTCAGAGTACCATATTGAATTTCACTGGGCACTTGTATCATATTACCATGCATTTCAAGCAGAACATTTGAGCAACATTTTTGTCTTAACAAAAAATATTGCTTAAGAAGTTGCACAGAAAGCTTTTAAAGAATGAAAAAAATGCTGCTTTACATAGAAGTAAGAGTAGGGTGAGACCAAAAAAATTTGCAACAGATTTCTTCTACCCAATTCTGTTGATTCTCAGCTGGGACAGAGGTAACATAAATAAGTAGATCAATCAAGGCAGAGACTATTCTCCAATTCAGATTTCCCATGTCTTCCCAGTTCCAGCAGCTCCTAGTTTTCTGCTCTAATAAACAAGCTACTCACTTCAGTAAACAGTACTTTTTGTTAGTCAAGCCTTTTATTACAAAATAGTTTCTGGCCTTGATGCTAGATTTTTAATACTGGCCATTCACATGCAGCTCTGCACATCAAAAATGCTATTGTACTGCTGCAGAAAATTAACTACCTAAGGCACATGCTTTATAAAGCAATCACAGTAGACAGTAGATGTGCAAGACAGCAAAAGCTCCAGTGCATCCAGATCAGGCAGAGGAAGAGAACGTGACAGTCCCTTTGTAAAAGTGGGGGCTCACTGATACAAAAATAAAACAAGTAATGTGCTTTACACAGGCCCTAGACAGCTCAAATGACAGTGTGGAGCTACACACAAACAAGTGTAGCTTGTAAGTACCACAAACAAGTGGTACTTACACCCTTTCAGGTAATGCACAAAAAAGAAAGCAAACATGAATTAAGAAGTGGATTCTTAGTACTTCCATACATTACATACATACATACATACACCATGCAAGTTAGCTTAACTCACTGAACTTTCACACATAAATTAGTGATTATATACCTAAAGTGTTTTCAAATTAATTTTAATTATACTGCAAATTGTGCACAGACTAGACTGCAGCTCAGCATGTATTCATGTAGCTCAACTCCTACTTCCTTATGACTATCAAAAAGTCATAAGGAAGCAAAAGAGAAATATATGAACTGCTTACCTACTTGATAGCCATTAAAGAAAAATCTATCTGTGGAGGAGAGAATAAAGACATCTGTTTTCATAGAGCTGGGTATTTTAACATCAGTTTCAGGCTGCCCTGCTATGTAAAAACAGTAGCATATTAACAGTTGCTGTCTTCCGGTTCTGTCTTTTAGTGATTTTGTGGATGCCCTAAGATTCCTACATGAAATTAAAATCAGTCTCTCAACTCTGAGCCTTAAATGTAGCAGCATATATAAAATAAATAAACCCATTTCCCTTTGTTACTTGCAGAGACACTAATTTCCCTCTTTCAGAACAGGCATTTGTTAATGCAAATGCATCAAGGCATCACATTTTTTTCCTTATGTTTCAGATTACAATATTGCCAAAAGTACAAATTTCTATTTGTTCAAATTTATTTTGTACTTATACTACATGTGGCATATTGAATGTGCCAGCTCTCAAAAATCACAGTGCAGTCTTGAGCTGCACCCTCTACTAAAACAAATCTCACTTACAAAATCTAAGAAAGCCGCAGCAGTATAAACACATAATAATCTTTGAGACAATCTAAAGGAATTGAGATAACCAGATAAATGTCCTGGGAACTTTCTGAAGGGATGCATGCAGCTGTAAATGGAGTGAGGACAAGAAACAATGGACAAATTGAAGCCCAAGAGGTTCAGTAGGGATTGAAGAAAATACTTTTTGCCCATGGGAACAGTCCAGCACTGCCCAGACAGGCTCCACAGTCCTTATCTTTGATGGTTTCTTCCACTTGGTTTCAAGACCAGAACTAAGCTGAACAAAGCTTTGAGCAACCTAGTCAGACCTTAAGCTGACCCTTCTTTGACCACAAGGTTAGACTGTAGACCTTCCAAGATCCCTTCCCACCTCAATTGTCCTGTGAAAGCAACACAAATTCTACAAATTCTGTGATATTTCATCTATACAAGTCTTAAGTGACGACACTTTCCAGTAAACACAGTTTGTAAGTCAGTAGTGCTTTTAAAAATCTACCATCACTGAGGAGGGCCCTCAAAAAAGTCTGAACAGTTTATTAACTTGAATAGACTTCCACAGACTGCTTGATCCAATGTAGGCATGTTGATTCACTGCTACTTTTGCCCAGGTGCTCAAACCAAAGCACCCACACCAGCTTAGTCACAGGGTGAGCAGTCAGTACCCAATTTATTGTCTCTTTACGAGTGAAAGCATCTCTAGAAGCACATCACAATGACCAGGGTGTTTTTTGATTTGTAATTACAGTCAGGGGAAAAGAGAACCCTCTCACACATTAACTGAAAAGGAATCATCAAGCATCTGCCTGTGCTTCTCGGAGAGCTGTGGGACAGCTCTGAAGGACTGCCAGATCTACTTACTCAGTATCCTCATTTGCACGACAGGCAGGTTGCCAAGCTCAGTTAAACAATACCTGAGGTCTAGTTTATATTCCCACCTAGGCCAGATAGCTAGGGCATATGGGAGACACTGGCTGGAAAAGATTTAAAACACTTGCAAGTTTGGGTGTGAGGGCGGTGTGCGTTGACAAGGGAATTAGACCATGGCTCTACAGGATTTCTCTTCTGATGCAAGATTAGAGCAAGCAGTTCTGCTCTCCCCCTCAGCCAATTTTCCTCAATGTCTGCACAGATGGAGGAGTGAGGGGCAGAACTGGAGCCTGCACTGCCTCTGGGGTGCAGGTGATAGACCTGGGACTCAGTGGCCCAGGCAGAGTCCAGCAGCAGAATGCCCTGATTCTGCTGTTCAGGCACGCAAGCTGCAGAAACCATCTGCCTTTGGGCTGGCATGGACAGGCTGGTCTCAATTTATTTTAAAAATCAGGCCCCTCTCAGCTGCTCACTTGCTTTTTCATCACTTACTCCGCTTCTCTGCTCCCATGTCTCACACACCAGTTGCAGTAGCTTGTTTCCTCCCCACTCCCACTTCTCTCTTCACATTGTCAGAAGAGAAGGGAGATGGAAGCACCTTCTTTCCCAGTTCATCACCTGTGAAGAAAATCTCTTAAAAAGAAACAAAACAGTGACTCACCCAAGCACAAAGCCAACAAAAAGTTCTACATCTTGCTGCTTGCACATATCCGGAGTTAGGCAACATGGGTGGCCCACCTCTTTCTACAAGGACATATGGCAATGGAGCACCATTGGGCTGGCAGTACCCAGCACCACCACCCAACAGCTCTTACTTTTTCCTTCTCCACTCCAGCCACGTGCTCACAGAGCAAACCAACCTTCGCTGTGGTACCACCAGTCTTTGCCTCTCAGAACTGGCAACAGTTTGTAATGCACTGACCTCAGGTAGCACAACACACTATCCCTGCCAGGAACCTAGCCAGGTCCACTCTTCTATTATCTGTCCCTCTGTTACTTTTTGTAAGTTTAGACTGCCCCAAAAGTGAGACTTAGGGGATTGAGGGAAACCAAAACACACAGATAAAAAAAATGTGAACCTTTTAGCTCATCTCTGACAAATCCACCTGCAATGAACAACGAAGTTATGTTAAATGACATTAATTAAAATGAGCAATGCTTATATAAATACTCTCATTATCTTGTGTATAAGTAAGTAGAAGTAGCTGTAGAAGTAACAATTCTTGAAAATTTAAACTGTGTATGTAAAATTTTTAAGCTGATTGATGCAAGTTAAGGCAACATGAAGTACTATTTCATTCCAAGTTTTCAATATATCAAAACAAAACCAGAAGTACGCTGAAAGAAAAATCTCAATTCATCAACTTCTAAGAAAAATTTTGCATCGAAAGCCTCCTAGGCTGTATATAGTTTTCCAGTGCACCATGAAAAAGGAGTAAAAAAAACCAAACATGTATAATTTACTGGTCTTGAAAATAAAAAAAAAAAATTTAAATTTTAAAAATTAAAAAAACCCCGAAACCCTGTATTTATAGTTTGTAGATACATGCTTCACAACATCCAATTAAAATCATAATAAAACTACAGTGAAGTTATAACATTTACTTAATTATTTAAATTCTGCATTTATACTAGTTATTTTTAAGTTAATAAGGAAAATTAGCAGGTTAATTAAAATACCTGAATGCAACATATGCTTATTTTGATAAAACTGGAGCACAGGAATGAAAATCAGAACAAAGAATGTTTCTCTGCTTAAAAGGCAGAATGAAAAATATGCTGCCACTGAGACAGGAGAAGCTAAAACAGGGAGACAAAGTTTCACAAATTATTAGACCCAACAGCCATAGACAAAATCCCTAAGAAATATGAAAAGAAAAAGAAAAAAAAAAGAAAAAAAAAAGGAAAAAAAAAAGAAAAAAAAAAAAAGGGAAGAAAAGCCCTATGCCTTCTCTGCATAAAAAGAATTCCTATTCTCCTGTTAGATTTGTTTGATATTTTATATTCTTTTCACTAAAGAACTTAAAGAGGAAAGCTGTGTAACAGTCAAACATGCTCAGAGCACATAAATCACAGAAATCTACCAAAAACCACTAACAAGTATTATACCATCAAAGTCTCTGATCACAGATTTGCAAAGTATAAACTATCTGCTTTTTCTAAGATTCAGTAATGAACTGCTGCTGTGTAGCAGAGAAGTTATGAGTCTCCAAAACAGTGCACAGGGAATACTGTTTTATTGGATCTGATTCTTGTCAATTAATTTACATATTTAATTTTATTAGCATATTTACCATATATATTTACTTTCTTCTAATGTCACGAATCTCCTCAAAGTAAGAAAAATAGCAATAGCAGATAGCAAAAGCTATCTGTAAAATGGCTTTATATTTAATTGAATTCTTGTTCTGATTCATGATCAGTAATAATTATTCCTAGCAAAGAGGGAATAGACTTTCCAAAGAACATACCACAGAGAGACTTGCAAATTAATTCAAGTATTGTGTAAAATTGTTTCTTCATTAAGTGGTAGTGCTTCTCAAATATATAGTTTATTGTAACATCTGGATCCTTTCATCATCCCATTACTCTCTTTGCTATTCTTGAAATATCCTTGTAACAGGAAAACACTTTCAAAACATGCTCTGGCATGTTAAAGCCCAGAGCTTGCCACTGCAATTCAGATATTTTAAATTTACACCACCTCTTGTTTCCACCACCAAATGTACCAGCATGTCTCAGTATAATTTAAAATTTCCCCAATGCTTCTGCTTAGCATTCCCACTGCAACACAAATTACTGATACCCCAAAAAAACAGAAACAAAAAGATACTTCAAAACAGTTGGTTTATTTTAAATATGCTCTCCCCAAAATCATCTCTCCCCTGGTCAACCATCAGTGGTTCTTACATTGCATAGTAGCTATGACCCCTACGTTTGAGGTGGCATGATCAAAGGAGCACTGGCCAGACTTGGAAAAACATTTCCACTGAGAATGGACATACAGCCTGTCAAAAGGTTATTCCCACTGCGTACAGGGAGCAGCTCATATTACTGCAGTGTAACATGAAAGTGCAAAATCTAGCCATAGTAATCCACATACATGTTTTTCTTTCTAAAAAGGGCATATGGGAGACACTGGCTAGAAGAGAACATCCGTATTATCATTTGAAGGGAGGGGATGGACTGGTGAGGGAAAGCTTCCCTAATCAATCCAGCTGTAGGAATCAGCCTCTTAAAAAAATACTTTAAAAATTCTGCTTCTTACCATAGCAATTACTTCTCTTCGGTTGCTTTCCTTCCTTTTAGTTAAAAATTTATATATGCAAATATACATCTACATATAGATAATCAAACACATACATATGATCAGACTTTACACGCTGCGGAAGACAAAATAACTTTGGAGGCGTAAATCTTAATGTCAATGACAGGAAGGCTTTGGTGAACCATTACCATAAATCTGACAAACGCTAATTTGATGGGTGGCTGTATCTGTCTGCTGCAAGACCAGTCTAGACAGTCTATTGAGAAATCCTAAAACACAACTGTTTGTTCCCTGTAACACCATCTGGATATGGCAATAAGAGCCGACCCAGTGCCATTCACACATGGATCAAAGCACATGCTAATGCCATCATGAAGTCATACACATAAAAAATTCAATCTGAGAACTCTATGCAATTTTCCTAAGTCCTCAGTGAAGAAACCTCAGACTTAGCACAACTCAAGCTAAGTGCATGAAGAGGGGGAGAGGGTGGAAAAAAGAAGAGAATATTTAATGAGCTTGGCCTTCCCGAGGAATGTTAGGCCACCCATTGTATTGGAAAAGGCTCATGTCACACTTCAGTCATGGCACCCATCAGGGTGCCCCTTTACAAAAATTGATCCGGAGGTTTTTGTAATTACCTGTTTCAAACAGAAAGAGTGCCCAGAAAAAGGAGAAGGTTTCTGAGGTGTAAATCTTGCATTTTCTTATTTAAGACAGAGCTGGCAGAATTTGCAATATCGCAGACAATATTGAAAACCCCTCTCTCATTAAACTGCACCATGGCACTAGATCAAAGCACCAAGGGCCCCCTATTGAACTTCTCTAAATATTACAAACCTAAGAGCAAGTCTGGCTATGCAAAAACTAAAAGTAAAGCAATTTTTTTCCTGCTTCCAAAAAAACAAATCACAGCTTTCCATGACACAGCTTAAATAAGTAAACATACTACATAGCATACCACAAATTTTTAATTGTCAAAGCTTCATCTACTACAAAAAGAAAACAAAAACAAACCTCAAAGATTATTAGGGTTTTTTTTCCTGCAAAGCTCACTTCTGACAGTTTCTGGGGTGCTTTTTTAATACTGCCCTTCAAAAGGTTCTAGTAATTTACTTTTTTTTTTAATATATAATGCATTATATAACCAATTCAATAATCTTCACAAAACATTTGGCTTTGTCATCAAATCCACCATTTTTTTTTCTGTTAAGTATCCACTAATACTAGGCATCCAGCAATCATATTGTTCCCAGCTATTTGACCACTGAAACTGGCCAGTTTCTTATCTCTGTTTTCTTTTTATGATGTATAACTGTACAATAAACAGTCCTTAGCCTTTCTGAAAAAACTATGTATAAAGCTGGTTTGGTGATCCTGAAGGTGTACCAAGTCAGGAAAGGCAAGTTTTAACAAACGTTTTGATACAAGTCCCATCTTTAAAAGCTGACATCCTATCATTTAAGTCTTTTTCTCTAATCTTTTGAAAGGAATCTGAATACTGTCGGACTTCAATGATTCTTGTGGCTCCCTTTCAACTCAGAATAGTCTGTGACTCTATACTGTTATGGCGGTGTTTCATATTGAAAACATTGACAGATTACAATCCTAGCTCCTTAAATACTTTTCTTTGTAATTAAAAGAAAGGACAAGTAGCAAAATTTACTTCTGCCACCATAAACAGCTCAATGGAAGTTAAATAACTATTAAAACTTAATTTTAAACTTTTATAACCTGATGTTAGTAGTATCCTTATTGCCAAAACCCAGAACTAGCATGCTAACGTGAAAGACCTGTCATAAAATACTGCATCCCTAAAAGTTTCATAAAATTACTGCAGAAAAATAAGCTCCAGAATTACTTTAAACAACCTGCAAAAATCCTGTATATCTGCACACAAACACACAAAAACCACTCAAACTAAACTTCCAAGCAGAATTCAACTCTCAGTCTAACTTGAAAAAATATGTATTTGTAGTCACAACAGCTACACTGCGGTCCATCACTGAAACAAAACTGTGAAAAAAGGTACATTACAGTCCTCAAGATGTTTTAATTCAGTATTTCTGTGGAAATTACAACTGTCTTAACATTTAAATATCTGAGTTATATATATACAGTTTCCAACAACAACTTTAGAAGAGAAACAAGTTCAGAGTGTTACAGAGATGGAATAGTCTGAGGAACTTTCTGCCACCATGCCATGAAAGAATCAATTATATAACTTTTTTTGGTGACATAGATTAAAAGATTAGCATTCCAATAAAACAAACAAAAAAAAATCTTTAAAAAAATAAAGCTTTAAAAAAAAAGGTGGGGACAGAAAAAATTCATTGTTGAAACCAAGATGACTTTAAGACCAAAATTTAAAAAAAAAAAAGTGATGAAGTGGTCTTTCTGTTCAAAGTGTGTTCATGGATAAACAGAAGTCTCCACAAAGATTTCCAGTACTAGAAAAGCCAAGAGATTGGCCCTGACTTATGACTCAAAAGACTGATACACTATGAGTCATCAAGTTTTCAGACTGTAGAGATACTTCAATATGGGAAAGTGGGAGACTTACAGGAATGAACTGTGCATCACAAACCAACACTTGTTTCTGCAGAAAGCAAATATTTCCCCTTGAAGGAAAAAAAGTTGAAAAGGAGTACATATCACAGTAATTTGTCATTACCTTTGCAATGGGATTAAATGGCATCATACTAGCATTAGGCTCTTTCATGTTTGAATCACGTACAAAACAGGTAACTTAAGAATACACATGCACCTAGTATTGGTTTAGAAATATACAGAATCTCCGATCTCCTTCAAATTTCTGCATGGAGCACTGTCCTAAGAGAAGTAACCTAAGTTTAGGCAGAACAAGATATGCCCTGACTATCAATGTTTCAGCAGCAGACACGCAGCGAAGGGCATGTACCGCAGGACTTAAAACTTCCAATTACGCCTCTTCAAGCTGTGTAGCAGGACAGCACTGCCATCTACTGCTCACTGCTGCATCACAACCCTTTTACACACCTCCAGAAAGTCTCCACCAGCTTAAAAACACCTCTCACAGGCAGAATCAAAGACAGAACCTTGAGAAGCCAGTCCCAGGGAAGACACCTGCACCAGTAACTCCTCTTGCACCTCAACAATTCTGCATAATATGAAACAAAAAGGCTGTTTTTCTTTACTCAAATGTGCACAGAATTAACTGGGGCACAGAGGGCAGAGAGCTGCATCTGATCCCCAGAGGGAGTCACCAAGTAGCAGTGCACCATCTCCTCCTTTCCCACCAACGCAGCTGTAACATTTCCTGAACACTGAGTCCTTTTTCCATTTCCCAGTCCTTTTCAAAGTACAGACATTAATCTGTTTGTATCCTGAGAAGCTATCCTTTTTCATACATACACAAACATTACAAGGCTACACAAATTATATATCCAGTGTTGTAAGCAAAACAATAATTTTTCCAATTTTAGCACAACAAATTTATTTCTACCAAATGCTGTAGACTCAAGTATTTTTAAAATAAAGCTTGTGGATAATCCATGGACTAACTAATGAAAATGAATTTCATTCAGCTGCTTAAAGGAGTTGCTAGGAAATTACTGACATGTTCAAAACATTTCAATCAAAATCTTGATATAATGAAGAATTTAGTAGAATATAAGCACAAGGACATGTTTGTGCCACTGCCTTTCTAACTGAAAGAAATTAAGTCTAACCAGTAAGCCTGACAGGTTCTGAACAATCTATCCTCAAAAGTGCTATTCCCACTAACAACAAATTTGGATCCACTAGAAACTGACGCACGACATTTGAAGAAAAGAGACTATGGATTTTGTTAATGGAGCACATCTCACAGTGTAATTATGATGATGAAACTACTGAAACATAATCTGTAAGTACATTGCAGACAAATTGAACCACCTCATTGTGAACAACAAAAAAGTTATGACTGCTTTGCAGGATACAAATAGCCATGTAATCACTTCAATCACAAGACAAATGTCATATAATTACAGTACATAGCTACTCAAGTCTCGCAGAATCCATGACAATAAAAGGTTACCTGTTACCATATGTGGTAATTTGAACTTGATGGTGACAAGTGGTAGAGGTGGAAAACAACTGTGGTGAGAATAAAAAGCTGAGAATAATTGTGAAATCTGTAATTAGAATATTGTGAAGTTACACAGAAGTTTTCATTTGCTGTTGTTTTGTGGTATTTGGGGATTTTGTTTCTGTATGGCAGTCTATCAGAATGTGAATGACCTTTCAGAAACTTCAACAATCTTTAAGACCTTAAAACACCATCCCAGAAACCTCTGCAGACACTTTACCCCTCCTTCTTCCTAAAACCATTCTTCAGAGAATGTGCAAATACACTTGCTCTGCAGAACCCACAAAAACAAGTCAGAGCACTTTTGTCACAGCAAACAAAAACAAAAATACTGATTAATTTCTTCACAGGTGATATTATACCAGGGATGTGCTATGGGCTACTCTAACAGGAAAGCCAAACTGATGAGGTCCTCTACAGACAGACAGGAGCAGCCTCACATTCACAAGTCCTGGTCCTCAGGGGGAACTTCAACCTCTCCAATATCTGTGGAGGGAACACAGCTAGGCATAGGCAATCCAGGAGATTCTTGGAATGTGCTGGTGGTAACTTACTTCTCCAAGTAACAGATAGCCTGGGAGGAATACCAAGCAACCAAGAATCATGTTAGGAAAGCTAAAAACCTCATATAACTAAATCTGGTCAGGGACAGCAAGGTCATACTTGTGTGACTGATAAAAGGAAGATTAGGGAAAATATAGTACCTGTCCAGAAAGACATGGAGAAGAAGAAGGTGAAGGCTGAGTTACTCAATGACTTAGTTGCTTTCAGTCTTCCCTGAAGAATGTTCCAGCCATACTGCCCAAGTAGCAGATGGAAAAGGCAGGGACTGGGAGAATGTAGAATCACTCACACACTGCAGAGGAAGATCAGGTTCAACACCATCTGAGAAATCTGAAAGTATGTAAGCTCATGGAACAGGTCCTGAGGGAGCTGGCCAAGGAAGTGGCTAAGCTGGTATGAATCACATTTGAGAGGTCGTGGCCGTTCAGTAAAGTTCCCACTAACAAGAAAAGGGAAAATACAGTCCTCATTTTTAAAACAGGAATAAGGAAGACATGAGAAACTACAGGGTTACAGAGTGCCACCTTAGTTCCTAGCAAGATCATGGAGCAGATCCGCCTGAAAACTATGCTATTGCACAAGGGAAATAAGGAGGTGAAGCACAGCTTCCTAAACCATAAATTGTGCCTGACAAATCTGGTAGCCTTCTTTGACAGGATTAGGGATGGGTAGTGGATGAGGGAAGAGCAACTCATATCATCCACCTGAAAATGTGCAGAGCATTTAACACTGTCCTACAAGACAACATTGTCCCTAAACTGGGGAGAATGTATTTGATTGATAGGTGGACCATTCAGTAAGTAAGAAATTGGCTGGATGGCTGCATGCAAAGCACCACAGGTGTCCAAGTAGAGTATAACGAGTGCCATTCCTCACTGGTGATACTGGGATCAGCTTGGCTGAAAATCTTTATTGGCAACATGGATGGTGGGGTCAAGTCTACCTTCAGCAAGTTTGTCAACAACACCAGTGTGGTGTGAGCAACACGCAGGAGGGAAGGGATGCCATCCAGAAGGGTCTTGACAGGCTTGAGAAGAGGACCTGTGCAAACCACATGAAGTTCCACAAAGCCAAGTACAAAGTGCTGCACCTGGGTTGGGGAACAAGCTGAGTACAGAATAGACTGAGAGCAGCTAGGGACATCTGATAGCCAAAACCCTCAGTATGACCCAGCAACACACACTCACAGCTCAAAAAGACAATCATGTCCTGGACTGCATCCAGTGAAGTGGCCTGCAGGGCAAGGAAGAGGATTCTGCTCCTTGCAGTGCCGTCATGAGACCCTACCTGCAGCACTGCCTGCAGCTCTAGAGCACCCAACATAAGGACACACACCCCTTAGAGCAGGCCCAGGAAGGGTCACAAAAATGCTCAGAGGGCTGAAGCACCCATCGTATAAGGTGGGTTGAGAGAGCTGGGCTTGTTCAGCCCAGAGAAGGCCCCAGGGAGGCCTTATAGCACCTTCCAGTACCTGAAGGGGCCTACAGGACAGCTGGGGAGGGACTTTTGACACAGGCATGTAGTGATAGGACATGGAGAATGGCTTCAAATTGACAGAGGATAGATTTATGCTACATATTAGTAGAAAACTTTTTTACTCTGAGGCTGGTGAGGCACTGGAACAGGTTGCCCAGACAACTTGGGGCAACCCATCCCTAGAAGTGTTTGACAGAAGGCTAGGTGGGGTTTGGAACAACCTGTTTAGTCAAAGGTGTACTGGCCCATGCCAAGGAGATTGAAGTAAATTATCTTATTGGTACCTTCCAACCCATATAATCATCCTATGGTTATATGAACTGGAAAGATTAAGAGACTCAATTTTCATACAGTTCCCATCAGGAAGTGCTGACCACATTAATCATTCTATCTCTCCAACAGATCTGCAATCACATTTTAAGATACAAGGCTATAGACTGTCAAATTCAAACTGAAGAATTTATTTGGAACACACAGAAATTAATTTTCAAGTTTTATATATGCAAATTATTACCTTTTTCTTACAAGCTACTTTTTTACTTGAAGTCACTGATGAACAGGGTATGCTGGTTTTTGCAGGGGTAGAGTTAATTTTCTTCCCAGTGGCTGGCAATGGGCTGTCTTTTGTATTTGTGCTGAACACAGGGTTGACAATATAGAGATGTTTTTGTTATTGCTGAGCAGAGCTCACACAGAGCCAAGGCCTTTTCTGCTTCTCGTACTGCCATGGTGCTGAGGGGGCTGGGGGCGCCTGGGAGGTTGGGAGCAGACACAGCCAGGACAGGTGACCCCAGCTGAGCAGAGGGATATTACAGACCATAGCTGGTTAAACCACAATGAAGGTATAAAGGTGAACACTGCCTGTAAAGAGACACTTGATACCTGGGTAGCAGAAAATACATCATGCTCATACATAAAGGGGGAGAAAAAGAAGGAATGGGGTGACATTTGGAATGATGGTGTTTGTCTTCCCAAGACACTGTTGTGTGTGATGGGGTCCTGCTCTCCCAGAGATGGATGATGGAGAAAACCTGCCTGCCTGCCCACGGGAAGCAGTGAATTAATTCCTTTTTGCTCTGCCAGGGTGTGCATATTTTGCTTTCCCTATAAAACTGTCTTTATCTCAACCCACAAGTTCTCCTGCTTTTGCCCTGCTGATTCCCTCCCTGATCCCTGCTGGTGGAGCAGTGAGCGAGCAGCTGCCTTGGCCTGGCTGCTGGCTGGAGTTAAACCATGACAAAGGGATAAAGGTAAAACCTGCCTGTAGAGACACTTAAAATCTTGATAATAGAAAAGAATTCTAACTGAAATCTAGATGCTTCTTTTGGTAGTTCCCCCTTTTTATATCTGAAAAAAGATGATCAGCTTTACATTGACCATAAGTCACTTAAAATCTGATGACTTAAATTTTTTACTGTTCTTTACACCCAGTAAAAGGAAATGGGCTCCTCCACAGGCAAAGCTCTTCTTTTTCAAAGTGAACATCTAAGGTCACAGGTCCAGTCCTGTGTTTAGATTTAGAAGTAAAACTAGCCTATAGTAAAGAAATAGTTACCAACAGGATACTCATACTGAAAATTACTTCAGCTATTTTATTTTTCTTATATAAAAGACACTAATTCATCTTGGCTGCCGATTAAAGTCATCTCACTTCATTAACAGGGTATCAGCTGTTTCCTCATCACAAGATGATTTCTGGGGACTAATACTGAAAAAAATATGTAAGTTGAAAAAGAACAGAAAGAGAATAGTTGTTAATAGAATAGAATAGAGAACAGAATTGTTAGACAAACAATTTTTAAGGTGTCCTCTACCTCTGGGAAAAAAAAATTAGTTATTTGCTGGAAATCGTAGCATTCTTGAAAACAACAAAGAAAAGAGTAAGTTTAGTACACATAACTGTCTGAGAAAAAGCAAACAACATTCTTATGACGATGATTTAATAGTTTCCATTCCAACAGTAACACATGATGATGTTAAACAGCAGCTATTAATTGGACACTTTTACATCGACAAAGCTGGATAGCTTGGATTCAAAAATGCTGATAGATGGCACAGGTACTGGCTAGACTGGAAATGCTTACTGTCATTAATGTTTGAAAAACTGGAATTGGAAAAGTTCACAAGAACAGCAAGAACAGAACTGCTATGTCAATATTTACAAAAGACAAACTGGATGCACTAAATAATTATGCCTGTCAGCCTAAAGAAGATTTTGTAAAGAAAAATAATTTTTATGTAGTGAAATAGCTGATGAAAGATTTGATTATGAACAATTAAATTAAATTACACAATGAATGCCAATCAACAGCCTACAGACAATAGACTTACTGTTCTTAAACTTGGTGTAAAGAAGTATGTCTTTATGTAACATTCCTACTCCTCTGTAATACCCTACAGTGTCAAACTGAGTGTATCTACCTTAACCCACTAGAAAAATCCAATACCAACAAAACACTTTTAAAACTATGAAAATTTGTTTTATAAATATCAAATAAATTTAATTTTTAATTTATTTGTATATGGTCTCCTGGCTATACCTTTAAACCAGTCATATTCATGAAATGATGCATTTCTACTGTGATCACACAGGACCTAACCCATACTGTCTGATATTTAAAAGCACCCATCCCAAAGAAGCAAAAGATCATCATAAACAGTGAAAGAACACTGAAAAAAAAATGAAAAACACAGGATTTTTTTATTTATTAGTAGGCATCCAGGAACACTGCAAAACTTGAAAGAGACATGGCTTGAATGAATCTGTGCATGGTAAATCTGTTTAAAGTGAGCGAATGTGCACTGGGTTTCTTAGAGAGAAGACTGTAGGAAGCAAATAGCAGGCCACACCAACTTTTCTGAGCACAGGCAATGAATAGCAGGCCTAACAAGAGACAAAGTTGTGCACATTTCTATCTAGACATTAAAAAGGTGATAGTACTTTCTGCCCTGGGAAAAAAAGCCTCTGAAAATGCTCTTGGGCATTTTCAGCATTTTGGGCAACTAAATTTCCACAGAGCATCAATCCCAGTGTTGCTGTTGTTTGTCCTGCTGTCTGCAAAGCAGAGTGTTCAATATGGAGAAAAACAGAATCAAATAGGTCAGGAAGGAGTCAATAAAATGAAATGGTGAAAGAACATGAAAAAAAAACCTCAGATAATTCAGGGACTGAGGAACTCATAAATTCACCTTTTTAAATAAAAAGTAAGAGCAATCTTCCTCAAAACATACAGAAGAGAATCAAAAATGTCATAGGCATTCACTAAAGGAGACGCAGTTAAACACTAGAACTTCTTTCCCAGAGTATAGTGAATTTTTTACTATTGGAAATACTCAAATCAGAATTAGATCTTTTGACCTTTACCCCAAAACAGGTGTTGTAGTTTAGAGGATATCTGAAGATTTATTATGAATAAACATGATCAGGACAAACCCTTCTGGATTTACATCTATTCATTCGGATACCAACATATTTTGTCTGGACAATCAGCAATCATGGCTTCACTAAAAGAGAGAGAAGATAGTGCACATCCTTGAGACAAGCAGTTC